>NW_022984776.1:26266-90997 GCF_010094145.1 Didymella exigua CBS 183.55 | reverse complement strand
AGCCGCTTGATGTGGGTTGCTTTGCCCCCCTGAAGCGTGCGTACAAGGAGGAGATCCAAGTCTTGGCAAACTGCTATATCAACCACATCGACAAGAAAGCCTTCCTGGCTGCACTTACCCTAGTATTTGACCAGGCCTTCTCAAAGGACAATATCCTATCAAGCTTTAGAGCAACTGGCTTAGTTCCAGATAACCCAGAGGTGGTGCTATCAAGGCTTGAAGTGAAGCCTCGTACACCAACACCACCTTTACCCGGGAGTACCCCTTGGCAGCCTAAAACACCAAGCAACGCCTGGGAAATAGAGGCTCAAACAACGCTGATTCTCAAGAGGATAAGGGACTATAGGAGTTCCTCACCTGAGTCTATTCTTGAGATGGTGCTGCAGGTCAAAAAGGGGTCAACTTTGAAGGTACACTCACACACGTTGCTTGAAGCTAGGATAGATAGTCTTGAGCAAGCAAATCAGGCTGCTTCTGAGCGTAAAAAGCGTAAGAAGAAGCGAATACAGAAGGGGGGGACCCTATCACAGGCAGAGGTAGAGGTAATAGTTACCCAGGGGGATGCTGAGGTTCGACTTGAGGCAGAGAGGCGTGAGGAGAGGGTGCAGGCAGGTGCTAGCAGCAGGGGTATTCCGCGCTGCAGGAGGTGTGGCAACACAGGACACAACAAGCGTACATGCAAGAACGATACAGTAGAGATAGGCAATTAATTTAAGCTATTGCGCACTATTATATCTTGTTGTTGTGTTGAGTTATTCACGTTCAAAGATATATTGTTGCATTTAGTGATTCGCTCGGTGGGGTGATTCGCTCGGTGGTGGACCACGTTAACACGTTCATATCAAGAGTTACCCTGTGACACAAGTTACCTTATAACTTGGCCGATGGTATGGGCCGATGAATCCAATCGTGTCACGCATTACCTGGTTGGTACCGCGTGTGTCTTCGGCTCTTTCAACGATGGACGTTCCGTGCAACACTTGGATACAACGAGAATTACGTCTGAATTGCACAGTTTCATTTTCGTGACAGTTCCTCCGCACGTTTGTACCAGATGAATAGCCAAAGGCGTGTATTCAGGTCTTCTTTCTTCGCCAAATGCAACGGCATCAAACGCCGGGCCTATCAAACTAGCAGCTCCTGTTGCGGCAGACGTATCCGCTGTATAGTCAATGGAAAACTGCGCTGAGTTGCTTGCTAGCTAGGAGGCGACGATATATATATATATGTCCTGAGACGTGCCAGTCCAAGGTAGTCAACAGAGGTGACGATCAAGGCTATAGGACCGACTTGCACCGCAACAGTTCCAACGAGTCAACAGGAATTCGGTAACATCGCTATACTTTCGTCCTTCCTGTGCGACTTTCGACGAATTACCAAGGCATGATAGGTTACCAGCAGATTGAACGGCGGAGTGCGTTGTGCACAGCCATGCAAGACTAGCTCATCTCCCAGCCCCACGGCATGATTGCCATACCCAACTGCAGAGGCATCACCTACCTTCGCGATGAATGAGCATCCGTACTCTAGTGCTTGCTTTATGCAAAGCGCGAATTCCGGCATTGACCGCGGCTCGATATTGTCCACGTAAAGAGATCCCAGGACCTAAACTGTTTCTGACGTAAAATGGCGAATGACGTAGTGCAGCCGGGGTAGTACACTTGACAGTGGTCGTTTGCGCCAATCCGGTACCCAAGATAGCCAGTGGTCGTCGGTAGGGCTGAACTGGCGTGCCAGTACAGAAGTCAGTATATCGCCGGAAGCTGACCCGTGAGATTCAAGCGAGGTCGCCCTCGTGATATTGTGTCGCAACTGAAGGGTTCAGAAAATACGGGATCTTTGAACGTCGGGCTTCACATCAGCATGCAAATGCATTGATTGACACAACAACGCTCAGATGTATTGGTGTCAGCCGCCAACTCACGCCGCACAGCAGCATTAAATATTATACAAATGTACACCACAAGCCTCACCCAGAATGTACAATCTCGCCTGAAGTGTAGGGTATGAGAAAGAAGCTATCGCGAAACGCCCAAAAAGCGGAACATGAAGAGATATGCAAGTGATGATGTACCGATCCTTTTGAGCCACGCTGGGCGTCCATGCAACCGCAGTAAATTCAAAAACACAAAAGAGATGTCTGCTCTACTATCGTACGTCGTAAGGAAATGTGCCGCGATAGGCTGGGTATGTAGGGTAGGGAAGTGTGTTTAAAGGGGGAATGAGAATTTAGGAGGACTGCCCGTGGGCAACCCATGCGTCGTGCGCCTCTCGGAGAACTGAGTCTCGTTAGTTGTTATCCACGTGGTGGAGGCTGTACGACTTACTCTGCAATACATGAGCTTGCGAGTTGGCGGTCTCGCATGCACACTGCAGCGTTCGACCATCGATGAAATCCATGACAACGCTGTTTGGAAGCTCCTGCAGGTCCTGGTCTGGACAGAACGGAGCTTTGAACTCAGTGAGATGGTAGCGTTTCGTGATGCCCTTTGGATTCGAAATCGATGGGCCCATGACAAGATTGCCTGTGCTGTCGATTTCGACAAATCGGCGTTTCCACAACTGCGAATTTGTTAGAGGTGTATGCAAGGCTTGACAGAACACCAAACTTACCAACGTATCGGGGAACTGAACATTGAGATCGCCAACCTGGACGGGCGGCGGCGGTTCCCGTAGAGATGACAAAGAGGTCGACCGCATATCCTGCTCTGGTAGGGCAAGGCTAGACTGGGAGTTCTTCCAGGGCATGGCGGACATCGACGAAGACATGCGCTTGAACATCTTGCTGGTGCGTGAGTCCTTCTTTCCCTTCTTGTCTTCTCGCTGCTCATGGTCACCATCGTGGCTGTGAATCGACTTCGTCTCACTCATCCGGCGTCCGAAGGACCTCCAACTGCTTTCAGACGAAGATCGAGGGAGAGCAGGGCCTTGGTCACGTGAATGTGAGGACGACGGTGCTCTTGGCGAAGCCGGCTCAATTGTAGAAGGCGGAGCGGTCTTCACTCGAGTCGGGCTCTTCGGAACGAATGTTGGTTTCTGATGGTCGATGATCAAGGGACTCTGGTGTAGCTCCAGTGGTGTGGTCTCAGTCGGCATAGCCAATGTCGGTTGCCTCGTTCGATCATCTCGGACGATACGAGCCGTGACCTGAACAGTCTCGGTTTGTTGTCCTTGTTGCACATTGTACACTGTACTGTCCGTTGTCACGAGTGAAGGCTGCAACACCGGTTTCGTATCAGGCGTCGAATGATTTGACAAGCTCAAGTATGACGGGCTTCCTACTTGCTGGACGGGAGTGCCGTCGGGCGACCTCTCAATCGGTGTCGCTGCAAAAAAGTTTGACTTCCGTTGGGCCAAGCTGGATCCCGGTCGTGAGCGGGGAGGGTCGTAGGGACTCAGTGATGCTTGTGAATCGCGCTTAGACTTCTCCGCAAGAGCTTTGATCCTCTGGGCGATACCACCCGATACCTTGACAGAGTTCATCTTCGGTGGCGGGCCCATCTCCTCACTCTTAGTAGACGTGATCCATGGACCTGACGATTTTCTGGCAAGGGGTTCCGGTGATGTCCGGGTGGCGTTGTTGAATGAGGTGGAGGCAGCCCGCTTAGGCGGTGAGGAGGGGTTGGGCTCAGAGGGCTGTCGAGGGAAGAATGGCACGATCGGCGACTTGGACACGGACATCGGTTTGGCCTGTCTAACTTCGGCACTGCGGAGTTCCTCCATAAAGGAGTCGTCGGACAGGTATTCAGCCTCAGAGTTGTCCGCACTCACCTGGATCGGATCAAGCAGTGCCCTGCGCTTTTCTTTCGACTGGTACCAACTTTCTCTCTTCGAGGAGGGCAGTATCATCGATTCCCTGTTGCACCTCTTAGACTGGTTGTCATTATGCTGAGTGTCTTCGTCAGGGGGCATGTAGATGGTAGACTCGCGGTTGGAGCGGCGTGATTGGTCTTGAGAATTAGAAGGCATAAGGGTTGTTGTGGATTCCCGCTTTGACGTCTGATGAATCTCGTTTGACTCAAGTGGGGCCTCCTCCGGCGGGGTCGGCAACTGGCTTGGTATATGCATGTCCAACGAAGGAACAGGCGTCCTGCTTTCCGGCACAATTGTAGGCGAGCTGTCTACGGACTGCTGCTGCTCGTCTAGAGTGTCCCACGTTGTATGTTCTGGAATATGGGCAGCCTTCTGTGCATCGTCCAAGTTATTATGATCGTCCTCTGACAGGGATGATGGGCGGGTGGATGGTGCGACAGATGAACCCTGCGTTTGCGCAGACACCGGCGAAGATACGGATACGGCAGAGTTAAGATCATCGCTCTCAACCTGGTTACTGGTGCAGACCATACCAGAGCTGTCGGCAGCCAAAGTTGAAGTTGTGTCCTCCTCGAGCGAGATCTTCCTGTCCTCGAAACCCTCCTTGCTGTGTAATGTAACGCCTTCTACGCGGTCCGCCGGCGAGGAGACTGTAGCGCTGGAGTCGGCAGCGGCCTCGATTGGCTTGCTACCAGAATCTGGTGCGTTTGCTATCGAGCTACGGGAATCAAGGACAGTCTTCGATTGAGCATTCTCCTCCACTGCTTCGCGAGTTTCAGTTGTGTCCTCTGCCATTTTGCTCTGCCGTTCTTGTTGGGCCTTCATTTGCTTCTTGCGTAATTCCAAGGCCTTCATCAACCTTGTCTTCTCCTGCGAGTTGCCGTTTGCTCTGTACGAACTGCTGTAGCTCACTGGCATAGACCGTACACTGGCCGGGCTCTTCAGTGAGAATGTGATTGAGATTGGAGAGATAGGATTTTCGGGTATCGGAGACGGCGGAGGAGGCAGAGATGTCGGTTTCGTGAGATTCGGTTCTGGCACTAGGTCTTTGAGATGTTTGGGCTTCTTCGATTCGGCTGCTTTACGAGTGGCCGAACGTAGGCCAGAGGGCAGAGATGACTTTGTACGCGATCCAACCTGAGAGCCGCTGCCTGAAGTAGACGGTCGCCTGCCTTCCTGCGATGCTCGAGGTCGCGGTCCTAACTTCTCCTTGGGCTTCGTATATTGTGCGTAGTAGTGCTCGTATAGCTCGTTGTAGTCAGGTCGCGTCGTTTGCGAAGAGGCTCTTGGCTCAGGTCCACCTTCGAACAGCTTGTCGTAACTCGTAAGCGTCTCCCTAAAGTCGCTGAGGTCGTCTGCCTCCGGTGTCTGTGGACCCTGTGTGATTTTCTCGATGGTGACGTGCGAGATCTCCGGCGCAGGCTTAACATCTGGTACTGGCTTTGCTTCGGCCACCTTCTCGTCGAGAACAATCGGCACCTGCTCGGTGTTTTGCGACACTACCGAACCACTTCGCAGCGAGGCCTCCTCGCTGCTGGTTGTGGGCTCAAGAATGGTCGGTATGGTGGACGAGGCTGTCGGCGGTCGCTGCAGTACTGGGGTTTCGTCCCCTCCGGATTGCCCAGGGCCCTCCGACTCTTCCCTGATCCAGCTCAACTTCTGGTGCCTTGCAGACGAGCCACTGGACGAAGAGCTCGAGGGGGCAGCGGTATGTAGGGTGCAGGCCGAGGTAAGGGCAGCATCACTAAGCTCCTCGGGGGTGCTGATAGAGAGGACTATGTCGTGCGGCGTCAACTTCTCGGACACGGTGATGAAGTGGACTGCAACGCGGGCTGGGAGCGGGTGTTAGCGTAGCCCTGATCTGCCAATTTACTATGAATTTGTATGTACCTTGAAGCAGCCGCGAGGTGCCCTCCGGCACGTACTTGACCAGCACCTTGCGGCGGCGATACAGCAGCAGGCCATATAGCGGCGAATTGTCTTCATACTGTGCGACCGCTGCGCGCGCCTCTTGCGCCCCGCCGGTCCCCTTGGTCAGGACATCGACAGCATCCCTTGCCGTGTACTTGAGCAGGAACCTATACACGATACATTAGCACGGCGGCTCGAGATTGCGGAGACCTGGGGGGGGGGCTCGCACCATCCACCAGCCTCGGCCAGTGCGCTCTGGTAAGCCTGTGTGACGGCGACGTCGTCCAGCCCGTTGAGCGACATTGTGGGCGCTCAGGGCCTGCGGAGTGCTGCAGCAGGGCGAGGTGCAGCGTGCCCCAGTGCAGAATGAAGCTGCAGTGTTTGGAGGAGCTGCGCGGTCGTGGCGCGCTTCTGCGATTCAGGGCCAGTGCTTAGGGGTCAATGAGCTAAAGTGCTGCTTGAGAAATCCAGGCACTGCGCGAGTCAAGCCGCGATGCAACGAGCCATTGGCTCTTCTAGTAACAGCAGTGCAGACAGCAGCTGGGAAAGAGTCGTACAGACAGCAGCTTGGAGAGAGTCGTACACACTGAGATGAGAGTGGCATAAGCAATTCAGCTGGCCTGTAGCGGAAGGGGGCAACTGCGTGCCTGTGGGAGCGCGAGCTGCTGCGCTGCTGCACTGCTTAGTGTTTCACATTTCAGCGAGACGGCAAGCCACAAGGGACGAGCACCAGCTGGTCCGAGTGCCGGGCTCTCCTTCGGCGCTCCTCCGGCTGCCCTGTGTCGGCTGCAAGCTGACTTCACCGAGCCGTGAGTCGACGAACCAGACGTCTGTCTGCATGTCGAGCGCTGCTAGCACGCTTGCTGGAGGATTTCTTGCGCCGTGACAGATGCAGGGACGGCTTCTTCAGGACTCCAAATGTTGCAATGCTCATGCAGACAATGGCCCCTATCACCACGGCTCTCCATCATGGCTTCATGACCAGTCTCACAGACAGCCTGCGATAGACGTTGCGCTTACAACTACCGGGCAAAACTCTCAGCCAGTCGCTGCCCAGCTCGTGCCTACCTGTCTGGGGTGGCCCTGCGGCTCGCGGCTGCAAGAACTCTATCGAATTGCATCTGTCACTTTGACTTTAAACTTTCGCTTGAGCTCAGCATTGCCTTCGTTCGTTCGTTCCACAATAGCAACCTTGCAAGCCCCGTGCATAAGCTCAACGGTGAATGGATCAGGTCAGGCCTGATGTCGTCAGGAAGTCTTGTGAACAGCTGTTTGGGGCCGGGGAAGAGTACCAACAGCCAGGACTACCCCTCGAACGTTGAACGCACCCAAGCGACGCGTCCAGAAGAGCTTCCCCCCTTGCAGGATGCATATCTACCCCACATGTCCGCCCTCTACCCACCACTAGAAGCTTTTCCTCGGGTACTGTACTTGTGGGAATGCCTGTGGCTTGAACATGCCCGTATCTGCACCGGACGGTAGCGGCCGATGTCACATCTTTCTTAACGAGCATCGTACCCCCACCATCGCGCCGCCGTAGCTTCAATCTCTTCAGAACGGAGCACTCAACACGTCTATTCTGCCTCAAGATCCGCAACAATCGACAAAGTACCCTTGTGCATTGCCAATATGACATCACTTCCGCCTGTCTCCACTCTACCGCATGTGTCCGACTCGGAGTTAACGAAGGTGCTAGATCTCCTGTTCGAACCATCACCACCCCTCAATGCACTGACCTTGCCTGTGCTACGATCGACAACATTCCCAAGCTACGACGTCTTGATCACCGCTGCCAATGCCCAGTTGAAAGTATTGGCAGGCTCAGATAGCCCAGAGGATGTGGAGAAGTTATCAGAGATCCTGTGCTCGCACCCACGGCTTGGCGAGAAGAAGGTTGACAGCGAGCAGAGCAGGAAAGAGCAGGCACAATTGCAACAGGGCGCTGAAGAGGAAAAGGAGAAGCTGGCGAGTTTGAACAAGGAGTATGAGGAGAAGTTCCCTGGTTTGAGATATGTGTATGTGCCTTTCAATTTTATCCAGCATCTTCAGCACAGTATTCAAGTATGAATGTCCGTAGATGTCTGAGGTGTCTTGGCGCAGCTAGATTGAATCTTCTCCACTCGCTCTACCTGCAGCTGACACATCCAGCGTTTTCGTGAACGGACGCCCACGACCCATTATTATGGAGAACATGCGCTCCCGCATCGACCGAGGCGATATCAAGGCCGAGCGACAAGAAGCCATTCAGGCCATGTGCGACATAGCACTCGACCGTGCCTCCAAGCTCCAGGCGTGACTAGCTACAGCCAAGCTATAAGCCACCGTGGCAGATTTTACTCACACCCATATGACGATGCCTGCCTCAATACGGCTGATCATGTAGAGCCGGGCTCTCGGCGCAGCACGAACAGCATATGAAGGACTCTCGACCGTCAAGCCTCAGGGCTCTGCTGATCATTGACCAATTATCATCATGCGAGCAATTGGGATGAGTGGTTGAGAGGAGCAATGACGGACCTATGTAGCCAGAGTGTAGTGAAGGAGCCCATTATCGGTCGATGGAAGGCAACGACAATTATCCATCCCAATCACACCTCATACCGCGCTCGCCCTGACTGACTGCCAACAATACCCAGCTCACCATCACTACCCCCCTCGCCCTCGCTTTTCTGGACAGGGTTCGCCTCCTTTGACCGCCACACGAATAACACCACCAACAAAGCCAGCATTGGCACGCTGTCGAACACATACAGCGTCCACTCATGCGCAATCAAGTACGCCGCATTTCCCATCGCATACTCGATCAGCCTGAACACACAGCGAAACAAGACGAGCGAGCTGAGTGCGTACAGGATGCGCAGCGTCCTCTTCCATGTCTGATCCTCTGCACTTTGTCCAGTCTTCGAGATGATGTTCATGCGAACACGAAAGTCGATCGCCGCAACGAGAAAGACGACAAAGGTAGCGACCTGCAGCGCGAGACCAGCAATGACCACCTTCTCGCCCGCAAGAGCGAGAGACAGTTGCATTGTGCCTATGAGACTTGCACCTAGTCGTGATCAGCAGAGTCGCGATGTTTATACCGTCCCCATCACTGACCTAGTCCTTGCACAAGCAATGTACTGATGTCTGCAGTAACGAAGATTCTTGTGTACCATCTCGGACTCACCCTCGAAAGCTTGTCCGCGCCCGCACACCGCACAGCCTGACCAAGCATCATGTACACCGTCGCAGCGAAGAGCAGCGGGCCCACGAGCAACAGCGTGCCTTGGATGATGAACGGTGCCCAGGTGGTATCGTCAAAGTGACTCCCTATGCGCGCGCTGAATCCAGCGATTTCACCTATTGCAGACGTTAGATCTGTAGGTTGCAGATATGAAGGGTGGGATGTACATAGTCCGCCGAGGATGATGTATATGATGCTTGTGCGTCGGTGCTGGACGTAAGAGTACCCGTGCAAGAGGGTTAAGATGGTGAAGGGGTGAGGGTGAGGGTGAGGGTGAGGATAGCTGCTGCAAGTGAGGGGGTGTAGCGGTACATTTTCCAGTCAAATGAGGGGGATGAAGGGGGGTTGGCCATAGTGAAGGGCTTGAGGAGCGCGGATGTGGATGTGGATGTGGACGAGACGTTCTCAGGAGTAAGGAGCAGATCATACAACGACTGCTACTAGTGAGGAACAGCTGAGCTGAGTGAGGCGCCATAGTACAGTGAAGCGTGTACTTTATGTATTCCATCGATAAAGCAAGAGGCCTTGCGAATGCGAAGGCCTTGGATGAAGTCATATTGGGAGGTATATTTTGCACTCGCTTGTAGGAGGCTTCGTGACGCGCATGAGTGTTGGTAGCAGCTTCTAGGTGCTGCATTCGCATAGAACTGCAGGGCTGGTGCCTTTTGACGCTAAATTCGCATTCGCTGCATGGCCAATGAAGAGCGCGCGCTGGAGCGTGTTCGAGATAACACGGTGAGGTCACTTGTGAGGATGATACGATAGCTAGAAAAAGTCGAGGTGCGAGGATATGTGTGCGCAGTCTTGTCGGTGTAGGAGCAGATACCGAATCACAGCTGCTTCGTCGTTGCATAGACTCTGATGCTTTGTGGTAAGAGGTCAGGTCAAACTGTGGTAGAGTCCAGCGATAGCTATCGGTACCGTTGACAGATTTGGAGGCCCAGATCAATCCGGACCTTGATATCATCGTGACTGTACTGCTTCAGTGACCCTGTGAAGCTGGATAATAAGAGACTGGTCTGAGTGCTGCTGTATTCCCCACAGCGCACGGGCCAGATAGCTCTTGCAGGTGTACGACAAACCGTGACCAGTGCTAGGATACTCGATATGCTGCCCAGAATGGAATCTTCACGAAGCTTCACCTCAAGCCAGCGTGGCCTCTGTTTGTATGGACGCGCGACGGTGAAATATACGCCAGGGGGTGCTCTCCGCAATTAGCGAGCCGGATGGCCTTGGCGCCAGCTTCTCGAACACGTTGCTAGAAAGAGTTCACAGGACCCCCTCTCCATCATCAACCTCGAGCGTCGCCCACAACCCCTTCTTCTTCATTTCCTCTTGTCTCTTTTCGCTTCTCTTGGGCCTCAAGACTCGCAACCATGAGCGGCCGTAAGTGCAGCGCCCGCAATTCCTGGTCGCGCGAAGGCACAGCTATACACACGATCAGGAAAGCAATTGAGATGCATTGAGCAACAGCTAACACGCGCACAGTTCGGTTCCTCGATCTCGTCAAACCCTTCGTACCTCTCGTCCCCGAGATCTCGCTCCCCGAGAGCAAAGTGCCCTTCAACAACCGCCTGGTATGGACGGGTCTTACGCTTCTTGTCTTCCTCGTCATGAGCCAGATGCCACTGTACGGAATCGTCTCCTCTGACACATCCGACCCGCTTTACTGGTTGCGTATGATGATGGCCAGTAACAGAGGTACACTCATGGAGCTTGGTATCACCCCCATCATCTCCTCCGGCATGGTCTTCCAGCTTCTCGCCGGAACCCACCTCATCGACGTAAATCTCGACCTCAAGTCCGACCGTGAACTTTACCAGACCGCCCAGAAGCTTCTCGCTATTCTCCTGTCCTTTGGTCAAGCCGTCGTTTACGTCATCTCTGGTCTCTACGGACAGCCCTCTGACCTTGGTGCTGGTATCTGCGTTCTCCTCGTTCTTCAGCTTATGATCGCCGGCCTGATCGTCATTCTCCTCGACGAGCTGCTCCAGAAGGGCTACGGTCTTGGCAGCGGTATTTCGCTCTTCATTGCGACCAACATCTGCGAGTCGATTATGTGGAAGGCTTTCTCGCCCACCACTATCAACACTGGCCGTGGTCCCGAGTTCGAGGGCGCCATTATTGCCCTTGTCCACCTGCTCTTCACCTGGCCCAACAAGACCGTCGCTCTCCGTGAGGCATTCTACCGCCAGAACCTGCCCAACGTTATGAACCTGATCTCGACCGTCATCGTTTTCGGCGCTGTCATCTACCTCCAGGGTTTCCGTGTCGAGATCCCCGTCAAGTCTGCTCGCCAGCGCGGTGTCCGCGGCTCGTACCCCGTCCGTCTGTTCTACACCTCCAACATGCCCATCATGCTGCAGTCGGCGCTGTCCTCCAACGTCTTCCTGATCAGCCAGATGCTGTACAGCCGCTTCTCCGACAACTTGCTTGTCCAGCTTCTCGGCGTCTGGGAGCCTAAAGAGGGCTCCGCTCAGCTTTTCGCAACCTCCGGTATCGCCTACTACATGTACGTCTCAGTCTCCAAACGGCCAAAGCCAACCGCTAACAAGTCCAGGTCCCCTCCCCTCAGCATCACTGAGGCCCTTTCCGATCCTCTCAAGACCGCTGTCTTCATCGTATACATGCTCGTCGCCTGCGCTGTCTTCTCCAAGACCTGGATCGAAGTTTCTGGCTCTTCTCCTCGCGATGTTGCTAAGCAGCTCAAGGAGCAGGGCCTCGTCATGGCCGGTCACCGTGAGGAGTCCATGTACAAGGAGCTCAAGCGCGTCATCCCCACTGCTGCCGCTTTCGGTGGTGCTTGCATTGGTGCTCTCTCCGTCGGCAGCGACCTTCTCGGTGCTCTCGGTAGCGGAACTGGTATCCTACTCGCTGTCACTATCATCTACGGATACTTCGAAATCGCTGCTAAGGAAGGCGACATGTCCGGCCTCAAGGGTATGGTCATGGGCTAGATGCCCATATGAGAGCAATAACAGGATGGGAATGATTTAAGGATTCTTATTTTGTATTGGATTATGAGAAGAGTGGATTACATCTAGATGCTGAACAGCATGTGTACACTATAAACGTCACGATCTTAAAAGCAAGCATCGTGTGGCGTTTGCTTGGTCTTTGAAGCCCAAAAGTCTTGATGTCTGATAGATAATGTACTATTGAAAAGACGACCTTCTCAACACTGGCTAGCAATCATCTTCCTTGCCTTACTTCTTCGCAATAACAACCCACTGGCTAGCGTTCATCCTGACCTAATCGCCCTCAGCCACCGTCCCAGGCTGGACCAACAAGAGCTCCACTAACTTGTCTACAGCTTCATCCCACGTCTCCTGGTCACCCTCAAGCCACCCCGCAATCCCACCCAGATACGCCCAGCTCTTCTCCGCCCACTCCCTCAACAAACTCCTCTTCATCACCGCCCACGCATCGCTCTTCTCGATCCGCATGTCCTCCTTCCTGAACCCTGCATCCCTCATCACCTTCTGGATGTGTTTCCCGTCATGCCACGCAACAACCGGCGTCGGAAACGGCTTCCCCGGGCGAATATGCTCGTGCACCGCGCGCACAGGCAGGAGCCACGTCACATGGGCCCAGCAATTCACCACCGCGATGCCACCGGGCTGCAGCGTGCGGTAGATTTCCCTTGCGCCATCGAGACCAGAGCTGCTAGTGAAGAAGATAGCGATGTTGGTCACAGAATGAGTGAACGTGTTATCTGCAAAGTCCAGGGACTCGCTTTTCTGGTTTGTCACGCTGATGGGCCAGTGGTGCTGGTCGACCTCATGTTGGAGCGCGGAGAGGAAGGGCGAGTCGATGTCTGTGGCGTGGATTTTTAGGTCTGAGGGTAAGTTCGGGGAATAGATGAGGGCGCGCGAGACGGTGCCGGACCCGCAGGCGTTGTCGTGGATGATGGCGCCCTCTTGGATGGGCGGGATGAGGGACAGGTTGTGAGAGGCAAATTGGGCGGTTACGAGACCGCCCGTTGTTTCGTAGGTTGAGGCTTTTTGGGCCCCGGAGACGAGGGCTAGGGCTTGAGAGGGCGGGCTGACGGTGGAGATGTTCATGGTCGCTCAGGCAGTACCTTGTTGAAGTGTTCCTGGAGATACTGAGTAGATGGATGGATGAGAGCAAGAGAGCTTGCGAGATACTTTCACATAGGCTGAAATATGAGATAACACGGTTGGACACTCAGATCTTATGTACTTTCGACAAAGGCATCGTAGAGACGGCATAGCGCTTATGCCACACACCCAGTGCAGGCCATGCCAGACCAGTTTGAAGGACAGTCGAAGTTCTCGGACATAACGAGCCGTGCGTGCAGATGCGTCCTAAGCTGATGAATCTGGCACTATGATCGAAGTCAGCAGAGGAAGCAGCCCTCGGCTCCGGTGCCGGATCCGTCGCTCATTTCTCACCAGCATTCACTCCTTTGCGTACTCATTGGTCAACTCCTCAAATCGTCAACAGTACTAAAAGCTATTCCAGTGCTCAGTCGAATTTGAGGGCTTTGATGCGACACAAAACTTGTGGAAAAACTGGAAGCCTTCTTCACGACGTAGATGATTGATCGCGTGAGCTGCCGCTCGTACCTGGCTTCCACTTGGATGCCTAAAACTCGTCCGCATAATCAGACACCCATGACACAGACTCATACGAAGATCAATACCTATAGCCGATGTATCGCGCCAGATGGTGCGCCGCAGTGCAGGATTGGTTAGCAAGAAACCGCACCGCAAGTCTCGGGGCGGTTGCTCGACATGCAAGCGTAAGAAAGTCAAGGTAGGCGGCCTCTAGTAATGTAGTGTTTGCACTCTCTGTGCCGAACAAAGCCATAGTACTGCAAAGCATACACTAACTTGACTCAGTGCGATGAAGGTCAGCCTCTCTGCGGCTACTGTTCGTTACGGAAACCGAGCTGTCACTACCCCCAAGAGCCCGCGTCGGCATCGCCTGCATCTAATGCCACGCACAGCAATGGCTGCTTCCCCACCGGTGTAGCTTTGCATGAAGAGGCACACTTCGATGACATTTCAATGTCGATAAACCCATGGCTGATACCAGCTGTGCAAACCGCCTCTGGATCCCTATCTGGTCTGGAGTTCGAGCTACTGCACCAATACAGGACCTTCACGTGGCAAACACTTACCCCACGGGATGATGAGGCTGTCGTGTCGATACACAGCGAATCTTTTCCCCGCTTGTCACTCTCGCACACACATCTGTTCTATGCACTCCTTAGCATTGCAGCATCCCACAGCAATACGCTGGCGCCATCGAAGCAAGCTGCACACAGAGCACTAGTCTACCGCCAGAAGACGTTAGCTGAGTACAGCGGAGCTCTACAGAACATCACGGCCGAAAACTACGAATCCGTTCTTGTCACTGGAATGCTCTTGATAAGTTTGATTCCGCTACCAGAAGACCCTGGCACTGCAGATGAAGAGACATATCTCGTTTGGATGTATAGCACCCTCAAGATGAGCGAGGGTCTCCGAGTTCTCGCATCTCTACGCTGGGCAGCTGGAATCGAGAAGCTCTCCGCTTATCCTCTCATCTGCAGAGAACTGCGAACGCTGCCTCCACCACCAATCTATCATTCAGCCGATGGCTGTTACCTGTACACTCGAGTGGCTGCGGTTGGCACCACGCCGGACCACGCCAACCCACCGTCGACATATTATCTGTAGCACTCGAGTGGCTCGCCCGTCTTTTGACCTCCTTCACTGATGGACCTGTTGGCTTCCCTTGACAACGCCAAATCCGAATCAGGGCCTCTCAACATGCACATTGGTACCCTGTATTCCGTGCTCCACACCTTCAGTCCGATCTTTCTTAGTCTGTACTACCACCACCTGAGCCTGGATTTCTTCGTTCGCGTCTTCGTGTTCTGCTCGTTCCTGATGTCTGAATTCCTGCTGCTAGTCAAGAATCGAGAGCCGAGAGCTCTTGTCCTGATTGCGTGGTGGCGGGCACTTGCAGGTCTGGCGCCGAGAGGCTGCTGGGTTGGGCGATCGGTCGAGAAGGTCATCGAGGCCATTGGTAGCATCATCATGGAAACAGCGGACTCGGTGACACAAAGAGCATACAAAGATGTCGAGCACTTGATTCGTACATTGAAAGACGACGGCGATGAGGCAGCGGTCAAGAGCATATTCGGAGGAACAAATTTATGTTCAAGCCCCGTGGGCCAGACTGATACAGATACTTTCCATTAGGCTGATATAATCAGGGTCCATGAAAGGATATTGAATATTGCAGGGAAACGGGCCAAGATGTACTCTACGGGGACACCTTCTCACTGTGTAGAAGTGATGTTCGACGTGCATCTTCCACATAACATGGACTGACCAGCCATTCAAATTATTGGGTAGAGGTTGTAGTTTATGATGTGTTATATGACCGGTGAAGAGCCGCTCCTGCCTGTCAAACTGCAGAGGGGCAGTGGAGTAAGCTCGGATATATATACTTTCCGCGCACATGGGGTTCCCGCGCACACCACCCACGGCAGTCACACAGTATAGAGTCGTGATTTTCTCAACAACAACAATTATATTTGCCACTGTATACTCATAGAATCAAGAGTAAGAGCTGCTGCTTCTGCTGCTGCCTTTTGAGCCTCTTTCTCAGCTGAAGTGCTTGCTTGTTGAGCCCGTAGAGCTGCTGCGCGATCAATTGCAGCTTTAATACTTTCAACATTGCTGAATTGCTTATTTAGATTAACTTAAACTCGCTTTCTTGTACGAGTAATCCTATGAGCATCTAATTAATATTTAAGTTATTGATTCTCAGCCTAAAGCTGAGCTGCCCCGGTGTTTGCCTCTGCAATAGCCTTGCCTGCTTTGCCAAGCACTATCCAGGTACTCCGTGAGAGAGTCTCTGACAACAACAACTGCTGTTTAGTCTTGTGTAGAGCCTGCGAGCTCCAAGGTGTAGTAAAGATTACTTCTGAGGCAGCCGCTAATGCCTAGATAGGTGGAGTAGTAGTTAGCCGGCCAGTTACTTGGGATGATGAAAGTGTGTTGTATAGGCAGAGACTAGCAGCCCTCCAGTCAGCTTGGATAACTCGCTCTGAGAGCCCTTCTTCTCTAGCGTTGTTGTATGATACTACAACGCGCTCCTTCTTAATAGGGGCTGCGTCATTAAGCGCAGAGAGGGCTCGGTTCTGATTACGATAGCGTGATTTCAGAACAGAGAAAGGAGCGAGATCCAGAGGCTGTAGCAGGTGGGAGGCATAAGCTGGGAGGTACAGGATATGTATCCTGTTGACCTTGCAGAGCCACATGAAACTAACAGGTGTATAGGAGCTATAGCTGTTAAGGAGGAGCAGTCAATAGCCACTGTTAGATAGTGAAGTGTTTGGTATAAAAACACGGCGTAACTATTTATAGCTCATTGAGTTTAACGTCTATCTATTCTCTAAGGTTGTGTAGAGCCAATCTAGTGTGCCTTGTGCTGGAAGCTACGTTGACTGTAGATGCTTGCCCTTGAAGATGACTAGGCATTGGAGCTTGATACTGGTGGCTGAGATGGTCTCAATAATTGATACCCACTCACAATCTTCTAGAGATTTGATATAAGCTTTCTTCTTTAAAGAGCTTACAAGCACCTAGGCGTTAGTAAATACCCTAAGTGCAACTCTAGTATTATCCATATTCCACATAACGTACTCTATCACCGAGCCGGTCATATCACCGAACCGGTCACTTAAAATCCCACCAAAAAACACAGAAACCATACCCCTGCATCTCAATAACCACTTAATGAAATCTTCTAAAAACTTCAGAATAGAGCTGCATCTATACTAATAAAACTATTTAAAAGTCTTAGACTAATAGCTAGTATAGATGTTGAGATAGCCTGCAGCTACCCCTGTATTTCAGTATCTTCTAAACAACATCTGCAATATAGGGCTAAGCACTCTAAGACTTTCAAACAGTCTTATTAGTATAGATGCAGCTCTATTCTGAAGTTTTTAGAAGATTCTATTAAGTAGTTATTGAGATGCAGGGGTATGGTTTCTGTGTTTTTTGGTGGGATTTTAAGTGACCGGTTCGGTGATATGACCGGCTCGGTGATAGAGTACGTTATCCTTATACTGTATGCCTAGCTCTATTCTTGTCTGCTCAAACAGCTCAAGGAAGGCCTTAATAGTCTCGTAGTTGGCTGCTGTTGTACGTGCGCTCTTGATTGTGCAGCCAACTATAGATGCAACGCGTGGGTTGCGGGTGATAAAAATAGGGTACCTATAGTTGCCTAAGAGGCTCGTGGTCACTATTTATGTGGAGGAGCTGGGTGGCCATTTCTCGTACGTGTGGATGAGAAGGAGGTTGTGCGCGTGAGTCCTTATCAAGTATCCAATCCACTAGGAAGGCCTCTTGTTCTGGAGTCAATTGCTGCTGTCGTTGATGAGCTATCGCGTGTGGTTGTTGACCTTGTTGCCGACTGCGTAGCGTAGATTCAGCGATCCTGTACCACTCAGCAGCCTTGCGCCGGCTTGTGAAAACACTAGAATTGAGATCTGCGATAGCACATTGTATTACAAACTCCTTAGGATCCATATTGACTGTGTGGCGTTGATAGTATAGAGCATCAAAAGCAGAGTAACGCGTTGAGGTGGGGTGCGCGGGAACCCTCTGTGCGCGGAAAGTATATATCCGAGCTTAAGGTAAACATGGCCTCTGTTCTTTACTGTAGCGTCCTCTATAGACTACGAACAATTATCCGCATTGGCACATCGTCGTACATTGCAAGTTCCTCGCTGTCCCGCCCTTCTACAATTCTCTTACGACTTTGTGACATTTCTTTTGTCATTGTTTGGGGTTTGTGTTTGACTTTTTGGTAGCTTTGTACATTAGTTAATGGAGCTGGCCAGCCTTTGACCAGGGCAAGGAAGCTCCTTCACAGGTACTCGCATCAAAGAGCAGTCCCTGGGCATACACAGAAGCAGCCTGCGCCTTCCAATGGAAGCACAAGCGAAATCACGTGAGTTGAGGTGACGGCACAGAATACAGGCACTTTCACTCTTTGAGCAATCAGAGTCTGGACATGACTGAATAGGATTTAAGATCACATGCCATATAGGTTGTTCACTCTTCTTGCTCCGAATGCGTGGGCAATACCGATTTAGTGCTGGAAAAGCAATCGAGATTTCGCGTTGCCAATATAGGTTCCAGGCAAGATCATTCCCTAATGAGTGGAAGGATGCCAACTCTTAGGCAGTAGCTGGTACATATGCATGTCGTGACGTATTACTCATTTAATATCGAGAGACGATGGAACGCTTCGAAGGTATATACGTGTGCTTGACGTGTATCCAGCCATCCATGCGAGTGCACTTGTGAGCTCCACATTGATATCACACCCCATCACGCGTTCCCGCCCATCCCGCGCGGTACCGGTTCTCGTTTTCCTGCAGCCTACCGCCAAGCGCTCGCTCGTTGTTGTCGTCAAGATGATCGTCCGTGGAGCAGTCGAGCCCTGAGCCCCGCAACACCCGCACTACGACGTCCTCGTCATGATCGACACACCTGCTTTTCAAATTCGCCTAAATCCCAACGATGACATCTTCATGCAACATCGAAGATTAGGAACGGCGCGGTATCCGTTTGCCTAATTTCATGACCTGCATTGTTTCCTATTCAGGGCTTGGTGTGGCAGTTTGGCTCCTTGGAGATCGAGACCCGCTTTGCTGCGAGCGTGATGCAACATCGGAAAGGCATTGTGAGGATTGCAGCGCGATCTGCGGGAAGATTTTTTCTGAGAGAAGGGAGCGACTTCGTGTCATCGTCCACCGTGTTTTCAGGTTTAATCTGCGGACGAGCCGTTGCTGACAGCCGGCGTTCATGAATCATATGCTCCTGGTATCGCAACGTATATAACGAGGACTCGACAAGATACGAGACCGAGCGTTACACCGTTGGACGCTATGTCATCTTTGGATGTACCAGGCAGATCTCGACTGACCGCATGCTCCATCGCTGGCAAGGGGTCCAAACAACTAAAGACAATCTGCGGCGGTCGAACGCGGACATTCTTTTCACGCAGATCTGGTACACGTGAGGTCGGTCATTTAGAGCGGGTTCGATGGAAATACGCGGTTGAAGAGCAAGACGAGCGACTTAGCCAATCGTTGCTCGACCTAGGCGGCTCGGCTCTTTTGCAATCGGGCCAGTCGCAGGGGTAATCTTATCGTGGTCATCGGTAACGATCTCGACAGGACCTTCGAGAGATGACAACCGCCATGTCCAAGGTCCATGGTCCAGATGCTCCATATGATGACAAGCACTGCAACAAATTGTCTGGCGTGAGTGATATGGCGAGCATGGGAAGGTCGTTGACCACGATCTGCTGCATCGTGGCGCTTGCATCTCGAATCTGCCGAAGCCCGCTTCGTGATGAAGCAAGCAGGCGTGCCGGCGGTGAGTTGCAGATTGATCGGGCAGCGATGAAGCGAGCGGAAGACGCGGGAAAAGAAAGAAGGACCTTCAATGAGACATTCTACGGGAATACACCGGTGAAAGTCAACTTGGGTGGCGCCTGTTTGGATGGCGGTCTGGGACGTCAGAGAGTTCCTTGTTCGGTCGTCAATGCACATCAGAGAGGGGTCACAAATGTGTAGAGTGTGGCTAGGGGACATAAGTCGTGTCGCTTCGAGGCTGACAGCAATGCATGACACGAAAAAGCTGGGTCATGAGACTGGCAACAGGCAAAGATCATGCCATTGTGGCTTGTTAAACAACAATGGGTATCCTTGCTTTGTGATGGGCAGATCGGATCAGTCTCGAGGCTCTGTGCCAGAAGTAAGCGCTTATTGTGCGGGGATATAACGGCAAGGACCATGCCGGCGACTCCATTCGTGCAGACGAGCTATTAACATGACGATCGGGTAAGGAGCGCTTGAGAAAGGTTGCACACAACGCGGGAATGCGCCTTGTACGAATCATCCGCATGCTGCAATGTTGTCTGGCTAGACGAGGCTCAAAGCGTGCGAAACCGCACGGTCGTAGCAGACTAGCTTCTGCTCACCGTCGCTCCCTCGATTCGTCATTTTCGGTCACCGTAACAAGGTACCACGTACGGCGTCCTCAGGCGAGCTGCGTCTTGGTTGCATATACCGTTATGGCAAAGCCAGAGTTTTTAGCCTGTCTCTTGGTGTGATGAGCCAAGTACGAGCTCCAGCAGGACACATGGCCAGATGTCAACATCAAAAAATGTGGATGCTAAAGTCAAGGGCACACTGTGACTGTGGCTGTCGAGTAGAAGCTAAGCGCAAGGTCCATTTGGTGTGAAATGTTGCATGCATCAAAATGGTGGCTACGTTAAAGCGAGCAAATACTTAGTCCTCGGCGCGTGATCCGATCTTCGGACGCTGTGGTCATGTAGCCAAGGTGTCAATCTTCACAATGGTACTGTAGGTTCTGTTGCGGCGCCCGTATACGCGGATATTGCCTTTGTCAAAGCGCTAGCACAAGACGCAGGTTGTATCACCTTGTGATCGGACTGCCATGGGGTTGGCTACCATGCCAGCATGAACGTCTCCGGTCCGAGTGACGGTAAAAGCAAACAATCCTGCGCTTGGAACCAAGACCCACCCGATTTTGGCGGGACTGTCGTTGTAAGAACGGTCCACTGCAAGGTTAATGCACCGATGCATTCGCCCACTGATGGAGCTCGGATGTGATCTCGAGGAGACACTCAGCGATGTGTGCATGCAGTGACACCTTACTTGCATACGTCTGTTGAGTGTGCACTTCGTAGCGAGGATGTCATGCCTGTCGGCTGGGCGTTAAGAACGGCAGGTTATAGCCAAAACAGTAACCTTGTCAGTCGTGTCTGAGAACCTGGAGCCCTATTGAGCTGTGCACAAGGACCAGTCATCACGTTGCGTCCCACAGGGTTCGCCGACTGGCGGTAACGATAACCCTGGAGCGTATGCAAACATCACCACTTTCAGGAGACAGCAAGGCGCCGACTGTCTGAGGTGGATATTGGCCGAGGCCTTCAGAGGAGCGCTGATGGTCAACTCCGATTAGTTGATGCCTCCCAACGTCGGACAAAGCTAATCCTTGCATTGAGGGAGAAATCCAGCGTGACCCACAGAACAATTCGCGGTGTTTTGACGTCGCCCTAGGCGCAGTCTAGAACGCACATTACGAGCATCAGCTCCTGGCTACGATCGGTAACACCAATTCAAGCTAGCGATCCACTCTTTCCACCTGCTGATTCCAAACCACCAGCTTGCTTTGAAGCAGCTGGCTGTGTTTGGAACGGAGGTAGGCGTGCACATGGTAAATAGTGTGAACTGTTCAATGCTGCATGTCGGTCATGGCTTGCCTGACTTCATGTGGTTCCTAGGTCATGATGCTGAAGCCTTCAAATTTGCAGAAGAGCCTTCGTATTCGCACTAAGAAAAGAAAGCTTCTCAACCAGCAAGTGGAGCCAAGGAACCGACCACCAGGGATAGCGAACTGGAACTGCTTCCTTTTGTTGGTTAGCACTGCCGCGAGCAGCTTTTTTTTTTGCCAACAGTCGTCTACGATGCAACGCCACGTTTGGACCCACTCGTCTCGTGGCACTGTGAAGAGTACGTCATGGGGGTGTTTCCCGTGTTGCAGATTGCCGGACGGAGGCTGCCAGAGATGGGCAGCGCTTGGCTTGCAACGGCTGGTTCGAGAACGCACGCCTGCTAGAAACCGATCCTTGGAGATGGAACGGCTGGGTGCACTTCGCAATCTCGATTAATTGAACCAACAGAATGCATAGCATCACTATGATAGTTGACTAGCGGAACTATACCGCCGCATTGTCGCATTGTGGTGAGTTCTACGAGTGGTCTTTAGTTGCGCCCGCGTTGAGCCCATGGTAAGGTATGTCTAAGTGTGCTGCTACGATCTGCTACCGTTCGCAAAGATTTGCAAACGAAGTCGACCATGAAGTGTGCAGGGCACGACAGGGTTAAGAACCGGCGCTTACATGAACACCGTCTGTCTCGTGATGCACCAGGTGGGACGGCTGCATCACAATCCTTCATAAAAAACGGCCGAGGCCGATTGCTGCAGTCATACCGACTACTGCAAGCGGGATACGCGGGTCATGGTGAAGTACGGGGAATAAGGTGTGCGATTGGTTCGTTCTGAAGCCTTAGACGCGCAGTGGTCAAGGCTGGTGATCAGCATCTGGTCACGAAAGTTGCGATGCATGTCTGTTGTGACCTGAAAGACTGCCTGAAGGACCATGAGCTGTGTCTTACTCACATCACTCGTCTGTTGTTGTGGAATGAGCGTGTGTGTGCAAGTGTTGATCCGAATTCAGGACGCGTCAGCCCAATAGTGACTCGTACGGGGACCGCTGTGACTTGGTAAACGTTAGTGATGCAAATTATTGTACAGTCATGATGGACAATCCATGCATCCACACCTGTGGTTTCTACTACCCCTTCTGGCGACAAGACACCAAACCCCTGACACGTTCCGGTTCGTTTGAACCGCCAAAACCATCCTTGCGCCCGCGTTGGACCGCTGTCGATCATTTACACGGGATGCTACTAGGGCGCTCGGCGCTTCGGCTGCATCTGCTCAAGCCACGCCACGGGGATTTCTCGTTATCGAAAACGGCATTGCTGTTTTGGGCTTGGTCACCGTGGGGTCATTTAAGGACGCCTGGGTGGCCTTTAATTTGCTGAGGTTACCGTCAACCGTCATCGTCGTTAAGCCAATTAGCGACAGGGTTGGTTAATAATAGCGGCAAGCTGCATCGTGAAGAGTGGTGCACAAGGCTTTGTCAATGAGGCGCAGCCAGACTTCGTCACCCTCAATCTACTGAATGCAGCGCACCACATCACGGCGATCCGAAACAATACACCTTTCATAGCGACGGCGTCGGCGACGGCGTCGGCTGTCACGTACAAGTGCTGCCTATAAATATCAGCCTACGGCCAAGTCGCGTATGTGAGTTGCAGAACCGAGGACCATTGAATGGAGATCCACCATCGAAGGGAGCTTGTTGACGGTGTTTTACGTTTCTCGGGCCTTGATTCAGGACTCAGCTGTTTTCCTTGTTTCGTGCGCTTCATGTGCTGCTCCGAGTGAGTATGGCCGGTGGCCTGGTGTCAGCAGCCTGCGCATGGTTTCAGAGAGGTCGATGATCCTCAGCAATAATGGCGAGGTAGTCTGTTCATCACTGGCTAACTGGAACGGGTATATCATGTTCGCCAGTCGCATAAGGGGTGCCTGGGTGCCCGCAGTGACGGCACACGCTCCCATGGTGGAGGGTGGACCATGGAGGGGTGAAGCGGGTGCTCTGACTGTTCTCAGGCGCCTGTGGGTGAGGCTGATGGCATGCGCATGCGCATGCGCTTTGCCGGGCGAATGTGATGTGCTGATTGCTGCAATCTCCGTTGAGTTGCTGCCCGTTGGCTGTGTGACTTCAGTGGATGCAGATGTCTATGCTGCATGCATCCTGTGACGACCCATGTCATGCTCCGTTGTCCCCGTTGCAGGTCCACACTGGCAGGGACAAGCTGATTGCATATCGATTTCTGGAAGACGCTCGGCTGCAAGGTGGCCAATGGTGACAGCGAAGCGGCACCCACCCCAGATCGCGCTTGGATAACCCATGGGCCAGCAGCTTGGTTTACCGACGGCACGCGCAACCAGGCAGGAGGCGCTGGGTTGCGGGCATAGTGGAGAAATGCACGCCTGACAGCGAGTAACGATTGGTCGTTAGTACCGGCCCTCCGTAAAGAGACATCGCCGGCGCAGGGAGGCCAACCTCGCTTCCTGGTGTTTCCCGACTCCGAAACCAGGTACTGCACCTGCTCTCACCAAAGTTTGACGTTCTCATCGACCCCCTGATTTGGCGACTGGCGATGGCGCCCAGCGACACGGCTTTCCGCTGCAATACGCACTAACAAATCTCGTCCCGCCACTTGGTCATCAGCAGCGCAATATTGTTTACATGCGACTGGCTTAGCCCAGCCATGCCAGTGTCGCCCAGCTTCCTCTTACTACAGGTGCATCGTTGCGGGCGCGGCTAAAACATGACGCAGCCGATGCTGGAGTCGCCATGCACCATCCTTCCTTCGTTGACCGCCTGGAGGGCCCCGTGCACAGGACACTCCACCCTGGCTCGGGCCCAGCTGAATCGCAACTGTACGTTCATCCTTCCGGAGCCTAGTCGCACTACCGCACTGTACCGTCACCTTTGTGGGTGCGGTAGCTTGCCTTCCTTGCTGTCTCGATGAGCCGGCCAACCTCCGCTGCACGGTTTCTCCGTTGCGCCATGATACATTGGTACCCGCCCTCGTCGACTGTCTTCCTTGTCCTGTGATTTGGTCATTCCTCGCGTTACTTTTCGTCGTTTTGCATCCCACGCCTTGGATCAACGTTCCAGCCGTGCCACTCGGCCTAGTCGTCACAGCGCTCCCTCACCGAGCTATCCCTTGGTGGCTCCGTATGAAGTAGTCGAGAAGTGTCCGCTCCATGTCTGCTTCCATTCCACTTTTAGCAGTTCTTGAGTTTCCACTAGTCCGGCCCCGGCATTTCTTGTACAGACCATGACTTGTCCCGCGACATTCATATATCCTACCTGATTCGTCTACCTTTCTTGGCACTCTATATACATTTCCATGTCCCCCACTCTGAGTACTCAAGCCGGACAAGTGCGACTGTAATGTATACGACTGCTCGATAACAAACTTCCGCAAACCTCGTCGATCTACATCAACTTCACATCTAATCGACATTGTTGTGCTCACTGGCACACATCTTTCACCATGTCCGCCCATACGATCAATTCACAACTTCCACGACGGACCTCGCGAAGCTCAGGAACTCAACTGCCTCGTTCCTCACGCGTCGAAAAGCCAAAGAGCCACCACAACAGTCCAAGGACCATAGAGAGGAGGAAAACAACAACAGAGCCCAAGCTCTATGCAACACTTGATGACCATTATAAGATGATGTTTGGAATCGAGGATTCAGAAGAGGAGGTCGAAGAGCGTCCGCAGCCAACTAGGCCTGTAAGCTGGCACCCATCGTCCAACCAGTGGTTCGCAGCGCATTCGTCAGCACATGTAGCGTCGCCTTCACAACAAGAATGGTCCTGGCACGCACCGTCAAGAAACTCTAGTCATGGATCTGAGTTCTATTCTCTTTCGACACGCAATTCTATGTACGAGTCGAGCACGAACTGCCAAAGATATCCGGCCGGATATGGAACGCTTCGAAGGTCAGATGAGTCTGCCTACAGCTGGCAGGGCGCTTCTCAACATACGCAATCCTACGCTCAATCGGCTCTCAACACCCCCACTACCGAATCCCTTCCCTGGTACTTGCAACAGTGGGCTCAGAAGAACCAAACACACTCATTCAGGGACTCTGCAGAATTCTTGCCCATCCAGCACCCCTCGGATCAAGATGACCAGATGGATGAGGAGGATGATGGCAAAGAGCTGGTTGGCATGGGTCTTTACGACGCTCCGGACCCGACTTCGAACTGGGGCGGTCTGGTAGAAGCTACTGGCAAAGGTCTTAAGCTGGAGGAGACTTGGCAACCACCAGAGACTGAGGAGGAGGATGACGACGACGCAAGCTCGGTGGGCAGTATGGACGAACCTTCCCCACCGCTTCCGGCAACCAATCAGCAATGCCAGCAACTGCAGCTTCCGGTCCACGTCAAAGCTCAGACACCCGGCAGCATGGAGGGCCAGAGCTTCTTTTTCGACGACGATGAGACAGTATCGAAGGAATGGTGGTTCCAACAGCTGAAGCAGCCCAACGTACCAGTGCAGGACGCTGGACTGGGATATGGCTGGCTGCGTTGAACACCACTTGCACCAGCATTTTAGAGAGGGCTCACACTTACAGCGAGGTGTTTTGACCATTCCATTCTGGACGTAGAGCATTTAAGTGATACCCCTTGCCTTCATGGCACCATCGCTCGATTAGAGGTCAGATGAGTTGTAAACACAACACAACAAACAATAAGAAGCATGAGTTAAACTCAACACTTGCCGTCTCATGAACCCAAACTGCCGTAAAGACATGATCAACATTAGCTCCACTACACCTTCAACAAGTTTTCGCACTTCACATTTCACCAGTGCTGCGGCACCTCCACAATCGTACCGTGCATGCAAATTCAAAGCTAATCTCATATCGGCATCACCTCCACGTTGTCCACTCAGATCCCTACCATGGATGTCCCCGCCGCAGGACTGACAGATACCATAAGGAATCACAGCACCCGGAAGCTCGCCGAAGGAAGATCCTGCAGTATGAGGACGCGAAAACCAACCGTCAATACGACAGGCTATAACTTTTGCTCTCTGCCGCATGCGTCTCACCAACCTAAATGCCCCCGATGCACCGCCGTGAAAACGCTGCTTGCGGAACGCTGTTCAAGTTCTTGCATGTCACCGCAGGCGATCTCGGGCTCCGCCGTGCCTGTCTCTGATTCGCAATACAGGAAGTACTTGTGACAAGTACCTGCGCGCGACAACGACTTGGTGCACGTCCGAAGTGAAACCTTATGCGCCCTGCACCGAGGCCATCAGCATCCACGCACCAACCTGCACACATTTCATCTCCCGGCTCCTGAATTCCTTCCAGCGCCGCGCCAGCAGTCCCATGGTCCTCACACGGCGACTAGCAGCCCGCTTCCTTAGCGCAGCATTAACCAGAATAAGATTTGCGAGCCACACGCACAGAGCAGAGTAGGTTCTGGAAACCCAGCGTGATGGGACGCCTCATTTGCGCTAGAGCGAGAGTGCCATGACCTTCACGGACGGGGCTTGTCCGGTGCGTCGTGCGTCGAGGCCGCGCGGGCGCTCCATATCATTTGATGCACGACTCGTTGAATGTGACCATAGCCTACTGGTAAGGTTCGGTATCACTATCGATAAAGAACCGTATCGCGTTCGGCAAATTTCGATTTGAACCAGCTCTCACGTGCACGAACTTTCGAAGTGGACAAAGACGCGTTAGCTGCAACGATCGCTCTGGCCAATCGTAGCAGGATTCCGACCACTGCACGCCTTGAGCAAGTAAAGCAACGATCGCGAGCTGGTTCAGCTCCCATGGAATCGTACACGCATTTCGTTGTTACACCGTGGCGCAATAGCCAGGAGCTGGTTCAGCTTCGGCGAGACCTGTACCGACTCAACGACGATAACGTCGATCGTAGAAAAGGCGCCGTGAACAAGGTTCGTAAGGAATCGCCCTTGACGAGAGATAGTGAGGTGGAGGGCTGATGAGAGGTAGGTACTGGCATGGCGGGCGAGACACGAGAGTCTGCCGTTGTTGCTGGAGTCGACAGCAGACATCCTTGATGTGATACTTCAAGATGAGGCGGGCACACTCAACCACAATGCTACGAGATTGCTATATGCAACATCCATATCAAGGTAAGGTATAATCGAATTTTGATCCTCTTATGCTGTTCTACTGTTGCCCTGCCTGCTCTCTCTTATCCAGCACAATCCTTTCGTGCTCTTCGCACCAAAGTGTGTCTCTCATAGCACGACTCTCACCTCTTCATCTAACTCGATCGTCTTTCTGCCCTCTGGCCACCATCTGCACATCACTTCATCGTGGCTTTCACTGGTCCTTGTATTGCTCTCTTCTCTTTCAAGCCCATCATTCTAATTCGATCACCTCATCTCAATCCTCCCTAACAGCAATACAGGTTCGTAACCGGCTACCTCGACACCCAAATCGACTTAACGCGCGATCGCCCATCATGGTTCCCTCCAGGCAAATCCATCCAACCGCCCGTCTCCCTCCTCGAAGTTCGCCATTGCATTGTCCACCGACACATGCCCTCCTTAGCGGAATTGAAGCGCGCCGCACGCACCGCACTGGACTGGCTCTGGGACTGGTACTGGTCACAACTTGAACACGCCTTTGGACTGCCCACGACCTCACCTTCCAGCGATGATCCAGGCGCAGACGGCGGTGTAGCAGAAAAACTTCATAACATCCTCAAAACGTACGTAAAGGCGAGGAAACAGGAGATCAAAGCGAAGCGACGGGCAGATCTGTGCACATCTGCAGCGAGAGCATGGTCCACATATACACTGCGCTTCACGTCTGGTGACACCACGCTGCCCTCATCGGCAACACAGACAGCACTCCTCCGCCTCCTCGTAAACGACACCCAGATCCTGCCCCAGGACAAGGGACTAGGATCCAGTATGTCTGGAGCCTTCCTAATCTGGTCCCCCTTCCTCCTACTCTTCTCCTTGAACAGCCCGTCCTTCTTTCCCGCCCACCTCGCTCTCGCTAGCGAGCAAATAAATAGCCCGGATAGAAGCGAGGCGGAGAAAGAGGGCTTGTGTGAGTGGGCGATACACATGCTGGGTTCGCGCGACTGGCGGGAGGCTAGAGGCAGTAAGGAACGGGCGATAAGGGAGAAGGTTCTGGGGGAGTGCATGACTGAGCTTGGGACGTGGAATTTGAGGCTCGCTGAAGGTATCGTGGATGCGATGGATTACGGAGAGGGCGAGATGTGGCAGGCGATTCTGGATGCGAGTCGCACCGAGGGTGGGGAGAATATGGTTGTCGATAGAGTTGAGAGGGCGGAAGAGACGAAGGAGACGGAAGAGGGTTTGGAGGTCATTGAGGGGGTCGAGAAGCTTGCGGAGGCGGTGCCGGCTGAAAAAGAAGGCCGGGCGAAGGCTCCTGAGTCTGGCGAAGCCAAGGAAAAGATCATAGGGCTGCAGAAGGTGGTTGGGTTGTGGAAGCCGAAGCCTATAGGTTGGCTACCTGACGGTTGGGAAGAAGATGCGTAAGTACGTTCCACGCAGGCTCCAAGGAGCTAGAGGTATACCCCATAGACGCCGAGGAGTCCAGAAAGATCAAATGTCACAAATCTCTCATTATTTTCAGATACCAACACTCTAGATGTGAGCGCCGCAAAGCCGTGCGCGCTTCCAAAGCCTGCCCGGACCCCAATGGCCCTAGATCTTGTGCATGCTCCGCCAGATCCAGCGCGCTATGCAATTCAATGGACGTGGATATGTTGTACAGTATATAGTCTCTATGTTGTTTACATGGCCGCTTTGGTCCCTGTGAAACCGAAGCGGTCCTCGACCCTGCGCATGTACTTGTTCGTCTGTTCGGCGAGGGTAAGAGTAAGAATCTGGGACCTGTCAGCACTTTGTTCTTTACTACCTCGCTCTGGGGACTCACAGTGTGAGGCAAGATCCTGGCCAGATGCGCAAAGTAGCCCTTGTACATAGCCATAATGCCTTCCGTCTTGATCGTTCGGTACAGGCAGTCGAAAGCCGAGCTGTACAGATTGCCAGTCTGGTTGTACATGCGCGACATGATAGTGTCCGGAGGGTGCATGACGCAGCAGACGACAAATCCACTAGCTGTGCTGCTGGCAATGTGCAGAAGCGTGCCTTCCTCCATACCAAAGTGCTTCGCCAGCCGCCTCTTCGCGAAAAAGTATGTTGGTAGCTGAACGGAGCTACCAAAACCGGTGCGCACCATCGCTGGCCCTACACCACGGTAGAGTCCCTTGATACCTTCACTTGTGTAGATCTTGCGCATGCCATCGACGGCGCCGGAGTAGTTGTGTTGTGTTCCCACGGGTAGGAATGGCGAGTACGATTGTAAGCGTGTCTTGACGAGGAAGAAAGGCGATCCAGCTGCGGCTCCCAGTATACCTGATGCCGCACCGGAGAAGATGTTGACGCCAAAGGATTGCACTGTAGGATCGTGGTATATGGCCTTCGTGACGCCTGCTCTCAGCGGCTCGTAGAACCCTAACCGACATCCGTTGAGGGTCATCTGATAGACGTAGGCGCAGTTGATACCGCGCAGGAGACCGCGAGGGCCTTCGTTGGAGAGAATGACCTTAACGCCATGGAATACACCCTTGTACATGCGCGGTGCTGCCTTCTTTGATTGCAGCTCTCCTTGTAATTGCAATCTGCCAGCTTGTCAATGCCGCTCTGCGTGCGCGCACTCCGGATATGAGCTCACCGAATCTTGACTGTCTCGAACCCGTGGGTAACCGTCACCGCACCGCATGCTGCGATTCCACCGGCAATGAACGACCTACAGAGGTCAGCTTCTGCACGATGCTTCGTGTGCTACCGGCGACGCATACCCCAGCGTTGTGGACATTGTGGCCCCTTTTGCGACAGCGCTTTGTATTCCCGGTTCCGGACTTGCCGTGCTCTCGGCTTCCTTTCACTCTGTAGTGTGTGGAAGGTACTTCCGGGGTTCTTGACAATGCCGTCAGGGAGAGGTCAGAGCACGATGAGGGCTGCCGTGAGCCCAGTCTGCGTCAATTGAAGGTTGTCGCTGCCAGCGGTAAGCTCAGTATGAATAATCCGTACATTTCCTACGGCCGAGGTCGGCGTGTCTGAGTGTGATGCAAGCGCCAAGTCCAGGGTCCGCTGCAGCGATCTACGCTCTCCCGCGCGGCTTAACATTTCGAAGCTGCGCGCGTGTGCTCGTGGACACGCGACGCGACTCGACCTTTGGTGCCAGTCTGAGGGCACACAATGCTGTAGAACTCTTTCTCAAGGTCGCATCCACAGCGCCTTCTTCCCCACATCATGGTAACTGGATCAGCAACCCCAGGCCCTCCTCCGCCGCCTGCAGGGCCGCCGACGCAGAAAGTGAGCGACGTCATATCGAGCTTCCGGCCAGCAAGAGTGAGCTTCAGTCCTGCCTTCAAGGAGTGTATTGCACTAACGAGCTATCTAGCGCTTCAAGTCCGGCAGCTCAGGCACGTCCATCACCTCTCTCGACTTCGACGACACAGGCGAGCTCGCCATTGTAGCACGCGACGACGATACGCTCCAGATCTACAACTGCAAAGAAGGAAAGCACGCCAAGGAGCTGAAGTCGCAGAAGTATGGTGTTCATCTGGCGCGCTTCTCACATCATGCGCAGAGCATCATCTACGCCAGCACAAAGGTCGATGACACACTGCGCTTCCTCTCCACACACGACAACTCGTATATTCGATACTTCAAGGGCCATGAAGACACAGTAACGTCGATATCCTTGTGTCCTTCGTCTGACACATTCATCTCTTGCTCGGCGGACAACACAGTCCGTCTCTGGAACCTGCAATCACCGAATTACGTCGGCCGCCTCAACCTCCACAAGCCCTATCTCGCTGTCTATGACCCCTCAGCGACAGTCATCGCGATTGCCTCAGCCGACACCCAGACAATACTGCTATACGACATACGCAACTACGACAAGCCGCCCTTTGCGACCTTTGATTTGCAGGAGCTCGAGCAGCGATTCCTTGGCGGACGAAAGGGCCAGTGGACTAAAATTGAGTTCACCAACGACGGCAAGAGCTTGGTTGTCGCGACCAACGACAGCGGCCACTTTGTACTTGATGCCTTTTCTGGCGACATTACGCACTTCTGCTACCGCAAAGGAGGATCTTCAGGGCGGCTTACACCTGGTGTGTCTCGAGGCAGCCACAACTCCCACAAGTCGAATGGGAGCACTCCTTCCGTTGGGCAAGGCGATCTCTGCCTCACTCCCGATGGCCAGTACCTGATCGGTGGCAGTGGGGACGATGGTCTCTTGGTCTGGGACATCTCGAAAGCGGCGTCGCCAAACAACGTTCTGGAGCCTATGGAGAAGCTACCTGGACATGGACGAGGGGCAATTGTGGGCTACAATCCCAGGACGAACCTGCTGGCTAGCGCAGACCGGGACTTTTACTTGTGGCAGCCGGACCCAGATCTGATGATCTGAAGTTTCGAAGGTGATTCAGTATGATAAAGAAGCACGACAGTACGAAGAGGCAAGCACACGAATGCTACACCTAATTCTCGTCCGATATAGGCTTAAATGAGGACACGAAACATATCTTTAGCGTGGACATAGCACACGGAGTTGGCGGACGTGTATAAGGAAAGCTACTGCCCAAAGAGACTGAGCTGGTTGGGTGCAGATCTACACAAGGCACAAGCGTCTTCGGAGGTATTGATGAGACAGCCAACACTCAACAAGATGACCACAGAGTTCTCTGTCATCTAAGTTGATTGGGTCTAGGACGATAATTGTATGGAGATTCCAGAATTCGAGCGACTATTACAGCCCTTGACTATTCACCGCACACAGCAACTTGAATTGCAGGCAAATGACATACTCTAGATCCCATTCATCATCTCACCGCACTTTCCACCTCTGCACTTGGTCTGTCGCCGTCAAGCACCAGTACGTCATAGCCGGATCATCGCGGCTTCGTGCGCTCAGCAGCGATATCGACTTCGGACGGTCAGGCTGCAGCATCGTTTTCAGTCTGCTGTGACGAGCACCACATTGCTTTTTCAAGTGAAAATTCCGCATGCTCACGTTGACACTTGCACAGTGGCACTGAGCCTCACGGTGACTCATTCAAAAACGGCCATTGGACCAGCGTCCTCATGGACATTGCGTGCTCATCACTGCGGATAGATGCGGAGTGCAGAGTGGAGTGCAGCTCAAAGGTTTTGTGTGAGGTGGTTGGTTGACACCGAGCCGTTCGCAATGCGCCGTACTCCATTTTCGTTTGCTCAAAATCTCTAAGCAGGGTAGAGTCCAGACAGGTGCGCAGTAGCTATGATTCATGAATAGCTTCACAGATATCAAAGAACCAGGCAATGTTGACTTCACAAAACCGATAATCGTTTGCACTATTCGCAATAGCAGGTGCCCAGTTGCTCACCCTTCGAATATTAACGCTGGTCGAGAAACCTGTGATGCTTGTCTGATCGGCGCAATTGGCAGGAGCGAACAAGGATCTGCGGAAAGCTACTCCTGGCCTTGAAGCCTCACTCTGCGCCACCTCGATTCATTATGCGTCGGAGACATTCTCCTCGCAATCTTTCTCAGTGTTTGCGTCGCCACATGCGCGATTTGTGCATGCGCGATTTGAGTTGCTTGATAGGAACAGGACGTACTTCGTAGCGATCGTTCGTCGCCTAGACTCCAGCAGCCCCATCAAGCATCCTTGAGGATGCCCGATCATATTAGGCAAGCCTATGCAAGCTGAGGGCGTCCAGATGCGATGGTGGACAATCACATATCACGTTGTCCAATTGTATTGGGAAAGGGGAGCTGACAATGTGCATGGTTCTCCGCATTGTGCCCATAGCGTCGCCATAGCGTTGGGTCGATGAACCGCCTCTTCAATAGGAACACAGCTCCCTCGCTGAAGGCAATTGGAAAAAAGCTGCGACCGAAAGCCTTCACGATTCACCCACACCGTATCGCATTGCCGGAACGCTGTTTGCCGCGATCTCGGCATACCTAGTCTCCGCTCTGGGGGTATGGCACGCGCACCTCGACACAGCAACATCTGGTCTCGTGATCTATACAGGACTTCGATCTTCCAACTGAGCCATACAGGACGGCTACAGGCACCTCTTGTGCCGATGTGCACTGGTCATCACAGTACATCGCTCCGCTAGTACAGGCATCATCGTTGAATGCCTCCAGCCGTGGTACTTTCCTCCACGTCAGCGCTTACCGTCGATTGAAGCCTCCTACGATCAACGCGAGCATGCCGACTTGTTTGCCCAGCCATATTTCCCTTTCAAGACGGCATATGAAGTTGGGCAACGGAGGATGACGCCCCCTCAATCCTTGCGCGGTCCAGGAAACGACCACCTCCAGGCACTTATTCCTATGCTAGATCTAGCACAGCCAACGATACCGTTTGAGCAGCTGCCACTCCCCGATATGGCCCTCGCCTTCCTGCCAAGATCTCGCTTATCAGAGTCGAAGAAGCGTGGCAGGTCAGCAGCAGATGTCGACGGGGAACACTCGTGTCTGCACAAGAAGAAACGAAGACTTAGACTGTTCCTCATAACCTCTCGGCTATCGCCCCAATTCTCCCATCCAGCTACCAACATTGTCGACAGAGGAAGCTCAAAGATCGCCATCTGGGCAAAGCAGAAGAACCTTGGACGCAACCTGCTTCGCAAGGCGGCCATACTGAATCGCATTCGACGCAATGCTGTTGCAGCGCGTGAAGAAGTTTCGCGCAGACGGCTACTTGTAGAGCAAGAGAAGGAGCAGCGACAGCTTGAGATGGCACGTTTGACCTTCAACTACGGAGCGATTGACACATACACTCGTCCTGTCCATTTGCGGCCAAACGCCCTACCCGCCGCTGCGCTTCAAAGCAATGCCCAATACCTTATCACTGGCTCTCCCACTGGCTCTCCATCTGGCTCGTCAGTTACCTCGAGGAGCCCATCACCCTCATCTATCTCTCCACCGACATGTGGTCCAGGCAACGACAGCCCATCGGAGCACTGGAGTCCAAACGCCGCCTATGCTCTCTCCCCGCCCCGCGCCCAATCCTCTATCCGCAGCTACGAACCCCACCTCCCTTCACCCCTCGGACTCTCTAACTACGACGCCTTCGATGCCGAGAACCTGGGTTATAAAGACATATCCGCTGCTGATATGCACTCGCATTTCGACGACGATGACGAAGAAGACCGGTACTATTACCTCTGGGACGAAGTCGAGGACGAGCTTGAGGACGAGAGACATGATAGCCCCTTCTCGGTGTCAGTGGTTACGAACAATTCAAGAACGACTGCAAATACGGGAACGAGTAATACCTTAAAGACACCGCCGCAGGCGGCTCATGATGATTTCGATCTATCAGACACTTTCCTTGGTAGACCTGAGGAAGACGAGGATGTAAATTCGGTGTGGCCGAGTCCATTCATCAGCGCTGAAGTGAGAAAGTCGAAGAAGGGCGCCGAGGGTACGATTCTAAATTTTCGTGCCTTTAATACGGGACCCCTGGCTGTTCAGTATCCTGGTGCGCCTGTACCCTGTACCGAGCAAGTGCTGGCAGTGACCCCCCCTGTTCTGTCGCCAAATCTAGTGCCGGCTTCTATGTCACCTAATTTTCTCCCTGCCGACTCGGCGGGCTGGCCAGAGGTTGACATGAGGGAAGGGAAGAGGCAAGGCAGTCTTTGTCAAAGAGACGAGCATGTACGATAATTCTGTGTTGTAACGGCGGCATAGCGAGCGGAACAATCCCCTCCTACACGTCTGCTCAGTTGTCGCCGTCCTGTCGGTCGCTTGTCCTCAGTACAAAAGCGTACACTGTTGCAGTTTTGCAACACTGGTACTCCACTGTCCCCTCACCAAATCACACAATACACTTCCCTCCCCAACATGACCTTCTCAGCGGAATCTCCCTTCCTCCCACTTCGCCCAGCCCCTTCCACTACTCGACTTTCGCCTCCACACCTGCTTCCAGCTTCGGAACGCGCTACCACGAATCTTTCCTTGCTCCTTCCCTGCCGCTGCATCACACGCCTCTCGAACCTTCGCCTGCGCTAATTCGAAGAAGCCGGCTTTCAAGCTCCACTCCCGCTTCTCGGCCATCTCTTCTCTCAGCAGCACCTTCTCCTCTCGTTTCTCGAGCTCGATATGGTGCTTCTGGATTGCTCGCTCGCGTTCTTGGATTGTCGGTCTTGCGGGCTTCGATATTTTGATTTGGCAGAGTCCTCTGAACGGTGATGCGGGTTTCGAAGGGCAGTGAATGCGTGACTTGTATTTCTCTGCATGAGTGTGTGAGGATGGCAGGACACAGACGTAGGGTTTGAAGGAGCGAGAGGAGGAGATGGTGCTGACAAGGGAGGTTGTGGAGGTGTTCATGGCGGGCTATAGTTAGCGTTCGGTGTGATGAGGGCTCGGTGGCCATCAAAACTGTCACGAGGGAGACTTTGGTATCTGTCGTTGCCAGGTGAGATTTTGTGCTTGACGATATGGCAAGGGGGGCAAGTGGATGCTCATCCTAGCTGTCGGGTAAAATGTGACATATTGATGATACACGTCGACGGGCACAATCTTCGTCTCTCTTACTGCCGAGGGAAGGCACACAACCAACGGATAGTCGTTCAAGACAACCAACGGATAGCCGTTCGAGCCGAGCTGCCGATAATGTATGGAATGTACCGCAAACCAGGGCGTTGTCTTCTTAAAGAATGCCGTGGTAGTATCGCATAGCTCGACGACGTACAAGGGATGCCCTTGGTAGGATTCTGCTTGCTGGTGGTACCCTCCTGCAGGATATCACGAAGAAAAACGGTTGGGGGTGGCAAGCACATGCGAGATGATACGAAGCAGCACTGGCAGCACACGATCAAAGCCGCACACTGGACATGCCAAGTTGTTGCGGTTTCCGGACGACAGATTCTAGTCGCTGTATCACTGGATACAGTTGCGGTCACGATTGGCGTAGCCAGGTCCTAAGTATCAGTCCAGGAATCTGCTGAATTCTCTCATACATTAACGTTTTAGCTTGCGATTACAACCGAGGCAATAGCTGAAGAAGACATTTGAGGGCATAGCTGATGAATGGCGTGACAGAACACTAGACTAATATGCCAAGACATCGGTGACAGTCAATTGGGCGGCCATCGAGGTCATCGAGGAGGCGTGACCATCGAGCGGTCTATTGTAGGCCCAAGAAGAAATCGTGAACGAGCCCACACGAATAGATGTTAAGGTCAATGACACTGCGCTCGAATAACAAGCAAATGACTGTCTTGGGAAGGAAAGGAACGCTATCACTAGTCTTTTCGATGACAGTTGCGCATGAAGGAAAAGAATGGTGATCAGTTGAAAGTGTCCGCAAGGGTACGCTTCAGAATTCAGTCACTACGATCATTTCTGCAGACGCCTGCTGCATACTGTGAGCTAAATAAAAGTCGAATACGCCTCAAGAAATGAGTGCGCAAATGTCGATGTGAGATGAGGTTGAGTAGCAGCGACTTCAGAGTTCCTGGCGCCCAAAGAACGTACGACCGCCTTTAGCAAGCAAAAGACATGCCGAACGACGCATTATGGGGAGTACGATGCCAAAAAGAACGGCGTCCAAGGGTGAGAGTGAATCTCGACATTGGCCAACACCGGCAAAATGAAGTCAATGAGATTGTGCCACCTACCCGAATCGAACGAGCGATCTTCGCATTACAAGTGCGACGCCTTACCACTTGGCCAAGGAGGCTTTACTAATTAGATGAGTCATTTTACCGATATACAACAAATAACGTTCTTTCCGAAACTCCGCGTGCGTATTGCGATTTTGCTTCCACTCTTGCTCTCACCCCCACTAGCAAGGTTGCTCCGTTATCGGCATGACTGCTTTTATTACAGGGGAAAAGGTGTCATCGCTCCAGAAATCGGCGCCTCAAATGATCAACCTACATGGCGAAGCTGACACGATAGGACTTGGGGAACGTAGTATGTTGCTCATAAAGTGGGAATCAATTCTATACGTCCATGCGCCTCCTAGTTTTCAACGTGTGAACTACGTAAAGCGCGAATCGGTCGTTCATCGCAACCCTTCAAACCAGACACCCTGTACTAACAACGCTATCATCATACGCAGACGCTTAGATAAGCTGCTGGAAAGCACGGTTGAGGGGCGAGCGGAGAGGCTTAACCTCCTTGTAGAAGTCAACGGTGAGCTTCGCGCGCTTGGCAATACCCTCGGGGGTGAACTCGAACTTCTTGTAGACCTCCTTGTAAGGACCGGAAGCACCGAAGCGGTTGAGACCGAACTGCTCGTGAGAGTACTTCTCCCATCCCATTGTGGACATAACCTCGACGGACAACGAGGGGATGCCGTCGGGGATGACCTTGAGCTTGTAATCCTTGGGCTGAGCGTCAAACACCTCCCAGCAGGGCAAAGAAACGACACGAGCCTTGAGACCCTGCTCCTCGAGCGTCTTGACGGCCTCGAGACAGAGGGAGACCTCAGAACCAGTGGAGACAAGTGTGATGTCAGCACCCTCCTTCTCGAGAGCGACGTAACCACCCTTGATACCATTCTCGAGTGTGGAGCCCTCAAGCTGGGGCAGGTTCTGACGGGTAAGGGCGAGGATGGAGGGAGTGGACTTGGAAGTAAGAGCCATGTAGTAGGCAGCGGAGGTCTCGTTGCCATCAGCGGGACGCCAGACCATGCAGTTGGGCAGAGCGCGGAAGTGAGCGAGCGTCTCAATAGGCTGGTGAGTAGGACCGTCCTCACCGAGACCAATGGAGTCGTGAGTAGCAACGTGGATCAGACGCTGGTGGGACAGAGCCGAGAGACGGACGGCACCGGCGGCGTAGGAAACGAAGTTGAGGAAAGTTCCACCCGCGGGGATGATGGTACCGTAGGCGGACAGACCGTTCATGACAGCTGCCATGGCGTGCTCACGGACACCGTACCTCATGTAACGACCAGACCACTCTCCGATACCGAGGTTGGGTGGCTGGAAGTCAACAGCCTTTTTCCATCGGGTGTTGTTGGAGCCAGTCAAATCGGCCGAACCGGAGATGAGCTCAGGAACCACATCGTGAATAGCCTCGAGGACGGCCTCAGACAGCTTGCGGGAAGCAATGGCAGCGTCGGTAGGCTTGTATGTGGGAAGGGACTTCTCCCAGCCCTCGGGCAGATCTCTGCTGCGGCGACGGACAAGATCCTTGTGAAGCTCGGGGAACTCCTTGCTGTACTTCTCAAGGAGCTGGTTCCACTCCTGCTCAGCAGCGGCACCCTCAGCAGCGTGCTTGTGGTATTGGTCGTAGACCTCCTGGGGAACAACGAAGGTCTTCTCGGGGTCGAACCCGAACTTCTCCTTGACGCTCTTGATGTCGTCGGCCTTGAGAGGGTTGCCGTGAACACCGCCAGTACCCTGGAGCTTAGAGCCGAAGCCGATGGTGGTGGTCAGCTTGATGACGGAGGGCTTGTCCTTGACCTCCTGTGCCTTCTTGATGGCGGCCTCGATGCCCTCGAGGTCGGAGTCACCGTCGGCGACGTGCTGTGTGTGCCAGCCGTAGGCCTCAAATCGCTTCATGACGTCTTCAGTGAAAGCGCACTTGATGTCACCGTCTGCAGTCTCTGTTAGCGCACCAAAACCAAGATACAGGGACTTTCGAACATACCAATAGAGATGTGGTTGTCATCATAGACCATGATGAGGTTGCCGAGCTGCAAGTGACCGGCCATGGAGGCAGCCTCGGAGGCGATACCCTCCATAGCGCAGCCATCACCGAAAAAGGCGTATGTGTAGTTGTTGAACAGCTCGTAGCCGGGCTTGTTGAAGACGGCAGAAGAGTGCCTCTCAGCGATGGCAAGACCGACGGCGTTGGCGAAACCCTGGCCGAGAGGACCAGTGGTGACCTCGATGCCGGGGGTGTCGTGGGCCTCGGGATGACCAGGCGTGATTGAGTCGATTTGCTGTTGCTGTCAGACTTGGCTCTTTTCGCCCATTGACCCCCACATTACTTACACGGAAGTTCTTTAGGTCGTCCATGCTAACGCCGTAGCCGAACAGGTGAAGAAGAGCATACTGAAGCATGCAGCCGTGACCGTTGCTGTGATGGGGTCAGTTTTCGATTACACATGACAACGGGTTGTTGCGGTAAGAGCTGCTCGAGGCTGCAAAAGATTCTCGAAACACTTCTTGCCTGGAATTAACTCACGAGAGAACGAAGCGGTCGCGGTTCAACCATCCAGGGTTCTTGGGGTTGAATGTCATGAACTTGTTGAACAGGACGTGGGCAACCGGGGCCATGCCCATAGGGGCGCCCGGGTGACCAGAGTTCGCCTTCGCGGTGGCATCGACCTATATAGCAGTCATTGTTAGCGATTGGGCTTTACGGCTTCACAGCAGACATCATCGTGATGTTGGGAAAAGTTATGGCGTAGCGGGGTAGCTTCAGCGCCAGCGGATATGGAAGGGATGATGACTTACCGCGAGGGTTCGGATCGTATTGACGGCTCGGGTATCTACTTCTGAGTACGGCATGGTGTAGACTGTAGAATTCAATGGAGGAGGAGAGGAAGATCGTGGTGTTGAAGAAGCTTTCGATTCTTTAGAGGGGCTGCCGGACGACGCTAAAACGTGGGATGTTTGGCCGCCGCCACGCTTGCCTCATGGTTACGGCGGACTGTGGCCCACTTTTTCGTCATGGCCCGGTGGATGCAGCCCAGCAAAAGCTCATCGAGTTCACCACGTTATCAAAGCGTTGCCGCAGCTGTCCGCAGCTTGAATGAGCGGTCAATCCGGATGGTCTTCACGCTGTGCTGTGTGCATCATCGTCCTTTGACTGCCTGCAGGCGTCCCTGACTGAATCTTACTAACCTCTTGCCGTGCGCGTTCTGAGATTGGTCATCCGCCATGGCAGCTGCGATCAAACGCCGAAGCCGACCAGTCAACGCCGGTGGCATCTCGAGACGGACCAATTGACCATTCCTTTACACACATGATCCAGTCCATTAGACAGGCGCCGTACCAAAGGATTTGTTCGTACACGATACAATTATTCCGTCTATCATGCAACGGTGTCGGCGCCGCGGCCGAAACGGAGATGCATCGCTGGTTCAGCCTCATTGCGATAGGAGGCGGAGATGCCGGACATTTTGCCTGATCATTATCCGCGCCCTGTAAGATTTCCAACACAGGTCCGATGTGTCGGTAGGTATTGAGGGCCATCTGGCAAACATAACCCGTCGAGCAGCGGGATTGGGTCTTCCCTATAACTCAACACAAATCGTCAGCGCCAAGCCGGTACCATAAGACTTGGCATATTTAGATAGCTGTGTTGATCACCCTCACGAACCTCCGTCAAGGCCATCAGCATGCTACATAAATAGTAGAACACGTGCAACAAGAGGATCACTTTGTGTCTGTTGGATACCTATGAAATTGTCCGGGCACTATTTTAATGCTCAGGACACTGCCCAGGGCCCAGGGGCCAGTAGCCATTGCGGTCCTCAATTCTTCACGCACCAGACTGCGAGCCTTCCGATCTCATCGTCCAGCTTCAATGCGAAGCCCATCGTGACTCGTAAGAACAGCAGTCGCTGCTCCAAATAGCGCAGAACCTCGAGATCTGTGTTGACAAGCTGTGAGGCAGTCCGACCTAGTAGCTCTCCCCATGCGCGCTCCGACAGAACGAGCTTGCCGCTGCCAATTTGTCCGGTCTCATCGAGGACTGGGCCGAGCTGCAAGTGAATCATTAGTCGAGGAGCGTGTTGTCTGCAGTGAGGTTGGCCGCAAGCGAGACTCAGGAGATCGGAAAAGAAGAACTTGGTTACGTACGATTCTAGGATTGATCCTCAACCCGACTTCCTGGTCGCATTGCTTGCATGTAGTAGTGGTCGCATTCGAAAACACCGCAATACCACAGCACTCCGCGCTCAGTAGCATGTTACGCTTGTAAGGCATAACGAAGTTAAGCGATGTGATGATGCAGGAGACGTAACCCAGCAGTTCTTCACGTGGATTTGCACGTGCAAAACTGTCGATATCGGCGAAGTTGTAGAGCGCTCGCACAGGACTGTCTTCGTAGCACGATACATCAACTGCAGGAAAAGGAGGGTTGACGTGCTCTTTCTTTGTCAAGCGCTGAGCAAGTGTACGCAGACGTCGCGCGTCGCCAATGTCTGGATCGATATCGACGCGAGAATTGGCGTTGAGTGACAGTTTGGCGGTCTTCTCAATGCGCCAACCTGGGTTGGAGATCAGTAGGACAGTCTTGGAAGGTTGAAGAATGGAGGCCGAGTCGCAGAGCCCAGAATAGAGGGTCAGCGAAGCATCAGCTGTATCGTCAAAGATGCCGAGAGTGAGCAGCTCGGAGGTGGTGCCATTTCGATTGATATCTACATGGTCGAGTGTCAGCTGAAGAAAAGGGCGACAGGACTCAAAAGGATTGTCTAGGGCTGGTATGGAAGACCCTGAGGGACTCACAGCGCTTCCTGGCTCCAATACTCTTCACGCACACCAGTAGCTTCGGCTCGTCAACGTCATACCCGCCGTCCGTGAAGCTTCTCAGCGTCATTAGGCCAGGCAAAGCCCTAGAGTCTTTACAGTTGAAGGGTCGTTTGAACTGTGTGCCATCATCGCTATTCTCGTGTACCATGAGATGGCAGTTTCGTTCGCCCTCAGGAAAGATGGAGGTGTAGAGCGGTGCCGAATTTGGAGCAAGTGCATTGTGCTCTGAGCTGTTGGAGACGTGTACCGTCCAAACTGTGACAAGCTGACCCAGACGCAGCTTGTATTCTGCGTTCGCGTACCAGAGACGCACGGTCAGTACGCCGGTGTCATCAGCAAGCATAATCTTGATGTAGCCCTGTGCAGCTTTGTGACGCTTGCTCGGTCTACTAATATTCACCATGTTGACGACACGGCCCATTAGCGCAAGGTGGCGCGGGCCAGGTTCCAAAGAGCCAAGATCAGCCTCTTCGTAGTCCGTAGTGGGCTGCAGAGGATGGTCAGCACGAGTCAAGATCTAGATGCTATCACACACAGTCCAGGCATTGACTGTAGATACACCGCTTGGTTGCAACACTGATTGCACTTCTTCGGCGGTGAAGCCGTCACTATTCTTGGTCGGTGAGGACGTGAAGTAAGACTGAATGGACGACGATGTAGGCATGATGGGCGGAAGTGACGCGGCGTGGTGGTGATGTTGGCTATGACAGGTTGCGAGGTAGTGTTAAGTTGGAAGGAGCGCACCCGTCGGTCCTTCCCTATGCAGCAACCGCACCAAGTTGGTCAAAAACGAAAATAGCATTTCAAAACGAACGTAGAATGATAGGTAAAACAGAAAAGCATCATGGAAGAACGCAATATGGCACCATGCTGACCGAAGAGTCTTTATTGTTGACTTGATACATAAGGAGTGTGTAGAGTTGGACAAATCATGACTGAAACCAAATTAGTGCATCAACCAGACCGTGACTTCCTGGGCGCCCGCATCATTGACTGTCATAGGGCAGAAAATCAGAACAGCTTGTGCTCAAGATTCATGTCGTTCTCTGGCTCGAGACCGACGCAGGCGCGGAAGATGTTGGTGAGAGCAGCGCGCTGCTTGGCAAGAGCATTGACGACGGGAGTGCCAGAAGGTGTGAGAGGAGCCTTGAGCATGTAGCTGAGGATGCTGAGCACACTGTGGAAGCCAGCGTAGCCAGCGGCACTGCCACCGGCGCTGCGGGTCTTCCACTGGACACGGGTCATGATCTCAGTGACAAGCACCAAGTCAATGATCAGAGGCGAAGCGAGGAGGGAATCTTCACAGACGTTGAACAGACTGATGGTCTGGTGGCCGTCCAGGAAGATTTCCGCGTAGTACTCATCGAGAGCGCGCTTATCATCGCCCACAGCTGGCATATACTTGATGACAACGCAGTGGTCTGGGTGTTCACCGTCCTTGTACAGAACATTGTTGGCAGCAACCATATCATCGACAACGTTGGACTTGGATATCTCCTTGGAGCGAAATTGCTTCTGGGAGCTGAGGTTCATACCGTCGTTGTTGCCGAGATGGTTGTAACTCGCAATGGAGGTGAGCTTGATACCCGCGTTGATCATGAAGTCGACAAGGGCCGACTTCATCTTGGTCTGGCCAGACTTGAAGTCGTCACCACCGATGAAGGCGCCGTGCTTCTCCGCAAGCTGGACAGCACCAGGAACGAAAGTGTTCTGGGGAGATCCGTTGATGAAAGGAGCACCCTCGAGAATAGAGGCAACAGCGAAGACAGTGGAAGGAGAGACCTCTTCGTGACCAGTTTCGATAGCCTTCATGAGGTTGTCAGCGGTGTCGTTGACACCCTCCAGAATGTCGGCGTAACGCTCCGTGTTGGCAGTCCACTGTACAATGACCTTGTCAAGGCCATTCGTGGCCTTGAAGTCACTGTATGCATGTCAGTGTGATTGTGCATGGTAGGCATCAGGTAGCATACCGAATGTCCTTGCGAATCTGTTCAACGTGAGCCATGGAGGCCTTGCTGCCCTCCAGGATGTTGTCGGCACGGTCCTCTTGGTTGGCAGCAATGAAGTCGGGATAGTAGATACTGGGGAGAGGATTCATGGCAGCCATCTCCTTACGAACCAGCATCTTCAGTGAAGGCGAAAGTACCTTGGCACGGTCCATGGCGTCTGCCAAGTTCATGCCGCTGATGTCCCAGCCACCAATGATGAGATCGTTGGGATGGACCATCGGCAGAAGATCATGGAAAGGGATATGAATCTCCTTGCCAGTCTTGCTGTCCACGCCGAGCTTGGTCGTAGAGCTCATGATGACCGAACCATAGTAATTAGCAGCGCGCTTTCCCTGCTTCGTCTCCCAAACGAGGTTGCGCTTGTTGGCAATGATACCGGCAGTGACAGTGGTACCGTTGTTACCACCAAGTCCTACGAGTAGCAAACCGACTTTGGGAACCTTGCGGTCGACCTTGAAGTCATAGAGAGTCTCCTTGGGCACAGCGACATACTTGCCGTCCGCGTTCTGAGTAATGTCGGTAGTGCGGTAAGTGTACTTGGTCTTGATGGTGTCCTCGGTGTATTCGACATTCGGAGAGTTGACGACAAAGAGATCCTTGACTGGTGCCGTCTGTACATTGTACCCATCCGCATGGCCGACACGTTCTTCAGCGTGAGGTGCCATATTGTTCGTTTGAAGTGTTCTTATTGGCTTGTCTGCTCAACGAACTTATCTGCGGAAATCTAAATCCGACGCTGCCCCTGAAGGAGAAGTACGTCGGCCGGCGAATGGGTTGTGGACGCTGTGAGCTATCAGTGATACTGCAGCCTTCATGTTGAGCGCGGGGCACTTACGAGGAGAGAAGGTTGGAAAACGTCTTGGCGGTTAGGGCTCTCACAAGCCCAGTGACGGTTTATTAGGGATTGGAAAGGAAGGGTATTCTTGTTTGCGAGTCGATGTGGCAAAGGTTTTGTTGACTAGGTCGTTGTTGGTGAAGTGAGAGAAGTACCTTCTATATAGCCCCTCGTCCCTGTCTCTTATCGATAGGCAACAGGCTAACAACCCGCGTGCCGCCGGCCTTCGACGACGCCCACCGCTTCTTCGACAGCGTTCCACTTTTCAAGCCACTCCATGCCGTCGCAGCCCGTGACAGCTGCTCAAGAGGCCAATGGCGTTATGAGTTCTTCCGCATTCCTGCTCCGCGCTGCGCCCGCCATTACTCTCAGCAGCAGACCGAACCGCACTTGGGATGGTGAGCATGGAGCAAGCCTCGCCGAGGACATGACAACACGCCAGAGGATGGCAGTCGAGTACGCTTGACTGACAGCTATCACAACTCCTACGTGACAGTGGGGCATTGTTGTTGTCTACCAACTTGGAGCGAACTCTTCATCGTACCCCGCGTATACCTCCACTAATCGCGAGTCGCGACGAAGGAGCGGTGGACCTGTGCAAGTGGACCTAGTTGCATATCTCTCCACCAGTTCAAGATCAACTCTCAGCAGCTTTGAGTCATGTGAGACTTTTCACGCGGACTTTACGAAATATTGGAAGTGTCTGCAATAATCAGCCGGACCGACAAACTCCTGTCACACCTTTGAAGCTGACTAATTCAGCATCACTCCAAAGCACACGACATCTCATTTGTACCAGCGCGAGGCTAGTGTCTCTCTCGATGGCCGCCTGTTCGACGCCGTGCCGAGCCGCAAGTGATAGAACGGTGTACGAGCGCCAAGGGCATTCTGCGAGCAATCCCCCAGTCGAGTAATACGATGCAAGGCAGCAAGATATCCCGTAAGAGCAAATTACGGCTGTCTCCACGCCTATATGTAGCATCACGCTCCTGCCATCTGCATATCAGTACATAAGCTTAGCCACTGGTCCGTGCGACGGACGTTGTTTCCGAAACGATGAGGTCAGGGCCGGGTGGCATTCTTCAAACTGTTCGAAACTTGAGAGATGCAAGAAACGTCATGATTCCAAGGTTGTCGTCTCAGCAACCAAATCGGTGTGGAAGAATCTTTGTCAAGAAACTCGTTCTGTGTCGGCATCACATCCACACCAATAAGCCATTTGCCCAACAATTGCGCGCGAAGGATCCAATCAAGCAAGTGGCTTCATGTCCGACTTTATGGTTCTCCTGCGCATGGACACCTGGTGAACAAAGCCTCTACTCGGCTCTCCTGCATCACTTTACCGCTTCACCCGACGTTCTCAGACACCGCGTGAGTGCACCTCGTGTAAAGGTTGCACACAATCGGAAGAGAACTCAATATCGGCGCTTGCGACATCCTCGAGACAATTTCTACGGAGATTCGTTTCAGCGCCCATTTGACAGCTTCTGTGTTATGACTAGCCCGACGGTCAGGGACCACTCGATTCTGCAAGCTGCCGCTCCGTGCGCGCCTAGAGCTAGCCTGTCGAATCAATGAGCCGGCCGAGGAACGCCACGATTCAGGGACCGCGCGGGTTACGTGCAGGACATCAGAAGGGTCCCCGAAGTGCGCGCGTGTCTTTGGTCCTCGGGGCTCTTCACTTTGATTGCTCTTCCAACCCTATTGTGCGTCGCAGTCTCTGTGTGGTCGGCCTGTCCAAGTCTTCCTCCATCCTCGTATCAGTCCCCTGTTCACCACACCTGAACAGAACAAATCCAACATTGCGATTGTCCACTCTAGGGCTGACCAACCTCAAACGGGCTGGTACTGGTGTTACGCTAACCATTTCTCCGCTGCCGTCCTCGGATCAGAGCTAACCAGCACCGTTTCCGCAAAGCGTCTCCTGATTCAGCAGGACCCGCCGTGTTCGAGGATCAAACAGCCTGGAGGGTAGCCAGGGACCCTTCCCGGTGGTCGCATGTGCCTTCGAGACTCTGTCGTCCCTAACTTTCCCTTCCATCCATGCCACCACTGCAGAAACAACGCCAAACATCTCATCATCGAAGGTGAAAAGCAACAGCTTGCTTGCTAGAGCACGACCTACCGTCTGTCGCATTGGCCTTCTGGGCTGATCAGCCGCACATATGGGTCGACTGAGTGGATTGCCGATGATCAAATGTTCATCATGTGGGATTGACATCGACATCTTGCAGCTGGCTGATCACGTCTGTGCCAAACCTCCACCTTCAACAGCAACAGGTAAGGATGCGAAAGATGGGGGATGCCTACCTCAGGCTCACATAACTGATTATCCCTAGCCTCAACTGCACCACTCCCACCTGCAACCCAAGCTCAAGCTCAACCGCGAGCACCTACGCCAGAAATACCGTCGCCGAAGGTCGAACGCGCCACGACTTTTGGAGGCCCATCGTTCAGTACTAGATATGAGGCTCAATCGAACCCTGCCAATCGAATGCCGGCACCACCCAGGATAGACTCACAAGCTGCCAGTAAGACATACCCTTCTGTGCTTTCTCTCATAATTGCTCAGCGCCTCAGATAAACCCTTTCGACCCATGGAACTATCGCCGATGAGCAGCAACTATAGCGACCCACGAAGTCGTTCTCCGCTACCGTCTGGAGGTCCTAGGTCCCCGTACGCGCTGAATCGAAGTGCAACAAGCCCGGTACCACCGTCTGTTTCGCCACCCTCACCAAACTTTCACGCGAACATGGACTCTGCGTTCCCGAAATTTCCCACTAATCGAGCAGCTACACCGCGAAGCGAACGATCGCAAGACCGCGACAGGCTCGATGCCACCTACAATCAGCAATACCCTGAACCCAGTCCCCTATTCGCGCCTCTTAGTCCCTACCTAAACGGTGGCGAGAACGTCTCAAAACGCATGGACAGCATTGCACCAGGCCCCTTCGACGGCCGACGGCCGAGCACAGCCAACAGTGCGCCTAGATCGCATTCACAGGAGCCAGCATTTGGGCACCGTAGGTCAGAGACACAAGGAAGCATCAGGAGCGTTGAGAGTAGGCCGAAGTCAAGAACATCGCTGGCATCAAGCACATCACGGGCTTCGGCTTATTCGAACCGCAGTGCTGGAAGCCGGGACCATGCTGGAGCGATGCCCCCTCCACCATTACCAGCTTCTGCTGATGAGAGTGAAGGCATTGACGCCTTCCTCGGGCGTCTTCAGAACGAGGCTCGACGCCCTGCACAGTTGACGCATGAGGACAGGTCGAAGACATATCCGCTCGCGAGTCAGGAGAGGCGAGGGCCGCCGCCACGACCAAGAAGACCTTCTGAGAAAGACTTGCCTCCAGCGAACATTGCCGAGTACAAGACTTCGGACTTCGCACCACGATCAAACAATATGTTACCTTCACGTACCCCAAGTCGGGCAGCATCAGAAACAGATTCGCAGAGAGACCCCGGGCCTGCACGGTCGTTGCAACCACCTCCCTCAGTCACCACAAACTACTACATCGAGACACCATCTGGCGCTCTACACACCCCGTCTGACTCGGGCCTGTCGGATGATTCTTACGCTAGCTACACTACAAGAAGCAACGCCAGCTCTCGTTCGAGTCCGCCCAGCTCTGAGGCTGGTCATTCGCGCGATGTATCGAAGGTCAGCCGCTCAGATTATCCTGCTGAGGAAAGACTCCAAAGAACTGCCAGTCCTGATTCTTACGCCGAAGCAAGAGCTCCTCCATCTCAAGCGCAACGACGAGTACCTGCGAGCTACACACGCCCGAACCTCGCTGAACCGATTCCACAAATCTTGTCTCCAGGCTTCCCAAGCCCTAGTGTACCAGAATCCCCAATGGACCCCGCCATTCAGCTAGGCGCATCGTTCGAAAGACGCCCGAAAGATTCGTTTGCACCACAAGATCCTGCTTTAAACCTTGCTCAGAGCCCCCGAACGCGTCGACCAGAGTCTAGACCACGACAGGCAGAAACACGCCGACCAGCGCCAGCAAGCAAAGGCAATTGTCGCGGCTGTTCTGAGCTCATCGTCGGAAAATCCGTCAAAGATTCTTCGGGCCGCCTCGGTGGGCGCTACCACAGGTCTTGTTTCGTTTGCCGAACATGTGGCGACGGCTTCCCAACCGCTGAGTTCTACGTCTACGACAATGCGCCGTATTGTGAGCATCACTACCACGATCTTAACGGGTCGCTTTGCAACACCTGCAATCGCGGTATTGAAGGGCAATATCTGCAGACAGACAGACGAGAGAAGTTCCATCCCAGATGCTTCACATGTTCTACATGCAGGATCCCATTGAGCGCCGACTATTATGAAGTGGGCGGACATAAGCTTTGCGAGCGACACGGTCAACAAGCTGCAGCTCCACGCCAGAACTATCTTGGACCTGGCGACTACCGTCCGCGCAATGTGCAGAAACGCCGAACGAGACTCATGATGATGTGAGCATCTAAAAGCTCACCGATTTCATTCCCTTTCTGTTTGTTCAACTAATAATTCCTTTGTTGTCATATCAGCGTCCCAGTTCGCTGCGTTGCCATGAGCATTCCCTTTGGATCATTTTCATTCTGATACCCGGCTAGTCCGCCTCCGTTTACAGCATCTTCTGTCTTCCGTTCGTTTTCATGTTGTCTGTTCGTTGATTGATTTTCAGCGCTTCGACGCTTGCTTTCCATTGAGTGGCCTCTTCTCAGGCATTTCGGTTGTGGAAGTATCCGGCTATACCCCTTCTTGATGACCACGATTTGTTCCATTCTTGGTTCGCATCTACATATTTAACTCTATGAGTTCCGACATGACGTCTGAACAAACATGTAACAACACAAAAATATCTAATACCACGCCCTGCATCAGGCAAAGCTCAAGAACATATTATGAACGATCTCTACCTCTACTGTGCTATCCGCTGTTGCTACACATCGAACTGCGTTTGGCGACATGTACCGACTGACGGTCTATTTTTCTCATGCGGCACAACTGGGGTGCAATTACTGTCATCGAGAATCACACATCGTGCACCTCGAAGACCATTGGTCAATTGCACTCGTTTGCAAATCACAATCTCACTTTTTATTGCCGCATCTTCCTCACAAAGCACCTCTACAGCAGCAATCGCGCCTGCTGACAGCAAACAGCAGAGGAAATATCCCCACCTCATTGATGGCTGCACAGGGCACTGCTCGACCTTCACAGATTGCGGGTTGTGGTAACATTGAAGCAGAGCATGTATACATGCAGCAGCTCTGACGTTGAGCATCTCCATCATACCAGCAGTAGCACCTTCTCACGAAGCCGCCAACAGCATCCTTTGGAAACCGCCACTCTACCGATCTTCTTACTTTCGCAGTCAGAGATAGACTTCAACGCTTACAGGTTGCATTTCGACATGTCCACTTCAGTCCAAGTTTCGGCCACTCATCTCTCGAAGGATGATCCGCCATCACCTGTACGCACATTTAGCAGTCGACTGGATTACAGCTAACACGATAGACAGACAAAGCCACCATCAAACACCCCAGAGCCCAATGATGTCCTGCGCCATCCTTCTCCAGCACCCGTAGGCCATCATTGATACTGAGCGAGTACGCTGGAAGCTAACATTGTTTTACAAGACTCCACCACCACCCTCTCTCAAGATAAAGCCAAATGACCTCCACGAGGCTGTTAACATGCTCCTCGACTTCATCCACGTGACGCTTGGAACTGACGCTCTACCACCTAACCCGCCCCCTTCACCGAAGGCAAAGCCCGACGAGCTTGTCAAAGCCATCGACCTGTTGCTCAAAGTCATCCGCTTCGAGCTTGACCGTGGAGACGCACCTCCAAACGTACCGTCATCTCCCAAGTCCAGGCCTGACGATGCTATCGAGGTGGATGAGCCGATGCGTATTGACCCTGTCCTATCGTCCATTTCTGTGCTGCCCAATCAGTTGGGACGTGGAGAGAAGCCACCTCCAAACCCACCACCATCTCCTAAGGCCAGACCTGAAGAGCGTGAGCGTTCTCTCCACCATAGCGACACCCTGCCTCCTCCGCCTCCGCCTCCCAAGGCTAGGCAGGTGGAGGGCTCGGCTTCTGATACACCTCCCTCTTCGCCTTCTGGTAAGCAACCTTCCCTTCGACTGATGCCTTATACTAACAAGATGACAGAGCCCCGAATCTCACCGCTGACCCCTTCTCCCTATGATGGCGTCGTGCTCAAGCTTGGTCGAGGGGAGAAGCCGCCACCTAACCCTCCACCTTCGCCGAAGGGAAAGCCTGAGGAGAGTTCGGGAGCTCATACATCTCCATCTTCGCCACCCAGTACGTATTCCCAAGCACTAAAATGATCCTTACTCAATACCGACGTGCGACAGAGCCACTGAGCCCTCCTCTGGCACCCTCACCAGACAACTAAGATGTTGTGCTTGATCTTCGATAGGGCGGTGATATATTTGAGACTTGGTTACCATGACGCGTAACCTGAAGGATTGTGGACGTGCCTGGTGCTTTGAAGTCCTTACTTTTGCCGATACTCGACTGTATCGTGTATGTAGTCGATCGAGATCAATGGAACGAAACCGTTTACCTTTGTGCCCTTCTGCCAGCTCACCTCACGAGTTTGGCACAGTACCGATATAGAACAGATCGTGATCCCACCGAGGCAGTCGATCAACTTGATGGAGATCGACCATGGTTTGCAGACCGCCTAGGAAAGCAAAACAGGTTGACCACGTCCTTCTTGCTCAGAGCTCGGCTTTAAATTCGGAACCCTGCAGCAGGGATTGTTTTGCGGAAATTGCGGGAGGTAGTCAGCTCTGGTAAATGACGATCCTATCACTTAGCAGAGATTCTTCTTGATATGGTCATGCTGGTAGTAGAGACTTTCTAGGCTTATTAACACTCGCCTTCGAGTTATCCAGGTCAGACCTAAGACGGAAATTGAGTCACGCTATATCTAATTGCATTTTGCGGCGATGCCACTTATGTGAAGACTTGACAGCAGTGAGCTGCGGAAACTTGAACTAAAGGTCGAAGGTCAATACCGCAATGATACAACAGCGGGTGCTGACTAACTGCAGATGACGGAGTGCTCACCAGCTCGACGCAGCTCGCCGCTTCCGGGTTATCAGCTGCTGCTAGATCATAACACGGGCGACGGCAATGTGGAAGTGAAGGGTGGATGACTCATGAGAGGGAGCTGGCCGAGCGGTGGCTTTCTTGCTCTCGAGTCAAGCAGGTCCTCGTGACTCGTGAGTGAGCCTCACCATCACTGTCTGCTGGCAGCAGGCGGCGCATATAGGCAACGGTTGAGAGGATGTCTTACAGGAAGCGTGTAGAATATAGGGCGGACCACACCGTAACGGGTCCTCGCTCATACTGTGGTCGTATTGTCCTCGGTCAATGCCGTCAACTGATCAATACCCAGCGCCGTGAAGTCGTCAAGCGCATGATCTCTAACCCAGACTCCCACCACGCCCTCTTTCTTCCTCCACCCCGCTCCCCTATGGTTCAACAGCTCCACTATCTCCTCGACATCCCTTGTCAGCGTTTCACTGGTACAGTCTCTACTCCTGAACTCGGCACTATCCTCAAAATCAAACACTCCCAAATAGCTCGCAATCGCCTTGTAGCTCTCAGTCCATTCGAGCCAGAAGTCGCCCGATTGAGCTCGACCCATGCGGTCCGGCTGGCTGAGCAGATTGTTCTCGGGACCAGGGGCAAGTTGGAACGTGACGTTGCGCAACGTGGGGACGCGGTGGAGGGCGCGGATGATGCTCTTGACGTTTGTCGCGAAGGGGAAGATGCCCGTGAAGCTGAACGACGTGATGTTGGAGCACGACTCGACTTTTTTAGCGAGGTGCATGAGAATCAGGTACATCATCTTAGGCGATTGCTTAAGGTGGTACTCGTAGGTGCTGTATGCGGTGATGGAGGAGCCTTCGTTGTAGCCAATGTGCGTCCAGGGACGGCGGTGGATTAACATAGTATTCCAGGGTCGACAGCTGGATCTCATGTGGTCTATAGGCGGCGTTAATGTGTGGACGAGCTCGATATAATGGATTTTCATGTCGAACGCCCATGTGTCTGAGCTTAGCATTTGGGTGTCCAGGAGGCCAGCGAGTGTTGCTGGAGGAGCAGCCACGACGACGCGGCTTGGCTCAAGGCAACTGAATATATGCGTCCATATCTCGTTGACTGCTCGAGCTAGAGGTGCATCGGCGGTGGAGACGTGGCGCAACTCGTACTCTATATCTGTGTGCACCACGACGCTCTTGATGTGCTGCTTGAGCTGGTACTTCGATACAAAACGGCCAAGTTGTGTGAAGCTACCGCTAAGATGGGGAAACCACAGTATTGTCGGCGACGACTTTAGGAACTCATCGCCCTCCTGTATCCTACACAGGTTGATGAGGATGTCGTCAAAGGATTGGTCGAACGCAAAGGCAGAGCTGCTCTTGAACTTGCTGCGCATCTTGGTGTATATCATGAACTCATGATTGCTTAAAGTAGAAAGCTGCCCTTGCATGCTTTCGATAAGTCGAGCGTCTAGTGGTACCCATTGTGGATTCTGGTCCAGCGGCACCCTGACATATTTGAACAAGATTGGGATGACGATTCTTCGTAAGCGCCAGGATACGCAGGACAAGTTTTTTAAAGGATTGTCTTGAGAGCTGGTTAGCTCCGTTGTGGGCTCGTGGGCGAACTTGGAGACCGAGGGCGCCTTTACATCAAGATGTGAAGCGATCTGGATGAGGAGTTCATTGGGCAGCGCATAGAGGCTGTTGGCTTGGACTTCGGCCATTTTTAATGGTGATGAGGACTATGATAGAAGAGTAATTAGGTATAGCTTGGCATCTCCCATGTAAGGATATCCTGAGGTTGCGGTCGTGATTGTAAGGGCGGAGCTGGTGGTGAAGCTATGAGGTTTGAGCTGTGTACGTCATCCTCTAGCTGATCAATCACGCTCAAACATTTGGTCACAGCAAGACTGCACATATTGTATCAGGAGAACATCGTAAATGCGCACAGGGTTAAAATGTATTGTTTGAGTCTAGAACCCGGCGCGCACAGCACCCTCTAACCACGCAACACCCGCCATCACGCCATCCACAATTCTCACTCTCTGTCCATCTTCCTGTCCCAACTCCTCAATGCACGCCTCCCTAACCATCTGGTCCATACCAGCCATGCCCGCACAGCCGAGACATATCGCACCCACCTTGCCCCTCCTTAGTAGCCGCTTAACAGCATCCTTCATCTTCTGCCTGACCTCCTCAGCCGGTGCATCGTGCAAGTCCGTTGCATTAAGACCCGTAGTCTCAACGCCGGCGAACCGCTTCCCTGCATCAGAGCTCGTGCCCAAGAACTGCACTGTGGCCTCTGTGAGGATATCCTCCCAGACCTTGCCTGTGCTCACGATGCCAAATTTCTCCTCTGGATGTATCGACTGCATACTGGTGCCCACGCTTGCCTCGAAGATGCCAGTGACGGGCTTGCGCGTAGCCTTTACTGCGGGCTCTTCTTTCAGCAGAGGTACGAGAGGGTGCTGCGAGTAGCATGCGACGAGGAAGGCATCGTAGCGGTCGAGCAGCGGTCGCAGGGTGGGTAGGCAGTGCTTGACTGACTCGCGCGCATCGTCTTCGTCATTGATGCTCTTGACGCCATCCGGTGCGGTGAAGTAGTCATGTGTTGTCTAGCTGCGGTCAGTTGCTGGGATGGAGCTGTGAGTGGTGCGATTGACATCTTTGAACTGCAGCGCATCGACCAGCGGTCTCAAGCCGTCGGTCATCGACACCGTCGAGTTCGGGTTGATGATGAGAATGGAGCGCATCTTGCGGTATCTAGGATTGCATCCTTGACGGAATTCGCCCATGGAGCTCACTCGAAGCTGTGCTGTTCACCACGACGCTACCCCGCGGATTTGAGCTTTCGCGCGTGGCTCGGAGAAATTGTGGAGGCATTTACGCGACACCTGTGACATCATAGCCTCACGCGTATGTCAGCGCCGACGGCAAGTTTCAACGTCTATTTGATAGCAAAGTTAGAAAACACGAAGTGGAAATGCCTCCGTGGGACGTATATACGACTGTGTTGCGGCAAGTTGACAAGTGATGCAGTGGCTTAACACCTTAACGATGTTGTTAATGACTTATGTTAAACTACAGAGGATGTATGATGTTTGATGTGGAGGATGTCTCCGTGAAGGCGAGAAAATCCTCAACGATATTATCAAAAGCGGCTGCTATGGCCTGATCAAACTATTCGTGTAAACAGATCCACCAATGATCGTCCCGGTGACATCAACTGTATCCCAGGCTATTACTCTCGCGGGTGGCATTATCGCAATACAAAGGGCTTAGGGACTAGACTCGTAAGAGGAAATCACCTCAATAGGAGAGTAGCAGAAACATACAGGTCGTAACGTCGTCGATGGGTCTGCATTGCCTAGCGGAAACAGGAGAAGCGGCCGCAAGAGATCCTGAAGGGAGCGCGGCGGACACCATGCCTGTCAGCAACAACACCACCGCCTGAATAGATGTTAGTTGCCGAGTTATCCAGGCGAGCAATCAAGAGGAGACTAACCGCCGTGCTTTCCGCCCCATTGCTTAGTCCAGAAAAGACCCATGGTTATCGATTATTGATCGCTGATTGCTGATGAAGTTTTGCAGGAGCTATAGAAGCTCAGGATTGTGCTTGTAGAGGACGTATTTGCTTGTGAGGTAGATAAGGAGCGATCCACATGCGTTTTGTAGGGAGTCGTTGCGGGAGGCTTAAGCAAAGCAAGGTAAACAAGCTGGCTGTGACTGAAGCCAGTGACGTAGGCCAATTCGGGATAGGCTTGGCCAATGACCTCGACGACCTCTTTCTTGAAAAGTTCCCGCCCTGCACAGCCACAGCTTGCGTGCAGTTTAGTCAAATCTGTGAATCTAGGGCTGCAGCTTCACCCATTATAGCTTTGAGATGCTCCCTAAAACGGTAACCTGACGATGAGGCGGAGTGGTGCGCCACAACACTGCGGGATGATCTCTTCGATCCTGCACGTTAGAACGACCGAACTAGCAGATCTCAAGGCACGATTGCGACATTCCGAGGCTGTGTGGCAAAGCGATGGAGTACCTAGTCGGCTTTTGTTATGTCTTGGTCAAACACAGGGTCAGGCGCAGGGTCGTTTAAGATGAGCAGATTACTTCGTAGCACACAAGTCTCGTGGAGATATGAGAGCAGAAGACGCCTTTAGGAGATACTGCTTGGCAAGAGCCAAGATGTGAGCCGGCGTATTCGCTTCAGCCTGTCAGCTTCTGTGCTCACGGCACAAGCCGCCATTCATAAGAACGAACGCTCATATAACAGCACGTGGCCACGGCTGTGTATCGGACTGCAAACTCGTAGAACTGCCGTGTGACTAACCCCCAGATCTACTCGTGAGAAGACAGTGATGCTTGTGTCGAAGTTCACAATTGCGATGATTGTAAAAGGCTTTCAGATTCGTTATACAAAACATGCTCGTTGGTAAGAGGAATTGTGTGCGCCCAGATCAACCCAGATCCTGCCCTGTATTGTACAGATGTCGTGCAGCAAAGCGGCTCAGCGCTACGAAACCCGAGGCCTCGCTACATTCAGAGGCGTTCCCAAGCTTCTCTCGATCCCGTTCCACCTAATGTACATTGCTGCCGTTGCTCACAGCGTTTACCGGCCGGGCAAACCGCCTTGTGCCATAGCGGCGTTCTGCTCCTGGAACCTGTCGCCGAGGCGCTGCGAGCCCTTCATGTGCTTATCGACGCATCGCATAACGCAGCCTTCTTCGCGCGAGGTCAGGGACTTGCTCTCGAAGCCGTTGACGCAGGAGTCGAAGCATTGCTGGACGAGGTTGGAGTACATCTGAGCCCGTTAGTCTTGACCCACGGCAGATGTGTCCATCAATTCCAATGGCAATGTAGTCAAACAGCTACATACGTTCATGAACTCCTTCATCTGCTTCTTCTCCATGCGGTTCTGGAGCTCGCGCTGCTCGTTCTGTGTGAGTCTGCGGAGTTAGCTTCTGATGCAACAGCGCTTGCTGATATTGGGCGCGTACTGATCCATCTTGAGGGTAGGTGTATGTGACTTTGGTAGGTGAGATGCCACTTGTATATATGCAGAGCTTTCGTGGTTGATGGTATGACGTGCGGTGCAACAGCTTCCCCAGCGAACTATTTTCTGAACGCTGCGCTCAGACCACGGGGCTGCACCTGCGAGCAGTCCGCAGGAGCAGCAACCCGAAGGAGCGCCTGGAGACTCTCAGTTGGATCTAGACCACAGGCTTCAACCTGCTTGCCGCTCCCATGGATCGTTGCACAGCGGGTCAATATCTTCTCATTTCCGGCGACGCGCTTGTACCTGTACCTGTTCAGCGCCAAGGGCAAGCCATATTATTGGGCCGAGTAATATTGAATGAGCAGCGACGACAGCGCAATAACGGCTCTCTTGATCCCATCTCGCTGCTGCGTCTGCTATTGATCGCCCGCACACCACGCTGCGACAGGTCTTAGAGCACACGCCGCGCGCTGTGTTTGCATGTCAGACGACCGCGGGTGCCGTCTTCCTTGGATTTGAATCATTCAGCCACACCAGAGGAGCCCTCGCCAAGTGCCAGTCCAACACCCCCAGCGCGCAGCACCCACTGCTGCGATAATTGCCCTCTGCAGTACCCGCCCTGCCCCCTTGACGTCGCCGCCGCCGTCGCCGCCAGCTCCCAGGCGCAGACCGTCGCCCTCTTGGTCGCCCGCATGCTGCCTGAACCCGTGGACTGTCGCAACGAACCCTAACCGCGCTCCCACGCCCGTAGTGTACCGTACCAGCTCCAGCTCCAGCTCCGCCGGTTGCACGCCCACCCACGCGCCGCACAGCTGGCAACGTCGCTCTGCTCACTCACCGCGCCGCCGACCGCCGACCTCCTGCAGCGTCACGGTGAGCCCCGCAGGTCTGCCATTCTTCCGCTCGCTACGCTGCGACGTCACAGAGCGGCCCCGTCCTGCCGCCTGCAAGCCCACTGCGGGCCCACCCTGAGCTGCTGAGACTCCCCAGCACACAGCGACCGTCTACAGCCCGCGATATTCTGCGCATAGAGAGCTGCGACGCTCTGCAGCCCGCCTGCCATGCCTGCTGCGACGCAGCACCACCCCACCACGCCGCGCGTGCGCAACGGCGAGCCCCAGCCCGCGCCAGTCCCTGCGACCGAACCCGTGTCCGCGAGGCGTGACCTGACCTCGTGGTGGAAGACCTTCAGCAAACGCGCAGTGAAGAAGGAGGAAGAACAGAAAGGTAAAGCGCCTTTCCGTGTCCAACCCCCGCTGCTCGAGCGCAGAGCTGCGCCGTCGGCAGCTGTGCCTCTACAGGCGTACCTGACCAGGCTGAGTCTCTGCTCGGGCGCGCTTGCGGCGTCTCCACTCCGTCCTGCTGAACGCAGTCACTGACGTTCTTCTAGCAGAAGCAGCATCGCAGGGCATATTCGGAGTACCCCTCATCCAAAGCATACCCTACGCAAATGTGGCGATATCGTTGTTCAACGAGCACGGCGAGAGCTACATCTATGGCTACGTCCCAATCGTGGTCGCCAAGTGCGGCGTATTCCTGAAAGAGAAAGGTCAGCATGCATTCTCCAAACCGTTTCCAGCAGCTAACAAGCCGAAGCAACCGACGTAGAGGGTATTTTCCGATTAGCAGGCTCAGAGAAGAGGATCAAGGAACTCAAGATTGCTTTCGACACTCCACCACGATATGGCAAGGGTCTGGACTGGACAGGCTATACAGTGCACGATGCCGCCAACATTCTGCGCAGGTACTTCAACCATCTGCCAGAACCTATCATTCCTCTAGGCAACTACGACAGCTTCAGACAGCCACTGCGAAATCACCAAGCAGAAGCTGTTGGCGCGATTGAAGGCCAGGCGCCCTCAATCGGAGGCTTTGACGCGGACGCTGCTGTACGCAACTACCAGCATTCCATCAAAAGCCTACCCTCCTTGAATCGCCAATTGCTCCTCTACATCCTGGATCTGCTAGCCGTCTTCGCTGCCAAGGCCGACGTCAATAAGATGACAACATCCAATCTGGCAGCCATCTTCCAGCCTGGTATTATTTCTCATCCTCAGCACGATATGTCGCCTCAGGACTACAGGCTAAACCAGGATGTGCTCATATTCCTCATTGATAACCAAGACCATTTCTTGATTGGTATGGAAGGCACAGCCGTCGACGAAGGTACTGTCAAGCAGATCGAGAGCGGGCCCAACACACCACAAGTACGGACACCAACCACTCCAGGGCGAAACAACTCGGGCATTAACCGCTCGGCTTCTACGTCATCGAGTGCGGGTGCCGAAAGCTTACGAATGTACGGTGGTGTCCGTAGGAACGTCTCGACCTCATCCAGACGTTCACGTCATTCCGGAGCTATTCCTAGTCCTATCACTCCAGGCTTTGTTACACCACCCAATTCTGGTGTACATAGGAGCAACACCTTGCCGACAAAACGATCCCCCGCCCTCAACAGCCCTCGTTTTGCAACGAAGCCTTCAGGACCATCAGCACCTGCAGCAGAGGAGGACAAGGCATTGTCTCCAAACACTATCGAACCTGCAGCCACGAACATTCCCCAGCAGGAGAAGCCAGTCAGTGCAGCAGCGGTATCGGAGGCCCTTCAACCTATTTCAAGCCACCCAGATAAGCCCCCTCGGGCAGCTCCTGTACCAGAGGAAGCGGTCCCAAAACGCGCCATGACACTGCCTCCTGGCAAGATTGAGCTTCCCAAACCTACTTTCGCACAGGGAACACAACAGCCGAGACCTTTGGCCGACACACCTGCACTTGACTCGATTCCAGGAGCATTCCCACCATCAACGCCCGGGGTGCAATCGTCGAGCGAGGTCAGCACACCTCTTGCTTCTGTGCCCACTCCCATGCCTGCCTCCGTTCAGGCTGCGAATGTACTGCACCCTCCCCCAGTTCAAGGATCGGGCCGTCGTAGCCCTCACACAACTCCAACTCGCGAACGGTCGGAGTTCCTCGAAGCACCTGTCGACTCTGGTCCATCTGTCGAGCCTACCCCAGCTGTACGTACGTTTACACAGATACTTGCAAAGGTTCCTCAGTCCGCGTCCGACTTGAAAGATGGAAAAGACAAAGACGGTCGCAAGCCGAACAAGTTACAAAAAAAGAGGCTCCCTTCCGGCCAGATCCCCAGCGCCCACAGCTCGACCACTTCATTGACCGGTCAGCTCGCTAGTCTCGATGCCACGATTGCGCCTGCGCCCGCATCACCATTATTTCCACCGCAAGCTCCCTTTGCGTCGCAATCACACGCTAGTGGTTCCAGGGAGGCGCTGCCGCCGTCGAGCATGGAGACGTTTTCATCCCGCAACTCCGGCAATACGCTAAAGCCTAGCATGTCTCCGTCAGCTTCATTCAGATCTCATTCGACAGCGACCGAGTACTCGGAAGCCGAATTGAACGATGAGCCTCCTGCTGTAAAGGAAGAGAGGGAAAAGGAAAAGGAAAAGGAAAAGGAAAGGCGAAGCTTCTGGAAAGGTCACAAGCGCAATGAAAGTAGGGCAACACCTACCGCGAGTCAGACTGATTTGCATGGCTCAGTACCCGGCGGCGATAAGAGCATGAGCTCTTTCGGCAGCAGTTCGGGTTGGGCCACAGGTGGGCGTCGAAGCGGCCAATTCGATTCCAACCAGACACCAGAGTCATCTATGATATTCGGCAGCCCGCCCGACGGCGATCGTGGATCGGACAAGAAGGGCACGTTCGATTGGTTCCACAAGATGAGACAAGAGCATCGAGAGCGTGCCGATAAGAGGGACCGTGCTAAAAGTCCTCCTGGCAGCATTAGTAACCCGCCACTGCCTCAAAATCTGACAAGACCTCGCGACAATCTCCCGAACAGAGACTGGTCTGCGGACGCTCCGCGTTCTTTGAGTGAGGTATCCAACGATGTAACGCCCATTGGGATCAGCCCGGCTGCGCAGACTACCTCGTCAACACCCGAGACAAGGCAGCAATCGTCAATCGTGGCACAGCAGACTGTGGGAAACACTGTTGGCCCCCCAACTGCTACTGCGAACCCTGTTCCGGCGGTCATTCCTGAAGAACCAGTTGCGCCAACGTTGAAGCATGAGGATTCTTCGACGACGATACAGCCAGCAACCCAGCTGACGACTCAGCCTTCAACAGGGCCTTCATCGCCGCCGATACAACAGCCCGCGCCCTTCACTCCGATCAGCCAGGTACTGCAGTCATCTGAACAGGAACCCAGGACCCCTACGGCTACCAATCATCCCGTTTTCCACGTACCATCACCGGCTATCGCTGAAATCTTGGCTGCGCCAGCGAGGAGTTTCAATCGATCTCCCGAGCGTGCGATCCCATCACCTTCGAGGTCCCCACCTCCTAATTCGACCCATTGAGGTCTTCATTGACATCCGCGTACAGTACAGCATCGTGCGCTGCTACAGCGCTATGATATGTGGAGTTTGGTTCGGGTTCACTTCTGGATACCATTGTTGCAAGACGACGGCTGCTTGGATGTGCCAAGGAAGATAGTGAGGGCGTTTGATATGGCCAGACTACTCCGAGCCAGTGCGGATGGAATCGCGTCGCGTGTTGTAGAGAGCGACGAGCGAAAATAATCTGGCGCGCACGTCTCCGATGATGTACAGCGAGACGGCAGCAGTAATAATAATCTCTTTGATCTGTCGAACGAGCGATATACACGCACGTGCATGTACATGTGAGTATCTCGACATTTGGCCCGAACACGTGCATACGTTCATGGCTAGACCTCAGCTTAGACGTCTTGGGCCTCACTTTTTCGACTTACGATGCTATCACACGTCTGTCATTCACATAGCTTGTCGATTGGATGCAGCAGCCTGCTTCGGCGCAAACAACGCACAGTAAGCACTACTCCTCAGCAGCCGAGCTCTACTACTGTACCGCTCTGCTTCCGCTTCTCCGCACTCTAGAACTCCAGCCGTTCGCTTCGCAAGCACATGTCCTGCTGTGGTAACGAAACGACACATTGCCGAATCTCCACGGCAGCTCCAATACTCGGTTATCGTGGGCTTGCATACACCGTTAGGTTCAACACGGCTGCACGATGCAATTGATCACCACACTGTCAGCGTAACTTTCGGCGCTCTCTGAAGAGTAGGAAGTGTTGAGTGACCGATCATGATACTCGTTATGGATAATGTGCCGCCTCTCCCGTCGCTGACAGACGGCGTCGTGGCGACTTAGTCTCGCGCTGCGGACGCAGCGGCCTAGTGTCTTGGGGTGGCCTTGCAGCGGCCGTCCACCCAGTCAGAATCCTCGCAACGGCGAGCTAAGATGTGGTCTGCCGTCGAGTCTATTTTCTCAATGGCGCGATTTGCTCTTTGTCACTGTGGCTCGCGTCGTTGGAGCCGACTCACTGCATTTACTGTTCGCTGGCTCGCTAGCTCGCTGATGTGCTCCGGGAGGCTATTTTTGGGCGGCGCAGGGCCGTATTGAAGGCCTGGCGAGAACGCGAGAACGCGAGAACGCGAGAATTGCGACGACGGAATTTACATCCGGTCCTAGTGCGCACGAGAGAATGTGCTGAAGGATCGTGAGATTGTGCTCGTGCAACAGCCTCGGCATAGGGGGTGCTGTGTCGTATTGCTGGCAGGGCTTCTGGAGGAAGGCACGATTTGGAGTGTAGAGTTAAGCATCAACGTCGTTATCTAGCTCCGGTAGGTTTTGAGCGAGCGTTCGTGGCTCAACAACTGCTGGGCGATGGCGCCGCACGCCAGACGAGCAGTGCCGGGCCAGTGAGCACGCTCCACACATGACGTTCCGAAACAAGGGTGTGGTGATGAGCGTACAGGTCCGTGACGACCTGCTGGAGACTTTGGACAGGCTCAGGCTGTAGACGAGTGCCTCACGAGATTACGCCGGTAGTGCTCTGCGTTGAGGTACTTGGTACATGCAAAGAGTTGTAGGCCCAGCAGGTGAACTCCAAGCAGGGTACTGTGAGGAGGCTCAAACCCGCCTGCGCCAATAATGATCGTCATGGCGGAGTCTCACAGCAAGCTAAAGCTAAAGCCAGAGGTCTGAGCGTTCAGCGCTGGACTCGTATCGCCTTGAGTCGCATGTATCAAAAGCCTTGGGGTGGCGCCGTCTGCTTGGGCGACTCCCTTCCTTGCCAGCGATCCGATCTCTCTCCTCTTGGAATTCTACTGCTGTTTTCGTTCGACACACCATACACTCGCTTGTGTTAACGTACTGTCGCTCTGATCAACAAGGAGGATTGTTGCTAGTCGCCCGTCAAAGAACCGATAGATTGCGCGTGGCGTTACCAGCGGCCCGGATCCTGCGAGACTTGTGTAAGCGTTCCGTCCTCACTTGATAGCACCCCAGCCGCCTACTACAAGGCCATGACAGCTGCCTATAGTAGCAATATGTCCTTGTGCCTGCTGCACATATGGCTGCGGACTCGCTCTCGCCCATGACGCCGTGCTAACAGCAATGTCAGTCTTCTAAAGGCTTGTCGTCACCCTCGCGTCTGTCATCAAGGCTTCACCATGCGTTCCTTCCTCCGGTACACAATGCTGGCGCTGCCCCTGCTGGGCGGCGTCGTTGCTGAGCAGCCATCGACGCAAATGTCGGACCTGTCCAACTCGATCTACGCCAATGCGCAGGAAGCGTTCCAGGACCTGCTCAATGCCTTACCCGAGGAGTCGCTGCAGGCCGCACTCAACTCGCTCACCAAGTTCAAGGCCGGCGTCTTCGAGTCGCACCGCCGCGGCGTCGAACACGTGCACAGCAGCAGCCCGGCACTCGCCACCAAGCTCATCGTCGCCGCCGTGCAGGACCTGAAGAAGCGCCAGGCGCCCGCACCGTCCAACGGCACCACGCCCGCACCGTCCAGCCAGGCGCCCGCCCAGCCGTCGTCCAGCGCCCAGCCGTCGCTCCAGCAGGAGCCCACTTCGAGCCAGGCGCCCGCAGCGAGCACCCGGCAGCAGACCAGCGCAGCAGTACCCGCGTCCACGGCGGCGAGCACGCCGTCCAGCCGGCCCGTCGTCGTCGCCGTCGACGTCACCACCACCAACAGCGTCGGCAGCACCGTGATCCAGACGTCGGAGGTCCTGTCCGAAGTCACCGCCAGCGTCGAGGTAACCGTCGTGCGCACGACGACCAACAGCGTCGGCAGCACCGTCGCCGTCACTACGCAGGAAGTGCGCCCGGCCGTGATCAGGACCACGACCGACTCACGGGGATCCTCTGTCGTCGTTACCTCGGCGGGCAACCTGGCGCCCACACGCGGCGAGGTGCTGACGACGACGGACGCGGCGGGCGTCACGTTGCTGACCACGTACACACCCGGCGGCGGCAAGGTGTCTTCGGTGAAGCTGGTGACGACGACGGACGCGGCGGGCCAAGCGCAGACACTGACGACCATTATCGAGGTCGATCCGACGGACGTGGCCGGCAACGGCGCCGCGGAGTCTGCCAGCTCGACGCCCACCGCGACGGGACGGCCCAGCGTGCAGTCCGGCGCAGCTCGCAAGAACCACGCGGCGGTCGCCGGACTCGCGGGCCTGGGCGCGTTCGCCTTCTTCCTCTAGCAACGGCCAGATGGGACGGTTTTCGCGGAACGACTCTCCTTGCCCCGCCTGGGCTGTCACGCGCCTTTTCGCATTCGTGTACAAAGTACGGGGAACACTTGGGATGGAAGAACAAAATTGGGATTTAGCGGTGCATATGCTTTGATTTGTTTTTTTGCGTCGCATACGTATACGGAGCGTTAGAGCTCGGCACTTTCATTCGATACCCACTCTCTCTAGCATGGCTCTGGCATGGCGGATCCGGGCAGTATGTATCTGCGGACGACGATGATGAACGATTTGAAAAGCATGTGTCCTTGGATGTGCGTGCATTGACAGATGGGTGCTGTGTGTGAATGGTTGTGGATGTGCATGCATTGACAGATGGGTGCTGTGTGTGAATGGTTGTGTATGTGCATGCATTGACAGATGAGTGCTGTCTGTGAATGGTTGTGTATGTGCGTGCATTGACAGATGAGTGCTGTCTGTGAATGGTTGTGTATGTGAATGTATTGACAGATGGGTGCTGTCTGTGAATGGTTGTGTATGTGCGTGCAT
>NW_022984776.1:25582-25912 GCF_010094145.1 Didymella exigua CBS 183.55 | reverse complement strand
GACAGATGGGTGCTGTGTGTGAATGGTTGTGTATGTGAATGTATTGACAGATGGGTGCTGTGTGTGAATGGTGGTGGTGTATGTGCATGCATTGACAGATGGGTGCTGTCTGTGAATGGTTGTGTATGTGCATGCATTGACAGATAAGTGCTGTCTGTGAATGGTTGTGTATGTGCGTGCATTGACAGATGGATGCTGTCTGTGAATGGTTGTGTATGTGCATGTATTGACAGACGGGTGCTGTCTGTGAATGGTGGTGGTGTATGTGAATGCATTGACAGATGGGTGCTGTCTGTGAATGGTGGTGGTGTATGTGCATGCATTGACAGA
>NW_022984776.1:0-25412 GCF_010094145.1 Didymella exigua CBS 183.55 | reverse complement strand
ATGCATTGACAGATGGGTGCTGTCTGTGAATGGTGGTGGTGTATGTGCACGTGTATTGACAATGGATGCTGTCTATGGATGGTGGTGTATGTGGGTGCACGTGTATTCACAATGGCTGTTCATGTCCATGTCCATGTACACGCCGACGCCGCGGCTCCATCGAATAGAAATGGGTATTGATACAAAATCCGCACGCGGCCAGCACGCGCCCTGAGTGCAGTCCGCAGGCCCAGTCTTCTCGCGCCCAAGACAGTCCGCAGGCCCAGTCTCTCGCGACCGACAACGACACGACTACCGCGACCGACAACGACACGACTACCGCGACCGACAACGACACGACTACCGCGCCCGACAACGACACGACTACCGCGCCTTTGTGGCGATGAAGTACTCGACGCTCTCGCGGGCCCAGGAGACGCAGTCGGTGCCCGAGTCGAAGCGCTGCTCGTCGAAGAGGGCAGCGATGCTCTGCTCGTTGCGGAGGCCCTTTGCGTCGCCGCAGCCGAAGCTGTCGAGGCTGACGACGCGACAGCCAATCTTGAGGTCGAGGAACTTTTGCAGCAGGGCGTTGTTGAGCTGCTCGCCAAAGACCTTGTTGTTGACGAGCACCACGTCGGCGCGCGCGAGGACCGCGTCGATGCGCGCGCAGTCCAGAAAGTCGCCGTGGAGCAGGTGCATGGCGCCCATGTTGATGTTCCACAGGCGGGCGCGCGCGCGCAGCTCGGCGGCCTGCCGCACGCCCAGGCTGGCTGCGAGGTCCATGATTTCAATGCCCCAGCTCTCGGCGCCCGTCTGCAGGGCGGCCTGCAGGACGACGTTGCCGACGCCCGAGCCGAGGTCGACAAAGACGTGGTTGCTCTTGAGCGCCGTCTGGGCGAAGATGCGGTGGATGAAGACGGGCATCAGCTCGCCGTAGGTCGTCTCTTTGCCCTTGACTCTGCGCAGCTTGTGCGAGAGCGGCGAGACGATGCGCGCGTACGTCTGCTGGGTCATGTGCTTGACCAGGCTGAGCGGGATGGCGTGCATGGCGTCCATTCTGGCGGCGATGGTGCCATCGGCCAGCTTGGCCCTGACCAGCTTGTTGAAGCGGATCAGCTCGAGCTGGTAGTCGGCAAACGTGCCCGTCTTGGCTGCGCGCTTCAGCTTCCGCACGGTGCCGTTGGTGTCGTCGGAGAGCTCGTGCGTCAGATCGGCGGGGAGGTAGTGGGTTATAATCTCTTCGATGGTGTACTGCATGTCCCCCAGGGGATCGTACTCGGTGTTGTCGCGTGCTTTCTTGGCCTCGAAGCTCTCGGGCGACTGCGGGCTGGGGTACTGCAGCTCAAACGTCGGCGTCTTGGCCGAGCCCGACCCGCTCCACGCGGGCTCGTAGTTTTTTGCGTAAACGCCCTGCGTCATGGCCGCGCCGTGTGTGAGGCTGCCGCACCTCTTGTCTGCCGCCTTGTGTGCGTCCCGGCCGTCCGCCTGGCCGTCTGCCTGGCCGTCCGCCTGGCCGTCTGCCTGGCCGCCCGCCTTTTGTGCGTCTTGGCCGCCCGCCTTGTGTGCGTCTTGGCCGCCCGCCTTGTGTGCGGCCTGGCCGCCCTGCCTCGTGTCCGAGTCGCGCCGTATGCGTATGCGGCGGGCCATGTCAGGCTCAAGCTGGCGGTTCACGCTCGCGGGCTCGATGCTGTTGCTCTTCAGACGCTTGCCCGACGTCCCGACGCGCAGCCTGGCCCCCTCGTCGTCGCTCGACTCGTCGCTGCTCGCCCACTGCGGCGGCGTGCTGGGCGTGACCTTTCGCTTTCGCATGTTGGACACGGCGGGCGACTCGCGCGCCGCTGGCCGCGGCCGTTGCGCCGCCGCCGCCGACGACGTGAGCTGGAAGCGGCCGGCGGGCGGCGCGGGCGCACGCGGGCGCGCAGCACCGCCGCCGCTGGACGCTATTGTGCGGGACGGCGGCGGGGCGACCTTCTTCAGGATGGTGACTGTCCGCGTCTTGATCTTGGGCTTGCCGGGCTCGAACATGGCGGGCGGGCGGGCGAGGGTCGTGCTGGGTCGGGGATATGCGCATGCGGATGCGAGGTGAGGTGAGGCGATGCGAGGTGAGGTGAGGCGGTGCGAGGCGAGGCGGTGCGGATGCGTGTGTGTCTATGCGATGCGGATGTGTGTGTGTCTATGCGGGGGGCAGGCGAGACTTGTAGGTGGGAGTCGGAGCGCGAGAGCGAGAAAAAAGGAGCAAACAAGGAACGTAGTCGCAAACGGGGCTCGCGGCGAGGCAAAAGAAAGACAGGCAGCCTCTGGGGCCAATACGCACGTCGCACGCGCACGTCGGAGGTGACCAGGTCCTCGACGGGAAGCCCGCAGGCTGATTTGACGCCACTGCACCGCCCGCAGGGATCAGCGGCCAACGGTCTCTTGGCCCCCGACGTGTGGACGAGACTCTGCGCGTGCTGGGCATTGTTTGAATCTTGTGTAGGAACGCTGGCCCGGCTACGAGGTATACACGCCCATGTTGTATGCGCCCATGTTGTATGCGCCCATGTTGTATGCACCCATATTATATACGCCCATATACGCCCATATACGCCCATATTATATACGCCCATATACGCCCATATACGCCCATATTATATACGCCCATACTATATACGCTCACACTATATATACGCCCATACTATATACGCTCACACTATATACGCCCACGCTATATACGCCCATATCACATACGCCCATACTATATACGCCCATACTATATACGCCCACGCTATATACGCCCACGCTATATACGCCCATATCACATACACCCACACTGTATACCCCCACACTGTATACCCCACACTGTATACACCCACACTGTATACACCCACACTGTATACCCCACACTCTACACACCCACACTGTACACACCCACACTGTACACACCCTATTCCCATCATGAATCATTACATGTCCGGTTGTCATCATCCCATCACGTCGCACAGGCAACCGCCTCCCACCCCACACTCCACCGCACACTGCCCATGACCACCGTCAGCATACTGACCCCCACGACCACACTGCTCGCGCCGTACACATATGCGTGCGTCCTCGGCAACGTATCCAGCTCCAGCATCCACGTGCTGACCGTCGTCAGCGCGCCACAGAAGCCGTCCTCGATGCCCTGCAGCACCTGGCACCCGACGAGGCCGCCGCCCGCAACCCCTCTGATGGCGACGCGCTGGAGATTGTAGCTCATGCCCAGCACCGCGGTGCCGAACATGTTGCACACAAACGTGCCGAGCGGGAACGCCGGGTTGACGCTGTTGAGCGCGAGACTGGCGTAGTAGCGGCCCAGACAGCCCAGGGGCGCGAACACGCACGCGAAGAGCGCTTGGCCGCGCCATGCGTCGTGCGGCGGCCGACACGCGAGGGCGACTGCGCCGATCCAGGACCCGATTCCTGCGACGACGAAGAGCGGGTCCACGAGCCGGCGGGTGCTGCCAAAGGGCAGCGTGGGCGTGATGCCGTCCAGGGCGGCGGCGAGGTGGGCGCCGGCCTTGAGGCTGCAGAGACACAGCGCGACCGTCACGAGCACCACGCCGAGCAGCGCCATGACCGAGTATCCTGCCTGGCGGTGGACGAGCGTCGACGGCGCCGATGTAGCGTGGTAGGTCGGCGCGGGCAGGTCGTTGCTGAGGCCGAGGAACACATCGCGCACAAACGACGAGAAGCTGGTCAAGCTCCCGCAGAAGCCTGTCGTCAAGCCAATGTACAGCGGGATTGTCTTCTTGACTTGGCCGTGCCGTTTCTTGTCAAAGGCGCCGTGCCGTTTCTTGTCAGAGGCGCCGTGCCGTTTCCTGTCAGAGGCGCCGTGCCGTTTCCTGTCAAAGGTGCCGTGCCGTTTCCTGTCAGACTTGTCAAAGGTGCCCTGCCTCTCCAGCGACTCGTGTCCCTCTGCGGGCCAATCGACGGGCTGAACTACCACGGCTGCTTCGCCGCCGTGACTCCCCCACTCGTCGCGAAACAGCCGCACGTCCCCGGCCAGAAACCCCATCACAAACGTGCCCGCGACGTTGGCCCACAGCTCGCTGAAGACGACAGGCGCGCCCGGGTAAAAGGTCAGCGCCTGCAGCCCGAGACGCGCCAGTGAGCCCCAGATGGCGAAGAAGATGAGAAAGCAGATGGTGTACACTTCCGTCGCCAGTCTGGACATGCGCTGGGCCTTGGCCGTTGGCTGGGACCGGTGGTAGCGCTCCGCGCCTGAGAGCTGCGGTGCGTCATCCGCCGCGGTGGGAGGCGCCATGATGGGAAGCGCCGTGATGCCGTTCTGCGATCGAGGCGAGCTGCTGGCGTTGGAGCAGCTGAAGAGCGAGGGGCGTCGCGACGTCTTGGAGGGAGTGCGTGGCACTGCTGCGTTCCTCGATGACGACGGTTGCGGCAGGTTGCTTGCGCTGCTCTGATTGATTTCCGACTTGGCGCGCCAGTACTCTTCTCTGCCGGGCGGCATGTCTGGCGGCGGCGAGGACAAGAAGTCCAGATGGTCCCACGACGCGGCGATGAGGAGGTCTTCGATGTTGCGGCCTCTGGACGGGGCGCTCGTGCGAGACTTGGACCGCGGCATGGAAAGGGCTCTTGTGCGTGACTTGGACCGCGGCATGGAAGGGGCTCTTGTGCGTGATTTGGACCGCGACGTGGCCGAGTCTCTTGTGCGTGACTTGGATCGCGACGTGGCCGAATCTCTCCCCGCGCTCCATCTCTTGCTCTGCGTCTGCTCCCTCTCGTGGCTGGCGAGCGTCTCGGAACGGTCCCGTGGAATCACAGGCGCCGGCGACGGGCTCCCGGGTGGCGAGGGCAGCGTCTCGCTATCGGCACGATCTGGATAGAGCTCGAAGCCGTCGTTGGTGGGCCACTGGCTCTGTCTCTGGGACAGCAGACTCTGGTGCCGCGAGCGCGAGCGCGTGTTGGACGAGCCGCGACTGGTGTCGGAGCGCAGACTCGCGCGCTGCTCGTTGAAGTGGCTCGCGCGCTTGGTGGGCTCATCGTCGTCGGCCATGTCGATGCGCAATACCTTGTGTGATGACGCAGAACCTCACCCTTCGCCAGTCTCACGTCTCACTGTCTCAGTCACTGAACTTGGTGCAGGACAAACGCCCCTGACGGCGGCGCAGTCACTCGACATGTTGCGAACACAAGGTTCGGCGCATCTAGCAAAATTGGCACGCGAGTCGGTCCTAGTTGGGCGCTGCTGGCTCGCCCGAAGCAGACCATGGACGCTGCATTGGTGAAGTGCGCCAGAAACAGCGTCTGCGCGGCGAGCGAGCTAAGCCTGCCGGCGCCCGCCAACTCTCCGACGACGGCCCATCCGACAAGGACCGTCTCCCGCCAACTCTCCGACGACAGGGATGGCCTGTCTGCCCGCGTCACGTGTGCCAGCGTGCCATCGTGCCACCGTGCCAGCGTACCAGCGTGCCAGCGTGCCACCGTCGTGTCTAGCTGGCAAGCTGCGCCACTGCGGTGACCTCCGCCATCCGCGTGCCAGCTGCTGATAACGGTGGGGTAGCTTGGGCCATGGCGACCTGCTGCATGAGGACAGCCAGGTCCATGTAGAATTATATACAGTGCTCAACGCCGTACACAGCTTCGCAGTCACCGTCCACGTCTGTCGTTTCCCCGTCACCGTCATGTCTGCCCTGCCAACGAATGCCCACGTCTCCTCGCACCCGTGCCTGCAGGCCAAGCTCTCGCAGCTGCGCTCCGCGTCGACAGAGAGCCGCCATGTGCAGACGCTGGTGCACGACATCGCGCTGATGGTCGGGTATGAAGCGCTGGGCTCCGTCCTCCAGACTACGCAAGAAGGCACCGTATGTTGCCGTCTCTCCACAACAATGCCACCCACCCTAACACCCTCCCCAGGACAAGTCCCCCCTCGGCTACGAGTATGAAACAACAACCACCTCGCCCCCGCCGTCGCGCATATCCCTCGTCCCCATCCTGCGCTCCGGGCTGTCCATGGTCCCCGCGCTCTCCTCGCTGCTCCCCGCCCCCGTGCCCGTGCACCACCTCGGTCTGTTCCGCGAGAAGACGACCCTGCAGCCCGTCGAGTACTACAACAACCTGCCCTACCACTCGCCCACGGGCGCGCACGCCGGCGGGCCCGCCGATCTGGCCATCGTCGTGGACCCCATCATCGCGACGGGCGCGACGGCCTGTGCGGCCATTGACAGCCTGCGCGAGCACGGCGTGAAGAGGATTGTGGTTGTGAGCGTGCTCGCGGCGGCGGAGGGGTTGCGTGCGGCGTGTGGCGAGTGGGCTGAGGGCGTCGAGGTGTGGGTTGGTGGGTGCGATGAGGGTGTTGACGACAAGGGCATGATCAAGCCCGGCCTGGGCGACATTGGGGATCGCCTGTTCCTGACGCTGGGGAAGTAGGTGGAATGCAAATCAGTTATATACTGTACAAAAAGCTACTCGAAACAAGCAAGATACAACGCACTGCAAACCAGTCACGTGCTGTATGTGTGAACGTGTACCTGCATCGCACTAACATCCCCGAGAGGAGACGAGTCCGTGGCTGCAATCCTACCTCGACGCTGCATCCACTGTTCGTAACAATACTTACTACCTACCCGTGCTGAACCAAAAGATTATGATAGACATACAACATCCGAGTCACCTTTGCCGACTCTTGCCTACCCTTGCCTACCCTTGCCTACCCTTGCCTACCATTGCCTACCCTTGCCTACTCTTGCCTACTCTTGCCTACTCTTGTTCTTGGTGTTTTGAGCCTGTCTTGTGCACGAGTGAATTGCTTACCCTCCAATACTGATGCGCTCGGTACGCTCTTGTCTTACCCTCGTTGACAAACAAGGTCGGAGGAAGAAATGGGAGGTAACCTTGACAAACCCATGACACGTCTCGAGACTAGTACCTCCTGCGCTGGCTCCTGTCGTCGTAGCTGTCGCCTTCGTACGCGCGTTTTCGCGAGTCGTCTCGGCCGCCGTAGCTGTCCCGGCCGCCGCGGTCGCGCTCGTTGTATCGATCTCTGCCGAGTGGTTCGTTGTTGGCACCGCTGGATCCTCGATCGCCTCCCCCGCGTCTGTCGCCGCCATAACGGTCACCGCCGCGGTCGCCTCCACGGTCGCCGCCACGGTCGCCGCCACGATCTCCGCCGAACCCACCTCGTGGTCCTCGAGGACCGGCAGGAGCACCGTCTGGCGGACCGTAGCCACTTGATCCCTGGAACCCAATGCCACCACGGCCGCCGCCACGTCCGCCGCCGAACCCTCCTCGGAAACCGCCACGATCGCCGCCACGATCGCCTCCACCAAAGCCACCACGATCGCCTCCACCAAAGCCCCCGCGACCGCCGCCACGACCGCCAAGACCACCGCCGAAGCCGCCGCGGCCTCCAAAGCCACCAGGTCCGGCGGGCGCGCCAAACCCTCCAGCGCCGCCGAGTCGCGCGGCAGGGCCCTTGGTGTATCCTCTGCCTCCAAGGCCTCCACCAAAGCGGCGCGGACGCCAGCCAGACACGGTGCGGCCGCGCTCGACATCGACGAGCACGCGGCGGTCTTTGATCTTGATGCCGTCCGTCTCCTTGTACGCGGCCTTCATGTCCTTCTCGCGCTCGTACACGATGAAGGCGTAACCGCGTTTGCGCTTCTTGGGCGGCGCATCGGGCGGCGCCGTCGTGTCTTCCACGATGCGGATGCGCTCGATCGGTCCGTACCGGCCGAACTCGCGCTCGAGGTCGTCCGAGGTGGCGCCATATGCGAGGCGGGCGACGAAGAGCGTCTTGAACGCGTCGCCCTGGACCTTGGCGTCTTCGCTGGGCTTGTCTGCATCGTGTTAGCCATGGATGGAGACATCGAGTGCGTGTGTGTGCGTGCAATCGTGGATGCCCTCGGTCAGCAGCCTCTCCTGCTTCTCCTTTTTCTCAATCTTCTTGCGGTCGCGCTTCTGCAGCCAGCTGTCGCTCGGCACGTAGCCGTCGTTGTCCTTGTACTCGCGCATCGCCTCGAGATACTGCGCGACACCGCCGATCTTGGGCGTGCAGCGCTTCTCCGGCGCGTGGTCGATGGGCTCCACCCAGCGCAGCGGCGGCCGCGGGGCGAACAGGTTCAGCAGCATCGGCGGGAGCTGGTACGTCATCTTGGATGCAGTGCTTGACGGGTGCTCCGGCTGCGACGTGAAGTGGTGGGGAGGGTGGTGGAGTTGGCGCTGGAGCGGGAGCGAGAGGTCAAGTTCGAGTTGCGCGCCAGGCAAAAGTCGCGCACGTGATCTGAGAAAGAACGGCAGACATGAGCAACGCCAGCTGCACTCCACCAGCCATCGACCGCCAACATGCCCCTCGCAGCGATCCGGACGGTCGCAAAGGCCCAGGTACGCCATGAGAGCCTCCCACTCAGCTCCATGCTAACCCCCGCAGAACGGCGTCGGCGCCTTCGTCCTCCAATGCAAGCGCCTCGACTTCCACTACTGCAACTGGTGGGGATCCAGTCGCGGCATGAACGCCTTCATCAAATCCTCCCTGCCCGTGTTCGCCTCGCGCAATCCCTCCATCGAGTTCTCCGTGAGCCCGCGCCCGCGCAAGCACCCCGTCATCATCGCACACTACATCAACGGCGCCACACGGAGCATCTGCGTCAAGAACCTGCAGAACGAAGGCGTCCGGGAAAAGGCTGAGATGCTGCGCGACAGCAACGGAGAGAAGAACAGGAAGCTGGGCAAGCCCGTCAGCAGTGTCAATGAGAGCGTGAGGGGTATCTGGAGTCCGTTCCACGGCGCCAAGATACAGATATAAGGACGGAATTGAGTATGGGAGAAGAGCCAAGCTGCATCTTCTGGACGCGAGAGAGTCGTGCATCTTCTGGACGCGAGAGAGACGTGCATCTTCTGGGTACGAGAGACATGTATAAACATCTGGCATGGACGGCGCAATTGGATTGGACTGTACAGCAAATGTACAATTATCACAAACTATCAAAATGCACAACGACTCTGCTGCTGCCAAACGGCGACAAGATCACGCATGGCTTATTTGTTCATTCATTTTTATTGTCGTCAGGTAGCGTTACTCATGATATCCAACTACAATCGCGCGCCGCTGCCATGGATTCACGCAGAGTTGGCGTTGATGATGTCGACAAACGCAGGCTTCAGCGAAGCACCGCCGACAAGGAAACCGTCAATGTCGGCCTGCTTGGCCAGCTCGCTGCAGTTCTTCTCGTTGACGCTGCCGCCGTACAGGATGCGCGTCTTCTCCGCAGCCTCGGAGGAGACCTCCTTCTTTAGCCACTCGCGGATGGCGGCGTGGACCTCCTGAGCCTGCTCCGTGGTTGCAACCTTGCCGGTGCCGATGGCCCTGGTATGCGTCAGGGTTGCTCAGCTGCTTTTCAATGTTTGGGACTCACCAGATGGGCTCGTAGGCAACGACGATCTTGCTCCAGTCCTTGACCTTGTCCGCGACAGCCTTGAGCTGCTTGGTGACAACGTCGACGGTGGTGCCGGCCTCCCTCTGCTCGAGGCTCTCGCCGCAGCACAGGATCACGCTGATACCGCCGTCGAGCGCAGCCTTGGTCTTGCTGGCAATGAAAGCGTCGTCCTCCTGCAGGATGGTGCGGCGCTCCGAGTGGCCGAGGATGGCCCATGTGATGCCGCTGTCCTTGAGCTGCTCGGCGGAGATCTCACCAGTGAAGGCACCGTTGGGCTTGTCGTAGACGTTCTGGGCGGCGACCTCGATGCCCTTGCGGAGGTGCTCGCGGGTCAGGAGGAGGTAGAGGGCGGGAGGAGCAATGACGACCTCTGTTGCCTGTCAGCGTTGCGGCACTTCAAATCTGCACTTGTGAGTACTCACCGGCATTGGAGTCGAGCTTGGCGTCGTTGAGGTTCTGCACAATCTTCTTGATGGACTCGATAGAGCCGTTCCTGTTATTCCATCAGCCATCAATTCCAAGAAGCTTGAGCTGTGCAACCTACATCTTGAAGTTGCCTCCGATGAAGAATTGACGCGCCATTTTGAGGATTGGTATGCGAGTGAGGATTGGAAAGTGTGTAAGGGGTATCAAAGTATGCAGAAGTAGGTTGAAGAAACAATGTGTTGTTGAGCTTCGACTACCTAAATGTTTGAGGAGCTGGCGGGGTCTTGGTGGGGGCACCTGGGCTAATGACGAAGGCCCTTTCGAGCTCGAGCTTCACACCAGCCTCCGAAGCTGCCCGAAAGCGAGGCATTGGCCGGCCGTGAAAACACTGGAGATGCGGAGCTCAAGAGTTCTCTGGAATGTGAGAGAACGTCACCCAAGGTGATGTGATGCATGCTGTCTTCGTCGTGAATGACCTCACTAGAGCTCCTGTGCGGACGAATGCTCCTGGTCAGCACAACAACCAAGGCTCTCGTGTCGCAGAGCCAGTTCTGTTGCAGGCAGCACGTTCCTGAAAAGAAGGGATGTAGTCAAGATCTGTCTGCAGGTATCTCATAGCCTGATGGAGCTTCTGGAAGCTACATGTATTCTGCAGCTACAACTGACAGTTCTGCTGCTCGAGAAGCAGTCTGTTGAATCCTTGATCTCTTCGATCACACACACCTCACATGCCAGCTAAGGCATCGATCGAGCGTTGAATGAGGCTCTGCGAGGACCGAGCAGCATCACGTCACAAGCAAGGATTGAACCGCTTGAAACAGCGAAGTGGATCTCCGCTTCCGAGGCTAGCTCAGCCCTACATCCTCACCTTTGATTCCGAAGGACTGTCATCCCATCACTCTAAGCAACATGTCCTCCAGGACAGACACATCTTCAGCACCGGTCGTTCACGGTCTCTCTGTCACCTCCCTGACACAATGCGCCCACTGGCACTCTCCGCTAGACATCATTGCCATCAAGCACTTCTGCTGCCAAAAGTTCTACGCCTGCATCAGCTGTCACGATGCAGAAGAGACTCATGAGTCTGGAGTCTGGCCGATAGACCAAAGAGATGAAATGTCAGTGCTTTGCGGAGCGTGTAAGCACGTTTTGAGCATTGGCGAGTACATGAACAGCGAAAGCCGGTGTCCGAAGTGTGCGGAGAGGTTCAACCCTGGGTGCAAGAACCATTGGAATTTGTACTTTAAGCTTGGCAGCAATGACTCGATCGCATGTGGCCGGGGCTGATAGACACTTCTTTCTTCTCAAACTGCTTTCATCGGTTGAAAAAGGGCATGCAATCAGCGTAAACGCAGGGTCTGCAATTGAACGTTTGTATTCTTCATCACAGGAAGATGGTTGAACAGAGCCCGGAGATACACGGTACGTCGAAAAAGCTGGAACTCAGACGATCAACACTAGGCTACCGCTGCACGATGACATGTCTGTCGCCTCCTTCGCCCGATTCGATTGTCTTCAAGCCCAAATCTGTCGCAACCTGGCACTGGAAAGCCCTCCTCAGACCGTCCCCCAGCGGCAATACCACCCTAACCTCGCCTTCGTGGACCTCCGCAATCTTTTTGACGTCTCTAATGAGCATCCACTCGGAGCACTCATTCGCAAGCTCAGTATATAAATCGCCAGTGTCCTTACTCCAAACCACTTTCACTAGCCACGCCAACATATGCATGCCGCAGCGTCCCGTCTCCCGTGCCATTGGACACAACTCTGATGACACAGAAGCACCCAGTGCATCCTCATTCGACACCCACGACCCCACAAATTCCTTCTCTCTACCGACCTCCTTGCGGATGGCTTGGACAAAGAACACACTTTTCACGCTCAGCCTGCCTGAGAGCTTGATGCTTACCCGCCCCCCGTAACGCTTTTCGAGCGCTCTGATCAGCACCGCAACGTCTTGTACATGACCCCCAAGGAACCTCTGAGCTGCATGGTCACCATGCACAAACAGATCGAACCATGGCGGGCCACACTCGTGCCATCTGGGGTGGTGCACGCGCTTCTCAGCCGGCGCAGGCGTGACATCGAGCCAGATCTCATTCACATCCCTTGGCAAGAACGGCACCGCGTTTATCCAATCGAGAACTAGCCCAGGGTGGGCATAGCTTGCGGGACTCTGGTTGCTGTACCTGTTTACGATGCGGCCGAGGAAGGAGCTGTAGAACAAGTCTAGGCAGATGCGACTGCAGTTCCAGTCACGGGTGCGAGGCGTGCAGCTCGTGAGGGTGGAGGGGTGGGAGATGTAGTGGATGGGTGTCCAGATGGACGCGACGGCACTCATGTCGTGGCGCAGACGCTGATTGATGTGGAAGAGGTGGACGAACTGAGTCGGCACCGCAGACTCCACGCGGTTCGTCTCTGGCAGTGCTAACAGGAGGATCTGCTGTCGCAGTTCGGTCGGCAAATTTGTTAGGAATGGCATAGTGATGGTAAACCACAGATTGAAGTATGGAAGACTTGACGACCTCCAGGATTACATGATGTCGTTGTGGCTGTCGGAAAGACTTGTGTGTTCTCGATGTGGCTGTGCAGGTGGTGGTCAAGGGCGCAGCGCCTCGGTAGTGCCAAAAGCCTGGGATTAGCCTCTCACACTGCAGCGGTGATGCTGGATGCCTTAGGATCTCCACAGCTGTGTAAGGCATCCGTATAATTTTTCGAATCAAGTGAACAAATTGCGATTAGGGATTGCATTAACAGCAATGCTTCGCACAACAGAGGTGGTCATCCAGCTGGGAGGATGTTCACGGTATTGACACAACGGAGCCAGTACTATGCCAATGAGCACACAGCACTGAGTTCCGAGCCCTGGCTAAATCGCTCGGCTTTCATCTTCCATTTCCATGACCATTGGAAGGAATTGGATGTACATACTCGCAAGATTGTCTGCTACGCCCTTCATCTGTTCCGTATCAGGTCCGGTGCTGACGATCTGAAGCTCTTTGGGCAGGGTCTGGTGTGGTTCAGCTATGAGCGAAGGGTCTCCTAAATTGCGGAGAACGGCATTGGGAACGATGCGATGTTCCGGTTGCCCTTTCTTGTGGCTTTCCTTTTGACTCAGCTCATAGGGAGATTATGTAAGTGTGAGTGAGCGGATGAATCAATGTGAGGCTCTGGGTGCTGTTCGGGTGGTGCAGGAGCGTGGGAAAAGCCCTTGTCGTAGACCGACTTAAGAGCTGCAGATGATGATAAGCGCGCTGGCAGGCAAACAGACATGAGAAAACTCGGAATAGCAATCAATTGTCTTATCTAAGCGAACGTAATATCGACAAGAAGCTTTCCAGCCGCCCTACTCTTACTCAAGAGTTACCATGCCAAGATCCTCAGTATAACCTTCGAAACGTCCAAGAATGCGTTGGTTGCTTTCATGACCTAGTTCGCTGCAGTCCAAAGGGCTGGACCAGGGAATGGGTAGCTCGTGGGGCTGATGTAAAGGTTGAACAGGATGCCAGCGTCGTTTCTCTTGTACAGAGTGTTGCCAGCAACACCGCCTGAAGGGGCGACAGAGCCGCTACCTGTGACCTTGATGTTCAAGCACTAGAAAGGTCAGTAATCATTGCTCAAACGAGGTAGAAAAGAGACGCACCTGAGGATAGAGCTGCGCGCCGTTGTCGGACTGACCGCCGTGCAGGGCAATGATCTCGTGGCGGATGACGTAGTTGCCGGCCTGCAGGTTTTTGGGAATAGTGGTAGTCGAGGTGAAGTTGGTAGCAATGAGGTTGTCGGTGGCCCAGGTTCCACTGCCGCCTGGAGTGATAAGACCGGCCTGAGAAATCTTGCTCCAGCGAAGAGAACCGGGAGTCAGTGTGGTGCAGTCACCTGTCAAACTATCAGCGGCGCTCGCAAAGTTGAACAATTCCGAGACCTACCGTTGCAGGGAGCGATGTAGTTGATGATAGGGCCCTTGTGACTATCTGGCCAGGTGTTCCAGTAGAAGGTCAACGCTGAGCCGGCAGCGACTTCGGCATAGAGCCTGGCGGCGGTTGCGCTCTTGTGGCAGGTGATGTCATCAGTGCCCAAGGAGGCGGGCTCGACGAAACCAAGGTCCTGGTTCAATGAGTCCCAACCCGCAGTCTGGGGTCGAGAGTTTGCGGCGGAGTAGTACCATACGGGGTTGGAGCCTTTGGCCCAGACATTGTTGGTAGAGACGTCGCTCACGAAGCCGTGGGCAGACGCGGTGTCCAGCAGAGTGGCAACAGCGCCGAGGATAAGTGCCGCGGAAAGCATCTTGGAGCGAGAGTCGGATGCTAATAGTACTTGGGTAGTCTAGAAACGAATGCTGGTTGTGATTTTGTATTTGTTGGCCTTCTCAACTTATATACTTCTCTCTTCGACGGTATTGACATCGCCGTGATTCTCAACGGAGTCCCTTCCCGCTTCATCAACTACATACTAGCCATCGAAGGATGGCAGCATGCATCTCCCGGCAGTGCAGTACTAATGCGGCTGGTCAGCTGAGCAAAGCGTTGCTTGTCGTTCTTGGGGGGTGGATTCTTCGATGACCCGAAGCACAAATGGTGTGACGCAGTCACCTCTGCAAGTGACACGAACGAAAACAAATGAAACAGATATTAAGTCAACCCCAGTGGCGAGTTTGCAGGGTGCAGCAAGATCCTTGACCGGCAAAGTGCCGGAGTCGACGTCAAGAGTGTGACCAGGTGTCGGATATATGGTTAATCTAATTTCTTCGGAACGTTGAAACGAAGTACCGTTAGCGAGCAGTCCTTGTTAACATCGAAAAATGACACAATACGCAGCGCCAACATGCCGTGGTCAGCTGCGCAGCTTCCAAGTCCCCTCGAAAGTGTATCGGCACTTGGCAATGAAATCCAGTATTGCAACGACCCGCCGACTGAGTGCGCGGGCTTAGTAGTCAATATCAACACAAAAAATGCCACAGAAGATACTCTTCACATAATTGCCGTATCTATCGCGCAATTACTCTGGAGCCTCGATGTCGTGTGATTGAGAGAAATGCGACGACGGCCCCAGACTCAACCGCCCAGAGGGCCATAGTATATGGAAGCAAAGTCGGCCGAAGGGATACCGTCAACGATTCCGGCGTTGAGCAACGATTTGTGAATTCGTAATGCAGGTCTGACAGCTGAGGGTTCGTGATGATTGTTGTTGATAAAACATCGGCTCATCTCCAGGACCGTGATGATCGTGGCAAGGTGGGAAATTGCTGTACTTCGCCATCCAGGAGGTCTTCACTCATTTAGTACAACGAAAGGCCTTGACAGCATGAGTCCCTCTTATATCCTTTTACAGCGCCACTGAGGAAGGACAGAGGCTAAAAGTGCTCATCTTTATTGCGACGATCAGATGTGTGTAATGTGATAGTACTTGAATAATCTGCTCAATATTTGCTCAGTCATATGTGAGCATGATAAAGTAAGCACAAGGACGCAACGAATGGGAACATCAGATTAAGCTTGATGGTGCAGAGGAGAGTGAAAGGAGAGAGGAGACCACGAGGTGGAGTTGACACCTTTCAGAGAAAATCAAGGCGCGCGACCCCGATTTTGCAAACGCGCTGCGTATTTCAACATTTGCCTTCGAGGAATCTTCTGAGCTATTTTCGGGGACTCCATTGATTTCTCTAGCTGAACAATACGTTGTGGGTTGCGATGTCGCGCTGCGATCTGGCAGCGTAATTTGGGATTTGCAACAGCGATTTAATGCAACAGTAGCATATCAGCAACGGACAGTATCGTTGGTGTAATAGGCATGAATCCAGAAATCGACACTTGTGATTCGGTCGTGCTTCTGTGAGTGATGACGTGACTGGAGAAGGGGTCTTATTCTTAGCGCATTTTCGTAAGCGCAGTCCTTCAGGACGTTCTTCAATTCTCATTCTGAACGCCACTGCGCACCTTTCTCATGTCCTCGCTACTATTATTACCTCTTGAGATCCGCGATCAGATCATCGAGCAAGTCATTCTTCGTAGCAGAGAGCCTCCGAAAAACCCTGCACATGAGACAGAGTCGCGACTGAAACTCACCAGACAGGACGCCCTGCGGCCGCCGACAATATCGCCAAAAACGTACAATGCTTCTGGACTACTCGGGACTAATACACAGCTAAGATACGAGACAAATAATCGTCTGAAACAGCTCAGATTGACCTACACACTCGATGTTATGGTCGTCGACAATGAACTCTGGCCTACCTGGACCTGCTGCCCCGCGCGAATATCTGGGCCAATCGACAGGGTCAACATAACGCTACGCTTCTTCAGTAACGCAAACGACCCATACATGGTGCACGTTGCGCGCATGTGTGGCGCGATATTGCAAGGTCGCAAATGGGCAAGTACATCCATGCACCCGTTGGCCTTGCTGTTCATGCATGTTCGTGCTGTCTGTCTCCAGCCTGGCTCGAACAGCGTCAATTTGATCGAGAGACTTTGCTTTGAAGCTTCTACAGGATGGCATTGGGGTTGGATTGCTGCCATGCCGCAATCAGAGCCCTTGCCCAACCTGGAGATGAAGCTTGTGTTTGGAAAGCATCGCTCCTTGTGGAATTCCTTTCGCAGCATTCGTCAGTATCCTTTCGCTGGCAGCGGAGAAGAAAGGCGACTGGAGCTTCTGACGTCTCTTAAGATCATGGTACTGCTGTACTTGCAAGAAGCATGGGAGGAAGAATGCGGTGCTTATATCAGCTACATCGGACCGTTGGGTACTGCCTTTCGAAGCGTGCAGGAAGTACAGTTTGTTGTCGATGGTAAAGATATCGGACAGCTGACGTCTAGTGTCCTCACGACCTGATTATGATTCTACCTATAGCGTCAAATTCCGGACTACCCGAAGAGGGGAGCGCCAGGTCCTTACAAAATTTGTTCCTGGGCTCACGGATAACTGAAGATTATGGCCTCTGTCTGGGATCCGAGACAGTGTTCTGGCAGCTCGTCATGGGAGGCACCCAATCACGACATGTTTTCCGAAAGCCACTGCATTTGTCGACAAAGAAAGCGAACAATCCCCGAAAGATAGCCTTGGAATAAGTCATGACTTTGCGCCACTCTGGTTATCCTACCGAAGCCACAATATAGTCACAAGGGTAGGTGCCGAAAGTACCGCCGAACTCTCCTGCTATGCCCACTCCTTCCACGCTCACGGCTAGTCTCAAGGCATCCGTGCATAATGGCGCATCTTTTGGAGGCTCGGCTGGAAGGTGGAATCTGCCATACGAGTTTCCAGAGACTTACATGCGCCCCGAGGTGGGGCGTGCGCGGCATCCCGGCAACAAAGACTACTTTAGCATGCCGTACAAGCGACCGAGGCTTATATACGTTAAGCTATGGCGCGGTAATCTTATCAATCGCTGCGATCTTGCCACCATTCTTCTTTGTCAGATCTTCTGTGTGTGCAAGCATGCGACCCAATAACAAGGTCGAGGAGTCGGTCGCTGAAGGCCATACGATCGATGTAAACGAGGCGGGTATGAATGTATACCCATCAACGCGCTGACAGAGCTAACGAGACACAGCAGCTGATCCAGAGAGCAAGAGTGATGGTGCGAGTGAAGTACTTTCAGCTGCAGGCATCGATATGGATGCAGATGACCCCACGGCATACTGTCTGACACTGCGGATGTGGGTGATTGGTGTCTCGTTTACGCTTTTGGGGTGTGGTCTCAATACGCTGTACACGCTGCGTTTCCCCTCGATATCCCTCACACAGTCAGCCGTCCAGTTCCTGGCCTTTCCCATCGGCAAGACATGGGAGAAGATTGTGCCGGACTGGACATTCTCCATTCTTGGCTGGAAGCTCAGGCTAAACCCTGGGCCGTTCAACCAGAAGGTATGACAGTCCACTGGCTTGCTCCATTGCTACAAAGCATAACTGATCCGATCGTGCAGGAAAACATCCTCATTTATGTCATGGCTAATTTAAGCTTTCTGACTCGATTGAGCGCCGATGTCCTTACCGAGCAGCGTATTTTCTTCGGATATCAGACTGGATGGGGGTTTGAGATGCTGATCACGCTCGCTACAATACTCTACGGTTTCTCGATTGCAGGCATCTGCAAATCGATTGTCGTGGACCCATCCTCTATGCTGTGGCCTGGTGTTTTCGCCAACACGGCTCTCAACCATGCCCTTCACTCTTCCAAGGCCGAGTCTGAGTCAGTGTAAGTTACTTGAAGCCAACGCCATGACAGCTTTCTCACATTTACGACAGGCATAAGTTTCGCATGTCGAGATACTCTTTCTTCCTGATAGCTTTCTCGATCTCGTTCTGCTGGTATTGGTTCCCTGACTTCATCTTCCCCGCGCTTGGCTACTTCACCTTTCTGTGTTGGGCTGCTCCAAAGAATGCGGTAGTCAATCAAGTCTTCGGTATGCAGAGTGGACTGGGTCTTATCCCGGTCACATTTGACTGTATGTTCTATCCCCATCAGCTCCCCAAGCTCGGTACGATAAGAGATCGCAGGGTCACAGATTGCATACATCGGGTCACCTTTGGTCGTACCTACTTGGGCCATCGCGAACGTTCTTGCTGCTCTGGTCTTCTGGGTTTACATTGTCTCGCCCGCTCTTTACTACGGCAATGTCTGGAATTCAGCATACCTACCCATTCAGAGCAACTCGGTGTACGACAACACCGGTAAGGCATACAACGTCAGTAGAGTCATCGATAAACAGGATGGCTACACACTTGATGCTGTCAAGTATGAGAGCTATTCGACAGTGAGTTTCCCCGAACTTTGACCGGCGTCCAAGGCCTATCTAAAGGAGCTTTAGATCTACCTACCTGTCACGTATGCGCTTAATCAATTCGGACTTGCCTTCGCGACCATCATGTCGCTCTTCATCTGGCTGGCGTTGGAGAAGAGAGACCAGATCTGGAGCGTCGTGAAGTCGATCAAGAGCACTCGCCATCCAAGTGCAGCAAAGCGCGCAACAGCCCAGCCCGCTTATGCTGAAACCCCTATTTGGTGGTATTGGGTGACGGCTGCTCTGTCTCTATTTCTTGCCATATTCTGTTGCGAGTTCTGGAAGGTGCAGCTTCCTTGGTATGGTGTGCTTCTAGCCTTCGCTATCGCAGCCATATTTTTTGTACCAGTGAGTGACACCTTCTGCTTGTGGTCACCTTGACACTAGCTCTAATTATGCTGTAGCTCGGCATCATCTACGGGACAACAAACCTCAGGATCAATATAGATGTCTTCTGCAGAATCATCGCAGGGTACATCTGGGAAGGCAAAGTCCTTGCAAACATCTGGTTCTTCAACCTCGGCTACATATCCGGTATCAAGGCGCTACAGTTCTCTCAGGATTTTAAGCTGGGTTTGTACTGTGGAGTGCGTTTTTTCTACAGTTTGCCACCAATATGCTAACATGACTCTAGATACCTCCACGCCAGCTCTTCATTGTCCAACTTGTAGCCATCTGCATAGCAACACTCGCTCAAGTCGGCGTTCTGAATTGGGCGTTGACCAACATTAGCGGCGTGTGCACCAGCGCCGCTGTCAACGGCTTCACGTGTCCCTTTTCACGCACGCACTTCAACACCAGCACCATCTGGGGCGCCGTTGGTCCACGCCGATTCTTTTCAGCAAACGCAACCTATCACGACCTCTTGTACTTCTTCATCCTTGGGCTCATGCTTCCTGTCGTAGTATACGCGCTGAAGCGGCGCTACCCAAGGAGCTTCTGGAGGCACGCACACGTCCCACTGCTGCTTGGAGGATTGAACTACCTGCCTCCTGCTTCAGGGACCAACTACGGCAGCTGGGCTATTGTTGGGCTTGTCTTTGGTGTCTACGTCAAGCGGAAGTATGCGCTTTGGTGGAAGCGGTACACTTTCGTGCTTAGTGCGGCGCTGGACAGCTCTATCGCTATAGCGGCCGTCATAATATTCTTTGCAGTATTCTGGACAAAGGTTTCGGAGAACTTTAGCTGGTGGGGAACTACAGTCTATAAGGTGAGTTCCGGTCCGTTTGACGCGATCGCATGCGACTGATTGCTGTGCAGGACACTTGCGACTGGAAATCCTGCCCTTTCAAGGTATTGGTGAAGGGAGAGAAGTTCGGTCCTTAATGTGAATAGGAGTCGTCCGGAAAGCGTTCATAGACATTCGGGGAATCTCGCAATAACACGAGTAGACTTTTCGCTGACACCTACTACTATTGCAGGTCTTCGCAATTGAACATGGCATCTATCTTACAGCATGGGGTTTAGAAAGCAAGCTCCTCTTTGCAGCTACCATGGAGCTAGGTGCACACTCCTTGGAGACACACAAGCATGTCTTATTTGAGCCCACCAAGTACGACAGACTCATCTCCATTACATTGCGTGGCCGACATTTTGCAGTGGTCGCGCGAGCTAGACTTCACAACATTGAATGTAGCTCTCAGTGACATGGCGCCTAGTTTGTTCTTGCCATAGCTACAATGAAAACTTGCGCATGATCAGAGCGCTCTGCGGTGAAAGTAGCCTGGAGGCTGTCGTTCTCGCCACCACCCGTTGAGACAAGGTAGAAAAGGATGAAGGACTCGACAGGGAGCAGTAGCTGAAGACTAATCCTTAGATGTGGCAGCGGATGATCCAACATGGGAGCAAGGTGACGCGGCAAGATAACGACGCGGTTTTGGCAATTACGACTCTGCAATACCTCATTAAGCGCAGAAAGCCTGTCACTCTCGTCACCTAAAGGGAGCTCGTCGACAATAAGCAGGACCTGAACGAAACAAGTGCCGGTCAGGAACTGCACGCAGAGCTTGAGAGACAGAAGAGACAGTATGAGAGGCAACTGGCAGAACTTCGGCAGGAGATGACGACTGCCTTCAAGCAGATGGACTACGACATGAAGCAACAGCTTCAAGCCTAGAAGGCCGACCTCGAGCGCAGACTCCAGGAAGCCAGAGAGCATGATCGCTAGCTCGAGATCGACCGAGAGGAGCTCAGACAGCAGATCGCGCTCGAAGCAGAAAGGGAAACGAATGAATCGCTGGAAAAATTACAACAACAAGAGAGGCAGCTCGCGAGGGAGGAGCTCCGCCTATAGCAACAGCAAGAGCGATAGAGGTTTCAAGTTGGTTGGTTGGTTGGTATTCATTTTACGTCTAGATAATAGGGATGAAGTCCACTATCTCGCCTCCCGAAGGGCATATACGACGTGCTAAGCTATAGGATTACAGTGCTAACACACTACCTTAGAAAGCATTTCTTGCCTGCGTAGGTATTGCTACTGTTTTAAGCTACAGCTCCCCTGCTAGTTAGGGAGACTAAGCAGTGTAGATACATTAGGGTGAATCCCTTTTGTGTGTTTAAAGGCAGTAGAATGCTGTAAGAGTAGAAGAGAGAGGGAGAGTAAGAAGGAGAGTAAGGAAAGAGTACAGTTGTTTGCTGCTGTTGCAGCATAGGGTGAGCTACTAGGGGCAGACCTTAGTGTAGTATTAAGTGAGTTAGGTGAAGGCTTTAAAGGCCTCTGGATCCCTAATAAGCACACTAGTATATGCTACACCTTTGCTACAGCTAGATAGTGGTATAGGTAGTTAGAGTGGCTATTAGCTGAAGGACCCTTAGGTCTTACAGCAGAGTATAAGGTGCTCTAGTGTCTTATTGCGCCTGCATAAGCAGGTAAGTGTTATGTTATTGTGTTTATACTTTTAGTAGTACTAGGCAAAGTTACTGTGCATAGATTAGATTAAGAGTAGTCTAGCTAGGGTAGCTCTTAGTAGGTCTAGTTTAGATAGTCTACTGCGTAGTGCATAGTTAAGATCCTAGCTCTTATACTATTTTAAGAGCTTAGTCTTCTTGTTAGACTACTATGTTTGTTGCGTGTGCTGTAGCATCTTGCAGGCTATTGTCTTGATGCCTAAGAGTGTAGGCATAGCTGCTATTCTAGTCGGGGGTGATGGGTGCTGGGCTTCTAGGTTGGCAAGTCTGTCTGCTGCTTCGTTTCCTTCAATGCCTAGGTGCCTAGGGGCCCATTTGATTGAGACGTCGTGTGTCTCTATAGCACTGTGGCACTCCAGGAAGGCCTACTGTGAGGTAGGGGGTGCGTCGCCCCTGAGGCACTATATGACTGAGGTGCTGTCTATGCATAGCCAGATTCAGCGCGTGCAGAGCGCTGGTTGTCTAATAGTGTGCTAGAGGCCTTTCCACGCTCTAGTTGCCTTAGTGTTAAAGACGTGCGAGGTAGAGTAGAGTAAGCCACGTCTAGTCTGCAGTTGCTTTCTATTCTAATACACAGCAAAGCTATAGGTAACCTACTTTTCTCCTTCCTTTGTATACTATTTAGAGCTATCTAAGAAGATAGTAATATCTAAAGGTAGAAGGTTAGCCTACTATTCTTAGAAAGCCTTTACTATAGACTTTTTGTCTAAGCCTATAGTAGGGTCTATACAATAGCTAGGTGAGTAGTAAGGGGTAGATAGTATTATCCTAGGTATCTTAGGCAGAAGAGATCCTAGATACTAGACCTTGGTCCGCATTTGCTGTAGCTTTCTAGCTAACCTGCCTATGCTTATCCTTATAGCTGCTGTGCAACTAGCAAGTGGATGTTCTGCATCTACTGTGCGTAGATGTGTTGCAAAGCGGAGTTTGGCTTCTTCCAGCGCAGTGGCAGCAGAGGGTAGTCCAGCGTCTTGGAAGAGAGTAGCAATAGGGGTTGTTCGCCACACCAGGAGGATACCTCTTGCTGCTATAGCTAGTGTTTTGTCCATAACTGCTATGTGCCACCCAACATAGGTGCTGACTTCTGCTAGTCTTCTAGGTTTGAGTGTACGTAGAGGTTTAGTACAGCCTCTGTACCAGCACTCAGCCCCATACAGAAGAGACAGGTATACGCAGGCGAGGGTAGCCTTGCGAAGGGAGCTAGCTGGTAGTCTATAGGCTGTGTTTGCTAGGCTGTGGATATAGTAGGCTACCTTAGCCGCTTTTGCATTGTGCGTGGCTATATACCACTTAAAGGTAAGTTTGTAGTTAAACTAGATCCCTAGCTATTAGAGAGCTAGCTAGGTTCTTGACATGTTTAGCAAGATTAGATTAATTATGTAATGCTTGTCTACTACACAGGGGGGTGTGTAGCTGCTCTTCTGTTAAGTAAGGTGGATTATTTCTTATTTTTCTAGGGCAAAGGTAACCTTATTAGCTGTGCCCTATACTCTAATCTATTGTAGGTCTGCTGCTAGGAGCTTAATATTCTTATCTAGGGAGTGTAAGGCTTAGTATAAGCATATATTATCTGTGTATCTAAATCTCTTCTTTGTGTCTATAGACAGCAGCTCTGCTAGATACAGTGTGTACAGGATTAGGGAGAGGGGTGAGCCCTGCAGCGTGCCGCAGGCGACTAGGTGGCTAGGGGTAGTAGCTTAGCCTAGGCGTACTTAGACCCTTTAATTAGTAAGGAAAGAGTTAATAAAGAGGATAGTCCTTTATAGCTAGCCCTATTAGGCTATCTAGTGTAGAAGGCAGTTCTTAAGGAGAGTGTTAAAGGCGCCTTGCACATCTAATATTACTATTGTGACGTGCTAGCCTTTAGCCTACACAGCTTCTATGTTATAAGTAAATGCTGTAGTAAGATCTACAGCAGAGCGCTTTAGGAGGGCGCCTCTATGTTAGGGGCTAAGGATCTTGTAGGTTATGGCAGTCTACGCTATTCTTCTAGCTACTGTCCTTTTAAGTCCTTTTCTAATGCAGGAGAGGAGTGCTATAGGTCTCTAGGATTAGGGTGACGTCTAGTCTTTCTTTCCTGCCTTAGGTATTATAGCTACCTCTGCAAGCTTCTACTAGCCTAGGAAGTAGTTTAGTTAAAGGCATTACTAAAAGATCTGTTGTATAAGTTCCCTAACCTAGGCCTAGCAGGCGCAGAGCAGTCGCACTGTAGAGTGGTCAGTTCCTGGCGATGTGCTGGAGACCCCTATTGTATTTCGCTCAGCTTCCTCTAGTGAGATGTGTGTGCTCCAAGGGAGAGACGCTCTTGCTTCCTGCTCTGGTTGGTGGCTGAGGTTGTCTTCTGCTGTGTAGCGGTTAAGGATTTCCTCTTAGAGTGCCTCTGCCTTCTCTAGGGGGTTAGATATTGTTTTTCTATCTATTATAAGAGGGGTGTCCTAGTAGTTTAGTGTAAGCTTGTGCTAGGTAATTACCTTAAACAGATCCTTGCTATCCTTAGCATTATTAATAATATATCTCTAGTATTACCTTTTAGCCTGTTAGACTGTTGTCTTAAAGGCTTATGTTTCCTCTAGTAGGGCGCTGCTGTAGTAGTGTTGTCTAGCGTGTTTGTAGGCTTAGTAGGCTGTCTTGCACTCCTTAGTCTACTACAGTGTGGCGCGTCCTTGCTTGCGATCTAGCTTGCCTGCTGTCTGTATAGAGTGCTAGAATGCCTCTGTTAGCAGCACAACGTATCTGTTAAGCTGTGCTGCGTTGTAAGCCCTAAGTAGGTCTAGGATGTTCTAGACGCCTATCTTAATAAGCCCTGTAAACTTAGGTAGGCCTGCTTCTACAACTTAGTAGTGGTGCTAATCTAGGTGCTGCATGTCCCTTGTAGAGGTAGGGACATAGGTTACTATTATCTTGTGGTCTGATCCACTGTGCATGCTCGCATCTACTCAGGACTGTGCAAATGGGACATTAGAGAAGGTAAGGTCAATGACCTGGCCAGCTTGGTGTGTTGGCTGTCCTGGGATGCCAATGTAGTCCATAGAGGCAGCAGCAGCCCATCTAGCTAGCTCGGCACCCCTGTTGGCTGCGCTGGCGGTAGGATTAAAGGACTCATGCTTAGCGTTGAAGTCACCCCCTATGAGGCATTGTTGAGGAGGTGTGAGATGTAACGGTCTAGACTCTAAAGCTGAAGAAGAGCTAGAGCTAGCCAGTTACATTAGCTTAGCCGGCTTGGCTTAAGCTAGATATATATTATCTACGCAGTTAACTAGACGTCTAGTTAACTTGTGCATGCTTTTTAGCAAAAGTTGTTAGGAAGTAGATATCCTTTATTGGCCTTTGGCCAGACTACTACATGAGATGCGTAACGTATTGGATTACGCTAGGGGTGTATAGCTGTCTGTAACAGTTAAGGATTAAGACACTATTTACAATAGCCTACAGCAGATCTAGGTAATTAAGGCTTTCTCTAGCCTAGAGTTTTAGGTGGTGCCCTTTGCGTATATAGGTTATCACCCTAGGGCAGACTAAGCCTAGTGTGTTAGGGGCATCCTAGGTGCTAATAGGTGCAAGGTGTCTGTAGCCTAGGTAGGTAGAGGTTCTTAAGTTAGCACAGGTGAAGGGTTCTTAGACATATACTACGTCCATGTCCTTCTAAAAGGCCACTTCTAGTATAGTAATATGGCAGGGGGAGCTTCTGCTAACGTTGGCCTAGCATACGCAGAGTTAGTTTCTCTGCTTGCTAGGCTTTTATTGCCTATTGTGGGCGGAGGTAGTGTGTTAGTGTCCTAGCATGTAGATAGTAGATCCTTGCTTATGCTGGTGTCCTCCCTCTCTAAGGTGGAGGTGTTAGTGTAGATAGTTAATTATAGGCGCATACTGTTAGCAGACATGTCCCTTATATTTAGGTTTGCACAGCCTG
>NW_022984775.1:1699472-1701364 GCF_010094145.1 Didymella exigua CBS 183.55 | reverse complement strand
CAGCAATGCAAGCTAAGAAATGCAGAAACAAAAGTTGCGGCGCAATAGAGTGTATAATTTTTGGTAGGTTTTGTATAGAACATGTTCCGCAAGCAGTGCACTATAAGGATAAGGAATGGTAGGATAACCTTCCCTGTTAACCTAATGCCTTGTACTAGGGTAACCTACTTACAATTAGGGTTAATAACGGTAACCCACTCGCGATCACCTGGCTGAACAAGCTCTGGCTGAGCACGTCTCTCTAAGCCTGTTACAACCTTTAAAGACAAAGCAACGCCTATCTAGAACCTAGTTTTATTAAAGTTGTGCACGTTGTTGTTGCAAACGCTATACTTAACTTAAGTATCCTCTACTAGCTTAAACCACGCGCTAATTATCTTAGGATCTTCCTGTAGTATCCTCTGTCTATCCTTAGCTTAATTAAAGGCTATTTTAAGCTTGTCTAAACGCGTCACAAGCCTGCTAGCCAATAGTTTACTAACAGGCTCTTCACTACGCACACTAAGTATCTTATTAGCTATATCTGCCACCTTACATAGCTAGGGCGCAAATCCTCACGAATCAAGGTAAAGTATATACTAGACAATTGTCTGCCCCTCTAGTATAGTAAGTTTCTAGCAATTAGCGCGTACGTCTAGTTAAAACATAATATTGTAAAGGCAATTAGAGACCTACTAATAAGGTACGTTTAATGCTCTAGCAGCGCTGTAGATACTGCAAAATTAGCTAGCATAGAAGGCCTAGATAGCAAGGATAACTCTGCCTTCTCTAGTAGTATTCTGAAGTTGTTGTTGTTAAGGCATGTTGTGTTAGGGTAAAAGGTGGTCGTGCCAAGAGAAAGTGGCTAGTTCGGTGATATGGCCGGCTCGGTGATAATCTACGTTAAGGGTTTCAGCGAATTGTAATAACTGTCAGGGTGTTGCTTGGTGTTTTAGACTCCCACGTACTGTTGTCCACAGTAGGTGGCGTTGGCGTGCGCAGCCGTACTTCAAGCTTCGATAGCACAGCCTCTAGGACAAGTGGGACTAGGCCAGCACCTCTAAATCCTCCCTGGATGTTACCCTCTGTGATTGAGGCGTTAAAAGCTGCTTTGAAGCACGGCAAGAACTCAAGTTTAGTAATACGCGTAATCTTGCTGCGCATTAGCCGCTCAGCTTGGCGGCCATAGGCCTTCTTCAACAGAGAAAAACAGCCTACGTCAAGTGGCTGTAGTAGGTGCGACAAGTGTGGAGGCATACACAGGGTAATAATCTTGTGTTCCTTGCAGTACTGGTGGAATTTGACTAAGTTGTGGCTCTTGTGGCTGTCTAGAATAAGCAGCTAATAGCTGCTAACAGTGCGCGCCTTTGTGTGCTTATTAAAGTGCTTTAACTACTTAACTCTAAGCTTGTTATTAGTCTAGTTGTTGTTAGAGACATTAAGAACCTAGTTGTTAGGTATACTAGGCTCCTTGTACTAGGCAGAGAGGTAGTGCTTGCTAGAGAAGATAATAAAGGGTGGGATAGACCAGCCCTTCGCGCAGATGCCTTAGATGATACTAGTCCACTCTTGGTTGCCCTACTGCACTGCCTTTGGTCTCCCTTAACGCTCATAGCCTGTAACAACAGCTCCTATTAATATAACGCCTATTATAAAGCTAGATTTATTAAAGTTGTAGGTGTCTTTATCTTGTGTACTATACTTAGCTTTAGTATTCTCTACTAGTTAGAACTAGTCCCTAACTACCTTAGGATCCTTATAAAGAGCTCTCTTATAGTTATACTTACAATTAAATTTAACTTTAAGCTCTAGCTGACGTTTAACAAAGTTGGCAGCCTAGTTCTTGCCAACGTAGGGCTGGTGGCGCTCAGCAAGCAGAGAATTGGCCATATCCTCTACATCAGCAAGCTGGG
>NW_022984775.1:1645169-1698717 GCF_010094145.1 Didymella exigua CBS 183.55 | reverse complement strand
AGAGCTTTTTCATGTTGCTGCGTTGAGGCATTGTTAGTAGAGTGAAGTTTGGTGTGGTCTTGGCAAAAGTGACCGGTACACTTGGGTGACCGGCAAGCTTGTGGAGTACGTTAAAGTAACTCAAATTACCTACTATTAAACAGTAATCTAGCGTACTGTGTACTTGCTTTAGATTTAGAATCTTCTCCTATATCTTTCTAACATATTTAAGTGTTATGCCTAGTGCCTCTATAGTTTCTTCAGCGCTGTTAGGCTAAAAAGGTCCTTTCTTAAGTATCTACACTACAAATCTTCTTTAACAGCTAAGCTACTACAGACACCTTAGCAGCTACCTGTGATGCTGCTAGGCCGTACTTAAGTGTGCTGCTATACTAAATCTGCTTTTGCTTGCGCGACTTCCTCCTACTTATAACTACTAATTACTCTTTAAGCTTAGTAATGTAAGCAGCATAAAGCGCGTTTTAGTGTAGTATTAATTCACTACCTTTAATAGGCTAAGAGAAGCTAGCCTAAGCTGTAACTAGTAACTAGGTAAAGGAGTTATATATAAGCTTTAACTAAGATCTAAACTTGTGTGTATTGCTTAGAGTCCTTAACTGCCACAGTGTCTCTAGTAGAGGGGGTGATAGTAGGGTACAGTGCTGCACCTTAAGGCAATCTAACACTACCTGCGTGTTAGTAGGGACTAGCCCTAATACCTTAAAGGCCTTCTAATAGTTAGCCTTTGTAAATATATTAAGAAACACATCTCTAAAGGCTAGAGGGAAGCCTTCCTTATTAATGTAGAAGACAAGTCAGTGTGCTAAGTCCTAGACGCGTTGGGAGTACTTGCGCTTTAACAGCGAGAAACAGACCACGTTAAGCAGCTAGAGGATGTGTGATAAGTGAGCTAGCATATAAAGAGTAAGGATTTTGCTCTCTAGGCAGTAGTCCTTAAAATTTTAGTTAAGGTGGCTCTTATAGCTGTCTAAGATAAGTAGCCTATAAACCCCTACCTAACACGCTCTTGTATGTGCGTTAAAATGCTTCAACTACTTAAGGCTAAGCGCGTTATTTGTCTAGCTGTTCTTAGAGACAGAGAGCTTCTAATTGTGCAGGATATCTATCTCCTTGTACCAGGCAGAGATGTGGATGCGTCCTTTGTAGATAATGAAAGGCGGGGTGGCATATCCAGCAGCGCAGATGCTCTGTATAACTGTAACCCACTCCCAATCGCCTAGCTAAACAAGCTCAGGTCAAGCACGTCTCTCAGCGCCTGTAACAACCTTTATTAACCCTATCACGCCTATCTAGAACCTAGTCTTATTAAAGTTGTGCATGTTGTTGTTGTAGATGCTATACTTAGCCTTAGTACCCTCTACTAGCATAAACTACGCGTTAATTACCTTAGGATCTTCCTACAGTATCCTCTGTCTGTTCTTTGCTTAGTTAAACGCTATCTTAAGCTAATCTAAACGCGTTACAAATCTTGTAGCCTAGAGTTTACTAATAGGCTCCCTACTACGCACACCTAATAGTTTATTAGCTATATCTACTACCTTACATAGCTAAGGCGCAAACCCTCGCGAATTAAGGTTAAGGATATATTAGACAATTGTCTGCTCTTCAGTTGCAGTAAGCTTCTAGCAGTTTGCGCGTACGTTAAGTCAAAATAGAGTATTGTTGGCGCGTTCAGAGAGACTGCGCTGGTTAACGTTAAACGCAGCAGCAGCGGCCCGATAGCTCTAAAACTGTCCAGTATTATAGGCCTGGAGAGCAAGCTGCAGTCTCCCTTTGTGATGAAGCAATAAGTCGTGATGTTGAGACATACTGTGAAGTGCGGAGTTGTGTTAGTCTTGGCAGATTTTGACCAGTTTGATGATATGACTGGCTCGGTGATAGAGTACGTTATAGAGAATGCTTAAAAGTTACTTATCTACCTTTACTACTAGCTTAGTCTTTACAAGTGTAGAAGTAGAGGTAAGAGTTATACTCTTATAAAGACCTAGTCGAAATTCTATTTAAGTTAGGTTAGTATCTATCTTAAGACTAGTCAGTCTTTGTCTAGGTCTTTATATTAGTTCTTTAATATCATTTCCTACTATAACTATGTATAAAACAAAGCACTTCTATAAATTCGCACAGACAGCTGAGAAAGCATTGGAAAACCTATTAAGCAATGCCGAGACTCCGTCTGCTGTCATTAAGTGATTAGTAGTCAGGATTTTGACCTTCAAATTTCTGCCCTCTTGGTACGATGTAATCGCAGTTCTCCGAACTATAGCTGAAGGGTTCATGTGTATCTCCACCTTTCTCCAGTGCCCCATGAGTTGGCATTCGTATCTTTCTTCCACATTTTGATGAAAAAATATCGAGTCGAAAGTCGACGTGGGAGACCAGTGAGCGCAATTTTGGTGGATCTCGTCAATGCCCATTGTATCGCCCTGGTCGAGGGAAGAAAACTGAGTTTGGAGGCGCGCAATCTGCCGCGAAACAGCCCACGATTCTGGAAAGGCCAGTCGCACTGGAATCAGACTAATACATGGACCCACGATGTTTTGGATATCGCGGACTGGGGTAGAGCGCCCCGACACCAGAGTGACATAAACTATGTCTTTCTCTCCGGTAATGTTGTGTAAAAGCAAAGCCCAAGCCATGTTAGCTAGGAGAGCCACAGTGATGCCCTCAGGTAAGGCTGGCAAGGGCATGATCGTACTTCCTTCAATTATCTTTGGTCCGTTTGCTGGAAACGGACTTGGCAAGTAGTATAACATGCCCTGAGTGAGACGAGAGTCCTTGAGCAAATTCTTCCAGTAGCCAGTTGACGATTCACGTAGCCTTGACTGTAGCTTAGAATACGCAGAAAATGCAATGGAAGAAGGCATCTGGTCTTTTTGATAGGCAGCTTCAAGCATCCTCAATACCATGGGCACAGAAAGACCGTCGTATTGTGCATGCGATATGCCAATGAGTAGTCTGTAACCCAGGCCCCGAGTCCGAGCGAGATTGAATGACAGAGTAGGAACATCGAACGAGCAAGGCTCTGAGCGTATTCTGCAATAGATCTCGGCAAAGCTGTCATCTTGAACCTCGAATTTGGCCAACTTGACTGGTAATCTCTTTAGGACGACCTGCCACGCTTTGCCCTTCGAAAGTACGAATACCGTCCGGAAAATTTCTATCTTGTCCACAAGAGCTTTGCAGGCATTCTGAAGGTTGTCGAGATTGACCGAATGTCCAAGGTCCACGCAGATGTAGTTCAATGCAGATTCCGGGCTAGAAATTGCGTCCATGACGATTTTGCTTTGGAAATCAGTTGTTGGCAAGATATCAAGCACATCGCCTTCTAATCCCTTCGTTGCAAGGGATTGCATAATTTCTTCTCTTTGGCAGTCATGAACCAACTCATGGGGCTTTGGTGTTGTGAGAACTAGCCCTGGATCCTTCTGGATTGAAGTGTTCGCAATTTGCTGGGCGATAGTGGGATATTTGACAATGCTCGAGGCAGATATACTTCGACCGAAGGCGCGAGCGGCAGCAGCGACTTTCATGGCTGAAACAGAGTCACCTCCCAACCTGAAAAAGTTGTCGTTTACGCCGATTGTAGATGCTTCGAGCTCAAGAACAGTAGCCCAAATCTGCAAGAGCTCTCTTTCTTCCTTACTGGGCGGACGCCAAGCGCCTTCTTGTTGAGTCTTCAGCTTATATAGCTCTAATTTTCCGGCTGCTTCTCGAAGAAGCTGGCGGTCCACATTTCCCGTTATGGTGCGGGGGACGCTCTGAATTGAGAAGAACACTGCTGGTACCAGATGCTGCGGCATTTGTTTCGAAACAGAGTCACGAATTTCGTTGCTTGTGATGATTTGGAGTAATGGTGCTCCATCGGTTGACTCTCCATCACTACTCCGGAGAAGGACAAAGGCCACAAGTGCTCGCTCGCCATCCAGGAAAGTGACAAAATCAGCAACTGCCTGTACAACGTTGCTAAGGCGACTTCCAATCTGGTACTCAATGTCTTCAAGATCCACGGGCGGGCCGTTTGACTGGTCTTGAGTGCCGTCCAGCCTAGACGCTAAAGCCTTTGTATCCTCAGTCGTTGTTTTGCTGCCGCCCCGGTTGAGTGATTCCTCGATGAGATGTGCCAGTTTCCGATCCATTTCCTTCAGCTGCCTCCTGAATTCGACGAGTTGCGACACTGTACTATTCTTTCCCCACAGCTGCTTTAAATCAACCTCGGGAATGACGATGATATCCTGAAGCTTCCTAAGAGAGCGGGCACCTGCTTCCAGTAGTTTCTCCAAGACACGGAAATAATAATCCAGAATTCCTTCCATCTCGCTCTCCGATACTGTCTCTGAATTGAAGCTTGTCCGAATTTCTACACTGTCCTCACGTACGTAGCACTCCATCACAACGGGATACGTACTCAGTCCACCACGGTCCAACTCTTGTCGCCACTCTCCCAGAGTCCCAGGGTCCGAGTAGGCAGGATGATCTTGCTGAATTACCAAATAGGCTTGGAATTGGCAAGCATCTCGGCAGAACTGACTCATCCGCCCGATATTTTGAAGTCCCTCGTGTTCAAACGGTAGCATCGCCATAGCTTGGGACTGCAGCGTGTCCAGGAAGTTTTTGACTGTTTGCTTAGTTTTGAAATCGACACGAACTGGCACCGTGGCGATGGTAGGTCCCATTATGTCTTCAATGCCATATACTGGACAACCACGACCGGTCACTGTAGTTCCAAAAACCACATCGTTCAGGCCGGTAATCTTTCCAAGAGTAACACCCATAGCTGCGCGTATGAAGGTTGAAGGTACGTGATCCCTTGCCTCTAATCTTAAAGCTCTTTCTTTTCGCAAGAAGGCTCTCCGGGCTGGTTCGATATTCTGGCCACATTTGAGTAGCTGTGGAGGGATAGGCAAATCAGCAAGGTAGGACCTCCAAAACTCTCCAGCCTTTACCTTATCTCGCTCTAGAAAGTATTTGATAAAATGGCCAAAACCGATGGGCTTTCCAAGACTTCTTCCATTGTATGCGCGCTCAGCCATATCCAGGATCCGGGACAAGACCCAGCCGTCGTATAAACTGTGATGAATCGTCCATACGAACCATCGCTCTTTGCCCGATTCGCTGGTGATGATAGCGTAGCGCGACATGGGATCTCCTAGGCCCATTGGATTTGCTATGTCGGATTTGAGATACTCTTCAAGATTTACAGCTTGAATCCAATCTATCCCTTGTTTCAGTACGGCTTGGATGATATCATGCTGTGCCACCATGAAGAATCTTGTTCTCAGTATTGGAAGTTCATGCACGACAGCCTCCCATGCTTTGCAAAGCTTGTTTATCTCAACATTTTCTGAGATTTGAAGGACCCTTTGAAAGACGTAATCGCCTTCCAGGCTAGTCAAGGATAGTAGACCTTCCTGAAGTGGACTACACGGTAGGAGGTCCTCGATTGTATCTGGGGACAAACCGTGCACAGCTGTTATCTCTTGGAAAACCTGCTTATAGTTTGTGGGCTCAAGCAAAGAGAATGGTGGTATTGTCGTGCCCTTCCGCAGTACTGATGACTTTACGTTTGCGGCAAGGTCGCAAATTCTGGGGCTACGGATGATATCCGCGACGGTAATCTCCATTGCCTGCCTTCGTGCCTGGCTAGCGACTATCATCGCGGTGACTGAGTTGCCGCCCAATTCGAAGAAGTTATCCGTGACGAAAATTGCCGATACATCTAGTTTGAGCGTATCGGCCCATATCTTTCGCAATTTTCTTTCATTATCGCTGAGCGGTCGGGTGATTTTTTCCTGGCTATGTTTCTGGTTGAGATCGCTTATCGTAAAAGTTGCCGCTGCTTCACGAAGCTGCTTGCGATCAACTTTACCAGCCAAAGTCCGAGGAATATATTCGACAGCGAACAAGGCCGAGGGTATCATGTTTCTTGGCAACCGTTTCAGCATCTCATTCTCGATTTCCACTTTTTGGATGATGATTTGAAGATTAACTGATCTCGGGGACTTAGCATGTGCCGCTGGTGTCAAGTCTTCAACATGGAAGTTGATGAATGCGGCCAGTAGTCGTTGGCCCCCTGACAGAGTGACGATATCGGCGACTATGTGATTAGCATTAGGTATGCTGTGTGCAAGCTGTATTTCGACCTCTCCAAGCTCGACTCGCTGGCCGTTTAGCTTAATCTGTGCATCATCTTTCCGCCCGAGATACACGAGAGATCCAGAAACGTCATATCTAACAAGGTCGCCTGTCTTATAAAGCCTCCTTCTGCCATGTCGCTCCTGAGAATATTGCTTGTCGTAGCGTAGGAATTCCGGGTCGTAGATGAAGGATGCCTGTGTCTTTTCGTCATTGTTCAGATAGCCGCGAGCTAAACCTGGGCCCTCAATTAGGAGTTCGCCAACTGCTCCAATAGGAACTAACTGGTTGTGGTCCCGGGCGTTGACTACCCAACCTGTTGCTCCTACTGTCTTCCCGATCATACTAGCATATGGAAGATTATCCGCATCTACGGTGAAATGGACACAGATGATACAGGCTTCTGTCGGTCCATATAAAAGCAAGATATTTCGGAGACGACCCCATCGGACCAGATCATTGCGAGAGACAGCTTCGCCCCAAAGCATGACTGTAGTGACACCTGGCACATCTTTGGGTTCGATTTGTCGAGCCACGGTGGGTGTTACACCAATAGTATTTACTCCGAGGTCTCTGATAGCTCCTGATAAATCGCTCATACGAGCGTCATCCGAGGGGATGCACACACATCCTCCAGATAGGATCGTCATGAATATTTCGTCTATCATGACGTCGAATGTATAGGAGGCAAATTGCAGTACCCGAGACTCAGGGCCAAATCCCTGGGTTTTGGTGCGGCGAGTCAAGCTGGTGCTTACAGCTCGGTGTGGCATAACCACACCCTTCGGTTCACCTGTGCTCCCGGAAGTAAAGAGGATATATGCAGCGCACTCAGGATTGATATCTGTGCAAATATCCGAGTCTTGAGGCGTGTCGGCCTTGAGCTGAGCATACTCGAATAAAGAAGCCTCGACTACAATTATCCCACGATCGCTGGCATGCACCAAGTCGGCGTATAAAGTGGATGTTATGATGACTGGACCATGAGCCTGTTCGAGTAACCTCTTCCTTCTCAGGGCTGGCTGGTGAGGGTCGAGAGGAACGAATACACCGTCGGCTTTGAGCACCGCTAGCATAGCTACCACGGCCCACTTGCTGTGCTCAAAGAAAATTGGAACCATAATTTCTTGCTTGACGCCTGAAAGTTTAAGGATCTTGGCTAAGTGTGAAGAAGCCTGGTCAAGCTCTGAATATGTGAAGGTCCCATCCCATGCATTGATAGCCATGGCTTCCGGAGTTTCTTTTGCCATTTTTGTAAACAGATGGTGCAGTAACTGTTTGAAGGGCTGGGGTACATCTTCATTCCAAGCGAAAATCTGTCTGACGTCAGACATCGACGCTGATTTGAGATCATGAAGTTTTTGCGAAGAATCGGCCTGCAATAGCTGATTTAGGACGTCATGGAACTGATCAATCATTCTTTCCATCTCGAGCGGCGAGATTAATTCTTGATCGAACTGAGCCTGGATGTTCATTCCATCTTCTCCCAGGAAGCATTCGATCATGAGAGGGTAGGTACTGAAGCGATTGCGTGTTCCCGATTCTCCTTGCCACCGGCCCAAGGAGCCAGATTCGAAAGATGAGTTGTCTTCCTGCTGCTGGACTATTAGATAAGTCTCAAACTTACATGCATCTTGGCATGATTGGCTGAGACTCCCAATATTGTGAAGACCCTCGTGTTCGTACAGCATCATAGTCGTGGACTGCTCCTGCACAGCAGCTAATAATTCTCCAATCGACATAGCGTCCTCAATCCTCACTCTGACTGGAACAGTGGCGATCGTTGGTCCCATGATATCCTCAATGTTGTCTAATGAGGAGTATCGACCAGAAACAGTAGTCCCAAATATTACGTCGTCTGAGCCTGTAAGCTGGCTTAGGACAATACCCAAAGCCGTGCGTATTATTGTTGACGGGACGTAGCTTCTCTTGTTCTCAAAGGCCACTGCGTGTTTCTTTTCCATTAAACCTCTTTCATGTATTGGCCCTGTTCTCAGAGCACGCTTTGGAAGCCGTGTGACCTGCGCCTCGGCAAGATATGATTTCCAGAAGTCTTGAGTCTCCTGAATGTTGCGCTTCAAGAAGCTTTTGACGAAGGAATTAAATGTATCAGGCTGTACTTGGCTAAGACCCTGATAGGCACGTTCAACCATGGCAAGCATGCGCGGCATTGTCCAGCCATCATAAAGGCAGTGATGGATCGTCCAGACAAACCACCTGTCGTTTCCGTTGTCAACCAGTGCATACCGAGCCAAAGAGTCCCCAAGACCCATAGGCTGAGCCCTGTCAAGCTCCAGATACTCATTTAGGCGGTCGACTTTTTTCCAGTGCACACCTTCTCTAATGATTCCTTGGAGGATCCCGTCATATCCGGATGCAAGAAACATTCGAGTCCGTAAAATTGGTAGAAGCTCAATTGATGCCTCCCAAGCCATGCAGAACCTCTCAGCGTCAATGTCGTCGGAAATATGGAGAACCTTCTGGATCATGTACTCGCCGCTATCACGGGTGGTTAATGATAGAAGGCCTTCCTGAAGCGGGGTACATGGCAAGAGATCCTGAATCGTGCTTTGGTCTAATTTATAAGCCACTGCGACTCGATTACGAAGTAGTTGGCCATCCTCGAGCAGAGAGAATGGTGGAACCGAAACTTCTTTCGTCTTAGTAGATTTAGTGGTTGACTTTGCCGCAAGATCGCATAGTCTCGGGTTCTTGAATATGTCAACGACAGCAACTTTGATTCCCTGCTTCCGCGCTAGACCAGCAACTTTGATGGCTGCGATTGAATCTCCGCCAAGTTCAAAGAAGCTGTCATTGGCCCCGATTCTTGGTGGATACAACTTTAGCACAGTTGCCCAGATTTGCTGGAGCTTCCGCTCCCGGCTGCTGATAGGTCGTAACAACCCATGATTGTTGGTTTCCTTCTCCAGGCTGCTGTCGATCGTCTTCAGGTCAATAGCTGATTCGCGGAGAAGGTTCCGATCTGTCTTTCCGGATAACGTCATAGGAAATTTCCGGCTCTTGAAGAAAACTGTTGGCACCATATATCTCGGAACAGTCTGGAATAGTTTACTCTGCAGATCACTCGCTCCAGGCATTATCGCAAGGGTTGTGTCATTCTCCAGAGCTCTTTCATCCGGGAACCGGATAAAGGCCGCCAAAGCCTGGGTCCCATCTGGGTATGACAGTATGTCGGCGATTACATGCGTACCTTCTGGAACGACCTTGGACACATGAGCTTCTACCTCTCCCAACTCCAACCGTTGACCGTTTATCTTGACTTGAGTATCTTTTCGTCCAACATAAATTAGGCTGCCATTGCTAACGTATTTGACCAAATCTCCGGTCTTGTACAGTCTCCCGTGTCGTCCAGGAAACCCAGTAGTGCCGCGAAGGAGCCAATGAGGATCTTCGATAAACGAAGCTGCTGTGTTCTGTGGGTCGTTGAGATAACCTCGTGATAGAGCCGGTCCTTCGACGAGGAGTTCCCCGACAGCACCAATAGGTGCAAGACGGTTATGGTCGTCCGGTGTGACAATCCACAAGCTCGATCCGGCCGCTTTCCCGATGAGTCCAGGAGTAGTTTCACCGGTGACGTCGCTGATAACACATTCGACACAGCATTCGGTCGGCCCGTAAGTGTTGAACACTCGCGCCCTCTCTTTCCATGGCGCGAAATCGAGCTGGGACATGTACTCTCCGCCGAAAACTATGGTCTTGATTGACGGGACCTCACTGGGAACTATTAGGCGACCCACTGTAGGTGTTACTTCTAGCAATTCGACAGCCATGTTTCGAATCGCCGATGCCAGTCCGTTCATCCTTGCGTCTTCAGAGGGAACGCAAACGCAGCCTCCGTTACCTAGGGTCATGAAAATCTCGTCGATACAAGTGTCGAAAGTATACGAGGAGAATTGGAAGACTCGACAGCCCTCTGTGTATCCCTTGAGCGTTCTTCGATGGATCTGGCTCGATGTGACTGCTCGGTGGTCCATTACAACACCCTTGGGGATACCAGTTGTGCCAGACGTAAACAAGACATAAGCAGCGCAGTCAGCGCTCATGCTCGGGAACGAATTACTTACGTCTTCTTGATCATCAAATTGAGATGGTTCCACAACGAGAACTGCTTGGTCGTCCCCTGTAATGATGCCAGAGTTTGATGCTGAGACCAAGGCAACTTTTCCCCGGGCTAGTTCTATGATTTTCTGCCGACGAGCTGGTGGCTGGCTGGGATCTAATGGGACGAATGCACCACCAGCTTTGAGGACTGCTAGCATCGATACGATAGCCCAGGCGGACTTTTCGAAACATAGAGGAACCAATACCTCTGGACCAACGCCTGCCTTAACGAGTCGTCCTGCGAGCTGCCCTGAGGCTCTATCCAGTTCGGCGTACGTCAATGTTTTGTCCCAAGCATCAATTGCTAATGCGTTGGGAATCTCATCGGCCCTCTTTGAGAACAAGCGGTGAAGAAGCTCATCAAATGTTGCTGGGACAGTCTTGTTCCATGTCCATATTTGTTGTAGATCGGATACAGACGCTGATTCCATTTCTTGCTTTGCGGTCGCTAGACAACCCCATAGGTCAGTAATGTTCACTCACTCAGACATTCCATTGCTGACATTCTACAATTTTCCTTGGCACAAAGTAACCTTCCGAGAAGACTCTCATACACTAGTACTATAACTAGGTACAAATGTGAGGAGGGGAGTAAGAGGGTGAAAAAAAAAGCAATATGAACCTACTTTGACGACCAGAAATGAACAAACCCCAGAACCCTCCGCACGTGAAAAGTTTCTCTTCCTTTATTCCTTTGTTAGAAAGGCTGGGTCGAGTATGCAAGATGAATGGTAGTAGGGACTAGTGCAGCGCCTTGGATGGTAATTGAAGGCTGTCTCTTCTTAGCAAAGCTGTAAGGTCGAATAAGAGTGCGCACATTACCTTAGTTCGTTAGCTACTTATAGCTGACATCAGTGGACTTAACACTTCGCTTTAGCAGCTTTTTGTATTTATTCAAACGTCGAGTACACTTAAACTATTGCTGTTGGCGACACTAGTGTTATTCGCGGCAGCAGGCAACGGGTTTTGAAAGCATCCGGCAATTTGCCGGCTTACCGTTTACCGATGAGCCGGCTAATTTACTGTCTCACGGTATCCGGCAAAAGTAGCAGTCCATGGCCAGTGCACAGCAGGGGTGTTAGCACCAGAGATTGAAGTTATCAGAGTAGACGGGTGTTCAACGGGGTGATAATTGTTTATTCGATGATGATGATGATGTCTGATGTTCTGACTGCTACGGGATAAAGAGGCAGGAATTGGCGCCGCTCGGGGCTGCCTGTGTGTGGGCCAATTAGGAGTTGCGGGTCTTGCTTAATCCACCTGGCAACTGCTGATTGGCTGAGCGACAGGCCCTGCTCAATTGCGCAGATCCAACATCTTGTGGCTCCCTCCATCTTACAATCACACATTGTAGCTTTGCTTCCCTTATCCAAAGTCCACTTATATCTGACATAAAGGATATCCTTAATACCGTGCCCATGCACCTCGCGGGCCTGTTCAGCTCACAGGCCACCTCACCACCTTTTGCAGCTCACAGAATTGAGGTTATTGAGCCACGTACAATAGCTGAATTAATGTATTTCTTTGGTGGAGTGATTTATAACGTATAACGTACTCCACAAGCGAGTGGCTCACACAAGCGAGTGGCTCACTTTTGCCAAGACTACACCAACACTACAACTACTTTACAACATTACAGCACACAACAACAATATCATGTACTACACAGTATATTGCACTAATCTATAGTACTTTGCGCATCTTTCTTACACGTTATTCTGTTGTGCCCTGCCTTGCTACACATGCTATAGTGTCTTAATAACTAAGTGCTGCTATTAGCGCCTCCTCTCTTCTTTACCTTCTTCCTATCACTACAGGCCTTAAACTCCTTTAGAGTAGTTAGCTACACTCCCTTAGCAAAGGTTAATACCCTATCTTACTGTAATTGCTTTCTTTTGTGTAATTTACAGCGTGTAGCAGCCTTGTTAGCTACCTAAAGGTTAGCAACCTAGTTACGCACTAAAACTAGTAAATACGCTATTAGCTCTGCGCCTTTAGTAAGCTAATTAAGGGCGTTAACTATTAATATTAGTAAGCTATTAGCGTGTCTCTAGATCCTCTCTTAAATTAGCTTTAATTAAGACCTAAATTCTAGGGTGTTGCTTAGTGTCTTAGACTCCTACGTGCTGTTGTCTATAATAGGTAGCGTTAGCATGCGTAGCTGTACTTTAAGCTTTAATATCACAGCCTCTAGGTTAAACAGGACTAGGCCAGCGCCTCTAAATCCTCTGTAGATGTTGCTCTTAGTAATTGAAGCAATAAAAGCAGCTTTAAAGCACAGCAAGAACTCAAGTTTAGTGATATAAGTGATCTTGCTCTGCATTAGCTGCTCGGCTTGGCGGCCATAGGCCTTCTTTAATAGGGAGAAACAACCCACGTCAAGCGGCTGTAGCAGATAGGATAAGTGTGGGGGCATACACAGAGTAATAATCTTGTGCTCCTCACAGTACTAGTAGAATTTGACTAAGTTGTAGCTCTTGTGGCCGTCTAGAATAAGCAGTTAGTAGCTACTAATAGTGCGCGCCTTTGTGTGCTTATTAAAGTGCTTTAACTACTTAACTCTAAGCTTATTATTAGTCTAGCTGTTATTAGAGACACTAATAACCTAGTTGTTAGGTATACTAGGCTCCTTGTACTAGGCTAAGAGGTGGTGCTTGCTAGAGAGGATAATAAAGGGTGGGATAGACTAGCCCTTTGCGCAGATGCCTTAGATAATGCTAGTCCACTCTTTGTCGCCCTGCTGCACTGTCTTTAGTCTCCCTTAACGCTTAGAGCCTGTAACAACAGCACTAGTAGATATAATGCCTATTATAAAGCTAGATTTATTAAAGTTGTAGGTGTCTTTATCTAGGATACTATACGTAGCTTTAGTATTCTCTACAAGCTAGAACTAGTTACTAATTACCTTAGGATCCTTACACAGCGCTCTCTTATAGTTATATTTGCAATTAAACTTAACTTTAAGCTCTAGCTAATGTTTAACAAAGTTAGCAGCCTAGTTCTTGCTAACAGGGGTCTAGTAGCGCTTAGCAAGCAGAGAATTAGCTATGCCCTCTACATTAGTAAGTCAGGGTAAAAATCCTTACTTATCTAGCCTTAACACGTGCTGGACAATTACCTCCTCTTTAGTGCTAGTTATCTTAATTATATTAGGCTTGCAATCATGTTGTAGAGAGGTTCTAGCAAGTTAGTAACTAAGTGTCCTTTAAGACACGTTGTAGATGGCTACAGCGCGTTGCTAAGAGAGTGTTGCGTCTTGATAGATAGCCTAAAGAGCAAGCTGTATTCCTGCTTCCTTTGGGGGTTTGATTGTGTTGTTACGTTGAGGCATTGTAGGTAGAGTGAAGTTTGGTGTGGTCTTGGCAAAAGTGAGCCACTCGCTTGTGTGAGCCACTCGCTTGTGGAGTACGTTACCTATGCGACAGATTCTGCTACCTAAATTTTTGTGGTGGAGCAATTTTGCGGCCGCGGCTGTTGTATGTAGGTGGAGGTGCTAGAGACGGGCTACGAGCAACTACCTGACTACGCCTAGTAGTACTACTCTGCTTCTTTGTTGTTTTTGGCTGCAATTGACGTGAAGCCTTACGCTTGCCTTGGTTAGGCAATTGGATACTTTGTTGAGCGTTGCGAGCTTGTTTTTGACGCTCTCTCTCTGCCTTCCGAGCATCGATTGCTGCGCTTTCTTGAGCCTTCTCCTTCTCACGCCTCTCCTTAGCTTCTTCTCTCGCCACACGCTTCTCTTGTTTTTCTTTCTCTCTGAGAAGCCTAGTCTGGTGCTGCAGCTCTTGTCTAGTCTTCTTTTCTGCCTCTTGTTCTAGGTTGTACTTCTCAATTGCAGCGTCGCGCACGTCAGCTTCACGCTTTGACTGAGGGCTCCACCACACAGCACCCCCCTGCCAATTCAAAGTGCGTGAGTACAGAGGCAGTACTTTCTGCTTTGCCTTCCTTCTCTTTTTATCCTCTGTGCTTTGTTTAATACCTTGTAGCTCATGCAAGATAAGCTCATTTTAAACATAGAGCTGCTAAATTTCCTGTTCTAATGCCCCAGCCTTAGCACTGCGATGATCCTTCACAGCACTTCGAAGCAACGTCTTTGCCTTTAACCAACTAGGCTCAGTAGGCGCAGCAGCAGGTGCTGTCTCCTATGGAGGTATCTTTGGGGACAAGGACGTTAGTGTTCTAAGACGCTTGAGGATAACGTTGGCGTTAGGGGGGTTAGTTGGTTAGTTAATTGGTAACTATTCATTTTACGTCTAGATAATAGGGAATAAGTCCACCATCTCGCCTCCCAAAGGGCATATACAACGTGCTAAGCTATAAAATTACAGTGCTGACGCACTACCTTAGAAAGCATCTCTTGCCTACGCGGGTATTGCTACTATTTTAGAACTACAGCTCCTCTTCTAATTGGGGAGGCTAAGTGGTGCGTGTACATTAGGGTAATTTCCTTGAAATTTGAGGCATCCATATGCTAAGAGAGAGAGAGAAAGAGAGAAAGAGTGCGTGTAGGGGGAGGAGGGGGGCGGGAGGCGGTAGAAAGGGAGGCGGAGGGGTGGGGGATTGTTACAGCTGTTGCAGTTAAGCTGAGCCTTTTAGATGCTGCATGGCTTGTTGCTGTTGCAGGGCTGCAAGTGCTAGCAGGGGCAGATCCTGTTATAGTACTGTGTGAGTCTAATAAACGCTTCAAAGGCCTCTGGCTCCCTTGTTAGTGCTGCGGTGTACGCTAGGCTGACTGCCTAACTTAATGGCGGTATAGGTAGTTGTCGCGGTGTAGGAACAGCGCATATTCAGAAGGAATTGAAGGATTGAACTGAGGTTGTATTGTATGTAGCTATGGACTGTTGTTATAGGGGAATAGCAGTGAGGTGTAAAAGGAAAGGGCAGGGTGTACTACGTTGTACAGCAGTAGAGATATGAAACTGTGATACGTGGTACAAGAGAAAAGACTCCAAAACCGTGACAGTAGTTGTAGTGGCTATCTACTAAAGGTCCCCAGCGTCTTGCGACAGAGCGCAGGGTGCTCTAGAGTCTTTTCCTGTCTGCATAAGCAGGTAAGGTTTGCATCCTTGTGGTTGCACTTTTAGTAGTACTAAGCAAAATCCCTTCTATGCAATAAGTCCACTAAAAAGCTTGATAGCATAGCCTTAGGAGCTCTTGGGGTCTATTGTATTGTTAGCAAACAACGCGTCGCTTGCGACCTGTAGTCCCGTGTCTCCTCCAAGCTGCAGGGCTCGCTGCCTCGTGCTGTAGAGATACAGAAGCACTTGGTCTGCTGCTTGCTAGTGGTAAGGCCTGGGGTAGGCTGGCGGAATGGGTATACTCCAACGTCCTTCGTGGGTACCCCCCAAAACCTTATCAATAATACATGGATTCTAGCGAACTACGGCTGAAAAGAAAGAGAAAAACCACCTCTACATTTTTGTAGTAGAAGGTTTTGTTATAACTATTAAACTGCACAAGCTAGAGGCTAGAAAATGTTAAAAAAGGGGGGGTACCTAGCAAGCATACCTATTAATAGGTATACTTTGCTAGGTAGTGTTGATAACTTAGCTAATACTAGGTAGAATCAGCTAATTCTTTTTTTATTAGAAGGCGCAATACTAGGCGCTTCTATCGAATAATAGATTATGTAAGCGTATCTCTGCTAGTTAAGAAGCTATAAGCCAAAACGTAAAAAAGCATACCCTACCCATCCGCCAGCCTACTTATTATAGCAAAAGCTTTGCACCTATATACTTTTAAGTGCGTAAGGTTAGGCTTTTGCAGTAATATTACTATGCTATTACTAAGAGCAACTTAAGTGTAGAATATTTTGTATAGTGTTTTCTAATAGTTTGCATAGTTTAGTGTTTAATTGTAGAGGTATACTGCTGCCCTCGTGATTTCTAGCCACAGTTCCTAGGAGAGGGTAGCATCAAGTTGCATTACTTAAGCTTTCTCCTTGTTTACACCCCCTAAGCGTTCTGCGTTGCTGTTCTGTGCTTGTGTGTCTGGCGCTAAAGGCTCTACAATAACTCCTTATATTGTAAGCTATCTTATAACGTCTAGTTTAACTGTTGCTATTTTATTATTTACCTTAATAGTCTTAACTAAGATATTATAGTAATTCTTTAAGAACAGGATAAATATTAACAGCGCCTTAATTATTAACTTTGTAATTTAATGATCTATAAAGTAGAGGTCCTACTGTAGGCCTAAGAACCTGTTAGTAATAAGCATCTAGCTCTTTTCTCTAGTAACTCCTTAGGCTTTATAGGAGTGGAAATTAATACTAAGTCTCTCTCTAGGTCTAACTTTATAGATTCTTAGTGCGTGGCTAATTTATTATTACAATTTAGCCCTTCTATAAGCGTTGCATTTAACTGTAGTAATGCCTTAGATGCGCATCCCCTTAGTTCGCTGAATAATGTGCTTAATAGCTGCAGGACTAGGTTGACTAAGTTACTTGTGCTATAGCATTGCTAAGGCATTTGAAGGTCCTCTCTTTGTTTGTAAGGTAATCTTATATATGTAGAATAAAGCAGGTAGAAGCAGGTTGTATTTAAGCACCTATTGTCTAATAATCTTAGTAAGACTTCTAATAACCTTATTATTAGGCCCTTGTAGCATTGTAGGGTTTAACTGAGTATTCTACTAGATGCCTTGTTATTGTAGTAGGTGGAAGGATACTATGTTGCATAGAATGTCTAGGCATAAGGCTACGTTGTGTAGTAATAGGTTGTAGTGCCTAGCTATGTTGTGGAAGGTTAGGTTAACTGTGCTGTACCCTTTAATTTCTACCTTATTATTGCTGGCCTATATACAGTCTCCTAGTAATAGGAGACAGAAGCTAAGGACTCTATTAGGGCTGTTGGTAATATAGCATGTTAATCCTAAGTTAAGAATAAAGGAGTTTCTTAGTAGGTAGGGGTTAATATCTCTTTTACTTATTGCTAAGTAGAACACTGCCTTAATAGAGGTAACCCTCCTGCCTACAAGTTATTGCTTAGTAGTCTTAGGTATTTCAGATATTTTTATTTTTAGAGTTGTTATGTAGGGTTGCTTTCCAGGTTAAAGCTAATCTTGTAAGTTAGTGCTGTGCTCTATTCTATGTTATACTATTGCAGCTATTCCTTGCTATAGTGTAAGCTATTCTTGAGCTCTATTTTAATAGACATAGTAGTAATCTTCTAGTCTATGGCGTTGTTTACAGGCAGGGCGTGTTACTCCTTTAGCTGCTACTGTATCCCTCTTAAGGGACTGCGTAGATATAGTATATTACCTAATAGTTTGTTTTTAATAAGGTCTTCCCTAGGATAATGCGCTATTGGCAATACCTAAGGCGTCCCTATCTATGCCCTAGGTGGTTTCACTACTGTCAGCGAGGAATAAGGCGTTCCCTGCAACAGAGGCGCCACTCTATTATCTCCCCCTACTAGTAGGGTGGTACTTGCTTATATGCTCTTAGAAGCGTTTTATTATATATTTACAAGTAATATTATCTTCTTATTAACTATAGTCCTAGAACGTAGTTGCCTAGGTTAGTGCTATCTTTATTACTTGTAAAGAAAGTAAGGGAAGGACTAGACTACTTTCTTCCTAGTCTAGAAGGACCTAGACAAATCTAGACTAGCTTTGTCTAAATAGGAAGCGTATAGCCTAATAGAGGTAAGGTAGGGTTATGTAATATAATAGACAAGTTATTATATTAGATACTAGGTAGAGATTCCTAGGCTAGGTACAGAGCGAACAGAGGGGGGAGAGCTAGAGGTATTTATGCTTCCTCTCCTCTGTCTGTATTTCTAAGCAGAACGTTCTAGACTCCTCTAGGTAGGTCTACTTTATCTATGCTTAGTATTGCTGCATATGCAAGCAAGATTACATAGGTGCATGCGTAATCATATACGTCAGCATCTTACAGAGTAGGCTACTCTATTTGTAAGCAGAGGGTCTAGAACATTTCTAGTTACTAAAAATAGAGAACAGCATATCTTAAGAACAAGAGGAGATACAGGCTTTGTAAGCACACCATTCTAATCCTCTCTTTTTGGAGATTATAATAACAATGCTTAGGTAAGCATAGCGCTATACCTAAGAAGGAAATACGCTAGAGAAAGATTATAAGAACAAAGTCTTATAACTTTACATTACTAAGTTAAGAAAGTCTTAAATAATGTCTTGTATGTTCTGTGTCTCTGCTACCTTCTCAGCCTCTGCGTTTATTGCAGCGTGATCGTATTCAGCAAGCTAGGTACTCTAGCTACCTGGGAGCCTTATAGGCTTAAGTGCAGCAAGATATTAGTGTTGTGCTTGTAGTTGTTCTTTATCAGCGTTGATGCCAACAGTCAGCTTAAGGCTAGTGAGCCATGATCTTACTTTTTCACCTAGCTTATAGCAGTTCTTTATAAGGTGTATTGAGACAGAGTGTTAGATGAATACTACTACCTTGTTAAGACTAGCTTGCTCCTCACGATAGTCTTAGTTAGCTATCTTGTATGACTTAAGATAGCTCTTCTAGTAGTTGTTGTCTTCTTTCTATGCCTTAGTCTTTTTAATAAGAGCTCTGATAGTTCTTTAGGTAGCAATAGCTCTCTGTCCTTATTGTTGCTAAGTGTTGTTCTCTGTTTGTATGTCGTAAGATCTGGCGCAGCTGGTAACTGCGGCTTTGACTTTAGGCGCGTGAGTTGATCAGGATTAATTTGATCCCACACGTCCAGAGAGACACAGCGTATCTCTAGCTGGCGTAGCCACGGGGTGTACATTGTATAGTTAGTGAGTACAATAGTAGGTGTGCTAAGGATTAACATTGTTCTAGCTTAGTTTTAGCAGTAAGACTCTTAATTATTAGATTCTTGTACTGTTGTTAGAGTATAAACTTAACAAGATTGTAGGTAGTAAAATTATGTGTATTCTCTGTGCTCTTTATTTTGTGTCTCTCCTCTAACCTGTTTTATCAGTGAGCGCCCCACCTCAGTGAGCGCCCCACGAACACCAGCAAAGCGCATGCGCGACACTCAACGCGTAATGTCTCAACAACCACAACCTCACAAGCCCTATACTAAAGCTGACGTGCAGCTTGCCCTCTCTAACATTAAATACAACTAGATTACAAGCCTGCAACATGCTAAGGCAGTCTACAGTGTTCCTTGTAGGATAATACAATAACAACGTAACAGGAAGCCCTCTAGACACAAGTGTGAGCCTAGATTAAAGCGCCTAACAAAGCTAGAAGAGGAGGTAATTCTGCAGCATATACTTGACAAGAACCTACGTGGAGTACTGTCCTTAAAGCTACACGTACAAGATATAGCTGATAGACTGCTGTGCGACTGCAGCAGTAAGCCTGTTAGTAAATGCTAGGTTGACAGGTTTATTAAGCGTACACCTAAGCTGCGCACGCGCTAGACTCATCTATACAATTATTAGCAAGCTCTCTGCAAAGACCTAGCAATTATTAAGCCCTAGTTCACGCTAGTTTAGAATATAAAGGCAAAGTATAGTATTATAGACAATAACATATATAACTTTAATAAGTCTAGCTTCCTAATAGGCAAGATATCTTTATAACTTGTTATAACAGGTATAGAGAAACCTAGGAAAGCAAAGAAGCTTTAGCCTAGTAATTGTAAGTAGACTATGTTAATATAGGGCGTTAGCGTAACAGGGCGTGTTATCCTACCCTTCCTTATCTTTGCTAGCAAGGTTCTTATCTCTAACTAGTTTACTAAGGACCTCCTACGCAATTAGGTTATTTAAGTAAGCCTAACAGGCTAGACAAACAACAATCTAGCGCTTGCCTAGCTTAATTACTTTAATACGCATGTAAGGCCTGTAGGTGCGTATAGGCTGCTAATTATTAACAGCCACAAGAGCTATTGCTTAATAGATTTCTAGGATCGCTGCAAGGAGAAGAAGATTATTGCCCTCTATATGCCTCTACACTCGTCGCACCTCCTGCAGCTGCTTGATGTTGCCTGTTTCTTGCTATTAAAGCGCGCGTACAGTGATTAGATCTTAGCCTTAGCACATGATTGCATTAAATATATTAGCAAACAGACCTTCTTACTAGCCTTTATAGTAGCTTTTAAGAAGGTGTTTACAAGAGAGAATGCTTGCGCAGGGTTTTAAGGCGCTAGATTATCTCTACATAATCTACAAGCTGTGTTATTAAAGCTAGATATGCAGCTGCGTACGCAAACTCCACCACAGCAAGTTAACGCTGCCTAGGAGGCAAAAACACCACGCAACGCTAAAGAAATAGAGGCGCAATTAACACTAGTTTAAAACAGGATAAAAATCTATTAAGGGTCTCTAGTAAGTTTACTTAATAAGCAGGTGTAGCAGCTAATAAAAGGCGCGCAGTAGATAGCTTATAAGATAGTGCTAATGCGCGCAGAGATAGTGCGCCTTAATACTACTACTAAAGCAATAATAAAGTGTAAAGGTTGCAAGAGATGCTACATACAGGCAGAGGAGACATAAATAGTTAGCAAGGTATTAGACTTAATTGCTAAAAGGGAGGGTGGCAGATGTGAGGAGGGTAAGGAGCTAGCAAAGAGGGTGCGCGCAGGGCAACGCTGCAGCTGTTGCAGTAAGATTAGGCACAACTCTTGCACCTGTAAGGTAGAAATTAAGGATATAAATAACAGCAACACTTCTAAATAATACTATGCTATTGCAAGAGTACAAAATTTGTGTTGTGGTGCTAAGCTACGTCACTGCGCGTACGCCTCGCTGGTGTTCGTGGGGCGCTCACTGAGGTGGGGCGCTCACTGATAAAACAGGTTAGTCTTATGTACTCTTAACCTGCCTTTCTATTATTATTAGCTAAGGTATTGTCTTAGTAGTCTAGAATCGCTTAGCTACCCCTCTTTTACATGCTTAGCAACCTCAATCTAGCGTGTTGCTGATCATTAGGCTTAGTCTGTGGGCCCCTGCCTTGCTTGGTGAACTCGGCTGAGACCTCCGAGTGATGTCTCTGTACAGATCCGGCCCTGCCAACCTTTCACCAGTAACCCAATATCTGACATGTGTACTGGTTGAGGACTTGCTCTTGAAGAGCCTCTGCCTTCTCTAGGGGGTCTGATATCGTCCTGTTGTCCACAATAAGAGGAGTGTCTTAGTTCTCTACTGTGAGCTTATGCTAGGCAATAATCTTAAACAGGTCCTTGTTGTTCTTGGCATTATTAATAACATGCCTCTAGTACTGCCTCTTCGCCTGTTGGACGGTAGTCTTGAAGGCCTGTCTCTCCTCTTGTAGACTGCCAGAGCAGAGCTGTCTAGCATGTTTGTAGGCCTGGTAGGCAGTTTTGCACTCCTTAGTCCACCATAGTGCAGCGCGGCCTTCCTTGCAGTTAAGTTTACCTACTGTCTGCACAGAGTGCTGTACTGTAACGGTTGAGAGGAGAAGCGGATCACGTGTTGTTGGCGGTGGTCTGGTGCTACTTCCTCATGTTGTTGAGCACCTCTTACCTTGGCTGCGTCACAAAGACGTCATCAAAACAAACCCTGCAGCGAGCCTTGGAGAACAAAGATACAAACAACAACAACAGAATATAACACAATACACTCGTTATATAAATTTGCTCTTCATACCGCAACATGTACAGTCTCTGTAAGCAGCGTGACGCATTCATCTAGCTGTGCTGCGTCTTGTGTTGTAAGCGGGTCTGGAATGCTCTGGACGCCTATTTCTACTATCCTAGTGAACTTAAGGAGGCTTACCTCTAGTACTCTGTGGTAGTACTGTGCTAGGTGCAGAGTGCTTATTGTGGAGATAGGAAGAGAGGTTACTATTGTCTTGTGGTCTAACCTGCTGTGCATGCTATCATTAACAGTGGATTGGGCGAATAGGATGTTAGAAAAGGTAAGGTCCAGGACATGACCAGCGCAGTGTGCTGGCTGCCCTGGCACACTAATGTAGTCCATAGAGGCGCTAGCAGCCCACTTAGCTAGCTCCACGCCTCCGTTGGCTGCAGTGATAGTAAATTTAAAGGATTTATGTCTAGCGTTAATGCCTCCTCCTACAAGGCAGAGTTAAGGGGGAATAAGACGTGTGACGTATTGGATGACGTGTGGAGTGTGTGGCTATCTGTAGCATTTAAGTATTGCAACTCTATTCACTGCAGTCTATAGCATGTCTGGGTGGTTGAGGCTCTCTCTAGCCTGATATTGTATGTGGTGTCCTTTGCGGATGTAGGTCATCACCCTAGGGCAGGCAGAGCCTGGTGTGTTTAGGCTGTCCCAGGTGCTAATAGGTGCGAGGTGTATAAAGCTAAGGTAGGTAGAAGTTCCTAAGTTAGCGCATGTGAAGGGCTCTTGCACACACACAACATCTATGCCTTTCTGAAAGGTAGCTTCTAGTATTGTAATGTACCAGGGTAAGCTTCAGCACACATTAGCACAGCATACACGAAGTTGTTTGCTTAGTAGGCTAGGCTGTCGACGCCTGTTGTGGGCTGAGCTGTTGTAAGGGTGTGCTAGCATAATAATAGCAGATCATCGATCATACTGGCGTCCTCTCTCTCTAAGGTGGACAGGTTTGTGTTGATAGTTAGTTGTGGACAAATACTGCTGGCAGACAGTTGTCCTGCACTATTATTGTCTATATATATTATACTACGCAACGAATACTTGCTTAAGTATTCTTGTGCTTACCTTTTGGTATAGGCAGAGAAGTCACGTAGTATTGATTTTGAGGGCAGGGCGCCTACTCTGTCACAAGTATAATATATATATAGAAAATAATAGTGCTAGCCAGCTAGCTTTGCTTCTAGCTGCTGTACGCGCTATGCCACGTGTCGTGTTCGTGCATAGTCGTTACAATATATATTATACTACGCAACGAATACTTGCTTAAGTATTCTTGTGCTTACCTTTTGGTATAGGCAGAGAAGTCACGTAGTATTGATTTCGAGGGCAGGGCGCCTACTCTGTTACGTATAGCATAATAGAGGTAAGGTATGGTTATGTAATTAAATAGGCAAGTTATTATATTGGATACTAGGTAGAGATTCCTTGGCTAGGTACAGAGCGAGCAGAGGGGAGAGGCAGAGGTATTTATGCTTCCTCTCCTCTGTCTGTATTTCTCAGCAGAATATTCTACATACTAAAATGATCCATATATTTTGGGTTTTGCTTAATAACTCTTGTTACAATGCCAAAATAGCTTAGCGCTTCTATGGTGAAAACCTTTACCTAGGCGAAGCTCAGTATTAAAAAAATTATAAAATTCTATCGATTAGTTGCAGAGTTATAGTAATAGTGGTAGTAGTAATAGTTATAGTAGTAGTACTAGAAGTAACGTTAGTGGTAGTAGTAGTAGTAGTAGTAGTAGTAGTAGTAGTAGTAGTTTTGTGGAATTTAGGAAGAAATATCCTATCCCCAAGCTACTCTTAGTGTCGGGAATGTATTCCCCGTCGCATCATATTGGTGGGGTACAGAGAGTACCTGCAAAGTTATACCTATGGTAGGCCTACAGCCTCCAAAGCAAATACGCAGATATCAAAGACATGCAAACGCTCATAGAGAAAACCCACAAAACGTCGCCGAGAGGGTCTGAGAGCCCAATAGCTTTCAGCATCTCAAACAATAGACTTGAAGCTCCCGTAGCCAGTATCTGCGGCAAGGCTATAAAGGTGTTGTGTGCGCCAAGCAGTGCGCCGGTACAAGATTCCATACCAGCCAGCCTCCTGCTTTCCTCAATCTTGATCACTTCTTCGTTGGCTAGGACGAAGGGAACCCACTGCGTCACACACCAACATATTCCCGTAAGAGCAACAGATAATATTGTCAGAAGACGAGACTCGTAGAACACGGTGGACACAAGGGCCGCAAAAAGCATTTGAGAAGCAAACCACAGTGCCTGGAGGACGTTGTGTTCTGAACCCGCGCGACCATGGTTAGAGAAATGTTTCAGCTTTCCCCAAGTGGAAGACGCCCTACTCGTTAATACGGGCAGGATGAATGCCATTAATAGTGCAACACAGGATTGACTGAATAGAGCCGATGCACCACCAGCTGCCTCACATTTTCTTCCCACGTCTGGCATTCTGCTTGGAGGCGTAAGGGGGCAGTCTATGATTTCTTTTAGCATAACAAACACATTTTCAAATGGTATAGTGCTCACTCATAGTAATTATGAAACTAGGCCCATTAATATGCTATCTTGGTTCAAGAAATGTGGGAAGAACATACCTTGTAATCTGTACGAGAAGAGGAAACCAAGCGAACCATGAAAAAAACTGGGCCAAGTATATGCGTCGCAACCTAGAAGAGAGAAGTCTCCACGTAGCTCCTGCATCTGCGCTTGCTACTCCTCTTTCGGATGCAAGGTCAATATTTGGAGATTCTGCCACCGTACAGCAAGTGACGACCAAGGAGGCTATAATGACGATGATGCTCAAAACAACCAAAGCCTGTATTTGGGTAGAAGCAACAGGAAATCTACCTGCCAAATCAGTCGTAGCTGCCAGATAGGATATCATACTCGCAACGTGGTTAACGCGGCTTGCCCAGGCATTCGTCTCCGTCTGCTGGCTTGCGTGGCACTTATCGACGACCAGCGCACGCAACCCCGATTGCACTGGTTGAACAGAGACATTGAGCACGACGAAGAAGAACAAAGCGAGCGGAGCAGCCGCTGGAGCCGGTTTGTGCGGCTGGCTGCGCCCAGGAAATAACTCGGCCAACTCGGGGCTCCAAGCATAGCCAATTAAAGCGATGACGAGCCCCACACCGCCAAATGATATAAATGGTTTACGTTTGCGGAATTTATCGCTCCATCTGCCGAATAGGGGCTGCAGGAAGGCACCGCACACTGGAGGGACGAACCAGATCAGAGTGGAAACAGACTTGGTGATTCCTAGAGACTCAAAGTAGGACTGGGGGTCGACGTCAGCATGTTTCCTGCAAAACATGGTCGGGAGAGTGAACACACAATGCCAGTTGAGAACTGTATGGAGAAGGCAACTTGGACGCTTAATCAAGCCAATAAATATTAGCTACCATATCATGAAGGCATATACGGAAACTTACCCCGCCGTGCCGAGAACAAGGCAAATGATATAGCATCGGCTGCGATACCTTGGCTCGTCTTGCAGGCTGATAGCATTGTTGAGGAAACCGTCGGATTCGGAAGCTGAAGCGGGCTGCAATTCAATGATTGGCATGTATGTGAGGCACTGATGCCGAGAGGCGAGCGTAAGATCTTCCATAACTATGTTTACCGTGTCAGTCACTCTAGATGTATGATATACAATTTGAGCAACAAGAAAGTATTACCAGCCGGAGTCAGTTTCAGGAAAATCTTTTTAAGCAGTGCATTGTGCCAAACTTAACTAGCACATTTTCGGACGACAAGCATGTTGTTCGAGACAATCTCGCATTTTCAGATAGTGTGGACCTTAAACGAGTTTTGGAGCTATCGTGGAAGCGACATGGACTAACATCTACGCTCTTTTGTGCTTTCGACATTCATCAGAAATATTTTCTCTTTCACACTGCATATTATAGTTGGTCAAGTGTAACCGGCAATATCAATGAGCGGTTATGCACCCGTCAACCCTACGTGTGCTGGCTTCGACCTGTCGCGCCTTGTAAACTCACCACTTCAAGATATTGTGCTTAGCGAAATTATCCTTGTGCAGAGGCAAAGCGCCGAGAACTTCGCAACAGCCCGTAAAATATCCGCAAGGCAAATGCTACGTGCCAACATCGATTCTACCGAATTGCCGAACTACCGGATATAATCTCTTCGCAATACTCCTAGCAAAAACCGAAAGAACCGGCAGGACTAGCACTGTTAAATCTTATATAAGGACACATGCTTCCCCACTTCGCTCGGTCCTGGCAAATTTCAATTTATCCATTATTATCGTATTAACTTTTGAGAGCATCTCTCATGGCTTCATTTTCGCCATTTAAAAAGACCAAGACAGAGTATACGGCGCTAGGGGCACGCCCGTCTACCGAATCGGAGGACATAGCGGAGAAAGAAGCCATCTCTGCATGTAATAAGACTTCTTACGAGAGAAAATACCGCCGACTTAGAATAATCACCATCTTCTTGTTGCTAACTCTCGTTTCAACGATTCTTTACACTGTACATGTGGGCATGCACATGCATGCTGATTCTCAGTCACAACCTCTGGATAAAGAGATCCCACATGATGATCATGGCCTACATGCCGCTGACGTCGCTCTGGGAGTTGATCCATTTGGATGGGTACCTGCCGGTGAGTTAGAGGCATCGCTCGCGCAGAGGGATCTTCTGGATAGCTGATTTGTAAAAAGATTTGGGCCAATCCCTAAAATGGGTCATGTTCGGTGGCAAGGACGATCCCTACTACGTTGAAGAAGATGTGTTTGACAGCCTGAAGGCAACGGAAGATACAGTGCTGAGATTGCTTGAGCTTGATAACCGTACGTCCCTAAACGATTATTCGATTTTCCTAGCCGGGACCGACACCTAACTCGTTATGACTTTAGCCGCGATTAAAACCCATGGAATAAATACAACCTATCTCGACGCCGATGGACATGTACATGACCTCCGCGCCACCACCGTCTATCAGGGCCAACACAAGATGCCGGTTTACTTTTTACGCGCCTTCCACCAAATGCACTGCATAGTACGTATCGAACTCTCATTCATGTAAAGCAACCAGGGATACATTCCAGCTAACCGTTGTTTCTCACACTACAACAGTCAGTCATTACAGACGGGTACGGTAAAGCCCTGCATGGGCGCTCGGCAGAGGCACGATGGGGGCCTGATCACTTCGCACATTGTGTCAATGTATTGCGAGAGGCAGTTTCGTGCTTTGCAGACGCACAGGTAGCCTCTTTCATACATCCTGGTGATCCTCATATCTCTATCAACCAGCAGGCGCGCTGCCGCGATTACAAAGCGCTACGTGAATGGGCGGATGATCCGGCGAGAAAACCTCTGTATGAGAATTATGTTCACGAAGACCCCGAGTAATCGGGGCTCGATCAACATTTGGACCTATGCTTTCAGCTATCGAGAAGCTTCGGACGGTCAAGTGGCAAGTATCTTTTTGTCATTATTATCGCACCGGGCGCTAGGTCGATGTATGCGCCAAAGAGATGGAAAGGATTATTTTTGATTTCTGCCTTCTGCACAATAGGTTCAGGGGCTTGTCTAGCGTACGCAGATATTCCGAGAATTCTGCACGAGATGAAACATTAACGTCTGTCACTGCTTGCCGAAAAACCCTATGTGCCGAAAATAACCAACCGGATTCGAAGGATCGCGGACTTCTGCCTAGCCGTTGTGATCCGATTGGTCATTTTCGGCACACAAGGTTTTTCGGCATGCAGTGACAGACGTTACATGCGCAATTAAAATAATCGAATAAAAATAGCTTTGCAAGGAACATTGTCAAGAAAGGACGTGCCCTAGGAAGGGCCGGGGAGGCTGTTATACCCTTTTCAATGGGCGGGTTATTTATGTTTAATTCAGCTATCTTTCCGCTTATAATGTGCTCTAGAAGCGTTAGCGATGGTCGAAAGAAATTGAAAATCTCTTTTATTACCTCATGCCCATAATATTTGCGAAATACTGCCGTTGTGACAAGAAACGGCTAATGGATTTACTATTTTCCGTTTAGCATGCAGGAACATGAACGTTATGTATTCAAAATGAGAACCTTTGTCATAGAAAGAAAAAAGGACTACTATATCTAGTTATCATACTGAGCTTTCAAGCAAGAATTTTTGTTGCGGTGCAAGTCGGTTCGACAGGCCTTGATCGTCACCTCTGTTGACTACCTTGGACTAGCACGTCTCAGGGCATGTATATATGGTCGCCTCCTAGCTAGCAAGCAACTCAGCGCAGTTTTCCATCGATGTACAGCGGCTACGTTTGCCGCAACAATTTTCCATGTCTATGATTTCGTGACGCCATCCTGCCCAGCTGAAGACAACATGAACACCAACTTTTTCCCACTGACCTCGCCGCGCATAATTTCGTTCAGACCTTCCAATACAGCCTCAAGTCCGCCAGCTCTAGCATCAGGAGGATGTACTTTGAACTTGCCTTCCGCTAAGAGCTTCTCACTAATCTGCCAGAACCTTTTGCCAAACTCGTAGTCCTCGTCGCTGGCAGGGAAGTCCTCGGGCCCCAGTCCAGGCTTGAAGAAGGATTTTCCAAAGATAGTATGGGCCACTGTGACATTTACATGAACGTCCTGGCGTGGAAATGCACAGTATAGAACGGAGCTGTATATGGGAGTCTTCACTGCCACGTCATCAGAGAGCGCGTCGGCGCAGATGCGTGCAGATGCGTCAGTGGAGATGCAGTCAAAGGCGTGGTACAATTTGTTGTCCGTATATGTACGTATACGTTTACCGACAGTGGGTGACTTGTAGTCGAATACTGCCTTAGCACCTAGTGATTCGACCATGCTATGATGTTGCGGGGAGCATGTTGTAATAACGTCGAGGCCGGACCTAAATACACCCTGTGTTAGCTGTATATGATCCATTATAGAGGGAAGATCTTTATATTGATGGTTTTGGGAGAGGGGGCCTAACATCTTAGCAAATTGGATGGCTAGTGTACCAGTCGCAGTGCTTCCACCATATACGAGCAAGGGCAGGCGCTCTTGGAGTGGCTCATTCGGTAGTGGTACGGAAAGGGACTGATATAGACCTTGGCAAACCGTTGATATGCCAACCCCCAATGTTGCGGCCTCTGTGAAGCTCACACCATCTGGAATCTTAAGCATAACCCCTTCTTTCGCCAAGACATAGTCAGCGAAGGACCCGTCTTCATGATTACTGACATTGCCTCCGTGCGTCCATCCAGCTACGCGATCGCCAGGTCTGAACGTCGAGACATTTGCACCCACTTTCCGTACCACACCCGCAAAGTCGGATCCAACGGTGCAACCCTCGGTTTTAGGGACGAAATGGATGTGTTTCCAGTCCACGGGATTCAGCGCGACAGCGACGGTTTTGACGATGACGCAATCTGGACGAAGCCGCGGAACCGGCACATCCATAACAGCTGCCGTAGCGCCTGGTTGGATCTTTATAGCCTTCATCTTAATTGAGGTGCGGTCCGAGTTCTTCCGACGCGCGTGAGCGTGGTAGAAGCAGTTGCTGAGAGTAAAAGAGGGGATTGGGACTCGAACAAGCTATCTCATTAAATTGTGATAACCTAAGGGAACTGAATACGGTGAGTCGCGGAAATCCGGGGCCTGCAATCCGTTGGAGAAATCCATTGACGGCAAATCAGCCCCAAGCTGTAGCAATCCTTCGGACCGAAATTTCCGCCTGTCCTTTCTTTACAAGCATAGCCGCTGCATGCCCGAGTGGTCGGCAATACACGGTAAATAGGAGAATGTCGCTATTTTCAGATCCCTGCACTTCGCCAATTTGTTCAAGCTCACATAAAGTCGACTCTACCTAGAGCAACTAGCGTTATCACTTAATATAGCTGACTAAGTACTTGAATAGCCTATGTTAACTCCTTTTATTTACAAGAGATCTAAAGCTTATTTTTTATTACAACATCTGTTGTTAGTCAGGTAGCTATTAAAATATTATAAGTTATTTGTCTAAATTTTTCCCTTAAGTGCTTTGTTGCGCTAAGTAAAGGTCCCTATTCTCTAAAGTAATATTGTTAGACAAGCTACTTCGTATTACTAAGCGTTGAAATACTCGGTAGTTTAGGAATAGTGTTCTGTAGCTTTATTGATTCCCTATTATAAAGGATGTAAGATCTAAAGCAAATCCCTATTATTTGTGTTACGCTACTAAACGGTAGATTGGTATAGTTTCTATTTATCTTTCCTAAGCTTTTTTTTTTACTTCTATAGAAATGTTTTTAAAAAGAGTTCCTGTAGCTACTATCCGCTAAAAGAGAAGAAGAGGGTCTCTTTTACCGGAGTTATTAGCAAGTTGTAGTCTAGTAGTGTGGATCCTTCCATCGGCAATTAGAATAGTACGGTCTCCTCTAACTAGTTATCTTCATATATGCCTACAAAGGTCCCTGTCTACGGATCTTGATAAACTAGCAATATTATTCGACATGATTTTTGTTTCTTCTTCTTTTTAAGCCTGCCTCTGGAAGCATTCACGGTTACTCCGATTTAGATAAGTTGCATCATCCTGCGTAAGGTGACATTTGCCAACACGTTTGTGAGAGCCATCACTCTCGAAGCTATGGAGCCAAAATTCTCTCTCCTGAGGATGAACGATGACGAACTGGATAGCTTTCTGGAGGAGAAGCTTGAAGAGGCGGACATTGACCTTTCCGAGGTGGAAGACATCTACCCGTGCGCGCCCATCCAGGAGGGCATCCAGCTCAGCAAGCTGGTGCCCTCGGCGCCAGACTACAACGTCGTTGCGACCATTTCTATTGAGTCTGTGCGGGACGGCGATTGCGTGGATCTGAGACTGGTCCGCAAAGCTTGGCAGCAAGTGGTAGATCGACATGCCATCTTACGGACCATATTTGTTGAGAGCGTTGAGTATGGGCGATTCTCTGACCAGATCGTGCTCTTTCACGCTATGGCGGATGTACAGGAGCTGCAAAGCTTCGGTGAACGCATAACTGCACTTGAATTCTCAGAAAGGCGGCCGGCACATTGTTTCAGTCTCATCTCGAAGGATCGTCAGAGTGTTCACTGCCGGCTTGAAATCGACCATACCCTTACTGATGGCTTTTCAGTAGCAATCATAATGCGGGATCTGGCCAGTGCGTATACAGGTCAATTACCACGGACACCGGCACCAAAGTACAGTGATTACATTGCCTTTCTTCAACGCGACAGCGGCGAGGCCCACTTGCAGTACTGGACCCAGCTGCTGGCAGGGGCACAGCCATGTTTGTTTCCCACGCCATCGACACTTCTTTCTGAGCAATCAAGCTCCATCCAAGTGACTGTACCTGTACCCAACATACGGTCGTCGGTCCTCCATGCCTTTTGCCGGAAGCTCAATGTCACCCTCTTTAATGTGATACAAGCAGCCTGGGCCATCGTCCTTCAGAGCTATACGCAAAGCAAGGACGTCTCATTCGGCTACGTGACGTCAGGGCGGGATTTGCCAATCGAACGCGTCGAAAGCATCATGGGACCACTCATCAATACCTTGATTTGCCGTACACAGTTACGAGGCTCTTCACAGTCGCTCGCAGAGCTTATTAAAGGGATCCAAACACAGTATCTGGCCGGCACAGCTCACCAAACAACCTCGCTCGGCAGCGTTTACGACGCACTTGGAATGCGGGGACGTCGCCTTTTCAACACTGCCGTCTTTTTTCGCCCATTGCACCTCGACAGCATCAGCAACGACACCGTCCGCTTATCCCTCATCGGCAGGAAATCTTACACAGAGGTATTAAAAAACAGTCTTGTGTCAAAGCGATTCAATCTAACGGCTCTTCTATAGTTTGACCTTAGTGTGTCTCTTGAACGATCAGATAAAGTCGAAATCAGCTTATGCTATTCTCCAAGAACGTTTTCGCATAAAAGTATCACAGCTATAGCGTCCACACTCTCAAAAGTCCTCCAGCTTTTGCCTAAGTCGGCTAAAATCCCCGTCGTTATACCGCAGCCGCTTGTTTAAGGTGTACAATGTAAGGCCGATTAGGCATTTAGAATTAACAATAACTGTAACAACGCGCTGCCAATAATGACCTGATACTACTAAGGTACGGTCCAGCGACTCATGACCATGACTCTTGTCGCAAGGCATAAGGTCGCACTAAACTGCCTCCAAACCTCCCTATGTAAGGAGCTAGGAACTGTAGAATTGTAGAGTAATTTTTTCTGTATTCCTTTGTATAAGACCTATAGGTGTAGAGAATATATCCTAGTGTTCTTATCATCCCAGCACTACCATGTGCCACGCAGCGGATTCACACCTGTTCCGGATATCTCTCTTCTTGCCTGCGTCGTTACAATATAGAGATATGCTTATGTAATGTATATTTTGATAGATGTGCCTAGTATTGCGCTTTCTATTAGAAAAAACTACCTAATTTGGCCTAGTATTAACTGAGTTATTGAGCCTACTACCTAGCAAAAGCCTACCTAGTATGGGTATGCTCGCCAGGTATCCCCCCTTTTTTTACTGTCTTTTAGATTTAGCAGCTGTACTATAAGAATTACAAGGAAAAGTTATATAAGAGAAATAAATCACATGTAATTCTCTTTAAAAGGAGGACTTATTCGCCTAAATTAGCCTAATATTGGTTGATTTAGGGGGGTTACCCAAACAAGACTTTAAAGCATACCCACCCGCCAGCCTACACCCACCCCAGCTTACTGATGTAGAGAATATGGCCAACTCTCTACTCACTTAGCGCCACCAGTCTCCTGTTAGCAAGAACTAGGCTGTCAACTTTCTTAAGCATCACCTAGAGCTTATAGTTAAGTTTAATTAAAAGTACAACTATAAGAGAGCCCTCTGTAAGGATCCTAAGGAAATTTAGGGTTAGTTCTGCCCAGTACAGATCACTAAAGCTAAGTATAGTATCCTTAGGAAATACACGTATAATTTTAACAAGTCTAGGTTTAATATAGGTGTTATATTAACAGGAGCTGTGGTTACAGGCTCTGAGCAGTAAGGAAAGCTAAAAACAGTATAATAGGGCAACTAAGAGTAGATTAGCATTGTCTAGCGCATTAATGTGTTAGGGTAGAGTATCCTACCCTTTATTATCTTCTAAGGCAAGCACCACATCTCTGCCTAGTACAAGGAGCTGTCTTTACCTCATAACTAGATTTTCACTGTCCCTTAGAACAGCTAGACTAATAATAAGCTTAGTATTAAGTAGCTAAAGCACTTTAATAAGTACGCAAATGAGCGCACTGTTGGCAGATATTAGCTACTAACTCTAGACAGCTATAAGAGCAATAACCTAGTCGGTTTTTACTAAAACTACAAGGAATATAAGATTAGTGCTTTATATATGCCTCCACATTTATTACACCTCTTGCAGCCAATTGACATAGGTTGTTTTGCCCTAATAAAGAAGGCCTATAGTTGCTAAGCTATCTAGACGCTGTGATATCAAAGCTTGTAGTGTGCCTATGTATTCTGCTACTACCTACTGTAGATAAGAGTATATCGCACTCTTAGACCCTACGTAACGACTATGCACGAACACGACACGTGGCATAGCGCTCATAGCAGCTAGAGGGAAAGTTAGCTGGCTAGCACTAATATTGTCTATATATATTAAACTACGCAACGAATACTTGCTTAAGCATTCTTGTGCTTAACTTTTGGTATAGGCAGAGGAGCCACGTAGTATTGATTTCGAGGGCAGGGCGACTACTCTGTTACACCCTAAGGAATACCCTAGAGTTTAGGTTGCAATTAAAGCTGATTTAAAAAGGGTTTCGCAATATAGAGATAGCTCACTAATTTTAATAGTTAATGCTCTTAATTAGCTTACTAAGGGCGCAGCGATAATGGCACATTTACTAGTTTTAGTGTGCAACTCGTAACAGAGTACGCGCCCTGCCCTCGAAATCAATACTACGTGACTTCTCTGCCTATACCAAAAGGTAAGCACAAGAATGCTTAAGCAAGTATTCGTTGCGTAGTTTAATATATATAGACAATATTAGTGCTAGCCAGCTAACTTTACCTCTAGCTGCTATGAGCGCTATGCCACGTGTCGTGTTCGTGCATAGTCGTTACACAACTAGGTTGTGGAGCTTTAAGTACTAATGAGGATGCCATACGCTGTAAATCACACAAGGGGAAGCATATCTTGAGGGAGGGGACTATTACTGTCAGTAAAGGAGTGTGCTTAACTACTCTAAAGGAGATCAAAGCCTGTAGTGATAGGAAGAAGGCAAGCAAGAAGAGGCGGGTTGAACTAGCTACACAGTCTTCACAACGCTGTGGCATGTGTGGTAAGGCAGGGAACAACACGCAAACGTGCATAAAAGATGCGCAAGATACTGTAGATTAGTGCTGGATACTGTAAGTTACAGAAAGTTGCAGTAACTTACTATAACATGCAAGAGAAGTTGAAGTTAGGTGTAGTCTTGGCAAAAGTGAGCGGCTCGCTTGTGTGAGAGGCTCGCTTGTGGAGTACGTTACCTGATTTCTTTATATAACGTAGTTCACAAGCGAGCGGTCCAACCCAAGCGAGTGGTCCACCTAACAGAGTTAAGATGATTGCAATGTATATGCTGCAACACCACCACCACTTACTGCAATTTGCAGGTGATAGAGATACTATTTAGACTTGTTGCTATTAGATGCATCTACTACAATTTCAACTGCACAGGTGCAAGTGTTATGGCTAGTCTCTCTACAACGTCCGCAACGCCTCTGTGTGCGCACCTTCTTTGCAGGCTCTCTGCCCCCCTGCTGCCTACTACCCTCCCTTTTAGCTATTAAATCAGCTAACTCACCTACCGTAAGACTCTCTGCTGCCTGAATATACTTCCTCTTTTAACCTCTAACCTCTGTTGCTATCTCTAATGCCTTGCAAAGCCGTGCTATTTCCTGTTGCATTAACACGCTATCATGCCCTATCCATGCAATGCCCTTGTTCAGCTGCTCAACTGCTCTAAGCAGAGGAGAAACTAGGGAATCTCTGTGCAGTTGTACACGCTCACAAACTAGTGTTAACTAAGCCTCTATCTTATAGAGGTTGCTTAGAGTTTTTAATTCCTATAGGGTGTCCTCTAGCTTTAGTAGAGTTAGCGTACAAAGGACTATATTAAGCTTTAATATTACTGCCTCTAAGTTGTGTAGAACTAGTCTAGCACCCCTAAAGCCTGCATAGATGTTCTCCTTTATAATTAGCCTCTTAAAAGCTGCTTTAAAGGCTGGTAGGAAAGCCTCCTTCTTAATCTACTTAGAGCTGTACTGTGCTAAGCCACTAATCTTATCACCATATGCCCACTTTAAAGGCAAAAAGCAACCTACATTAAGTGGCTGCAGCAGGTGCAACAAGTAAGCAGGCATATAGAGAATAATAATCTTCTCTTCCTCACAGTGTTTGTGGAACTTATGTGAGCTGTGGCTCTTATAGCTGTCCACAATTAGCAGCCTGTGTGCACCCACCTTCTAGTCTTTTGTATAGGTATTAAAGTGCTTTAGCTAGGCAATACTAAGCTTATTTAACGTCTAGCTATTAGGACTAACCTTAATTACCTAATCCTAAGGTAGATTGTAAAACTATAAGGTAATAAGGACCTTGCTAGGGAAGATAAGGAAGGGTAGGATAGCCTATCCTTTAGCGTTAACTCCTTGTATATTAGTGACCTAACTACAGTTCCCTAGCTGCAGGCTCTTTGTGCTACGCTTCTTAGAGCCTGTAAAGACTATCTAGCTATAGATAACCCCTATTATGAAGCCTGTCTTGTTAAAGTTGTATATGTCTTTGTCTGTGATGCTGTACTTGGCCTTTGTGTTAGCAACTAGCTTAAACTAGGGCGTTATAACGCGTGCATCTTCGTTAAGGGCTCGCTGGCGATCATATGGATGGCTCCTTCAAAGCTTGATCTCAGGCGTACGCGTCTTGAAGTTGTCTACCCAGTGCTTGCCAACAGGCTCTCCACCGCGCTCAGCAAGCAGATCATTGGCCATATCTCGCACTATAGCCTTTGTAGCAGGTATTCCTCTTGTATCAAGCTCAAGTATACTTTGTACAAGGGCCTCCTCTTCTAGTTTACTTAGCTTCTTTAAATTAGGCTTGTAATTATGTTAAGAGAGGGCTCCTTAGTGTTATTAGCAGACAGTAGTTTAAGGTATGCTAAAGGCTGTAATAGCGTGTCTTTTACTCTTAGTATAATCTTTAATTATAGCTTAGATAGTAAGCTGTAAGGTCCCTTTAGTATAGGTTAATTGCATATTGTGTTAGGATAGTATTGTAATGCAAAGTAGTTATTAGGCTATCATGGTTGGGATGGACCGCTCGCTTGGGTTGGACCGCTCGCTTGGGTTGGACCGCTCGCTTGGGTTGGACCGCTCGCTTGGGTTGGACCGCTCGCTTGGGTTGGACCGCTCGCTTGTGAACTACGTTAAGTAGTAACTATAACGTACCTCATGGGTGAGCGGCGCACACAGGTGAGAGGCGCACTTGATTTCACTAGAGAAAACCAACAATCTAGACCTTAATAACTCTTCATCTAGTGGATCGAATTCTCTAAAATTTGAACTTGTTAGTACTTCATACTCTAGCTTTGGACTATAAGGATTACTAAGCTTCAGCTACAGTAGTTCTAGAGATATAAAAAAGTGGAGCAACATAATCTCTATAGTTTAGTTTCCCTCTAATAACTTCTTTACTAGAGTAGATACAGCTTAGCAAGCTCCAAAAACCTGTAGAGAGTATAGATGCGAACTACTGTAGAAAGTCTTAGGATTTATTGCAAAGAATTAGAGATGTTATTAAGGTGTCAAAATTGTAATTTTTGGTGTGAAATTGTGTGCGCCGCTTACCCGTGAGGTACGTTAACTAAATAAGATCTTTATCAACCACGAGCTGCTGCGATTTGGCCAGTGCGCGGAGCAAACTGTCTTGTATAGCCATTAGAGATTTGGGTGATCCGACTTCAGCGATGCCGCCGTGATCCATGACGATTATGCGGTCGAAATCCATGATTGCAGCCAGGCGGTGGGAAATGGCAATAATTGTCCTATCTGCAAACTCGGTGCGGAGAATTTCCTGCATGAGCTCGTCGGTATTGGCATCAACACTGATTTTATTGTACACGTGGTTAGCACAAGAACAATTTAGCAGACAGGTGTAAAATAAAACCCGAGAAAGAGATTAGGTACGAGGATTAGAAATGGGCAAGGCAAAGCGCCAAGAACTTACCGGCTTGTGGCTTCGTCCAAAAGTACGAGCTTGCCTGGATGCAAGATCGCTCGAGCTAAACAGAACAGCTGCTTTTCGCCCTCGCTCAGCAAGCTGTCCACCGTCGCCAAGCTTACTGCGAGTCCCGATTCAACCTCTGGCGCTGCTGCTGCTAGCTTCTCCCAGATGCCGCACTTTTGCAATGCGCAAATCATGTCGTCGTCCGAGGGCGCCAGACTCTGTTGCTCAATTTCTGTCTTGTCGTAAAGGCCAGATGTGTGCGTCCAAGGTACTAGGTTCTCCCGCACACTTTTCTCTAAGAAGAATGGCTCCTGTGTCAAGGAGATTATCCTTGTCCTCAGCGTGCTTAGTGGAAGGGTCGTCGTTGAGACGCCATCGATCAGGATCTCGCCAGTCGTTTGGTGCATAAGGCCGAGGAGGGTGGCAATGAGCGACGATTTGCCGCTACCGGTGCGACCGCAGATACCTATTTTTTCGCCGGCGCAAATCTTTAAGTCAATACTGCGGAGAGTGGCCGGCACATTGATGTCAGGGGTGTATGAAGAGGAGACATTGCGGAAGTGAACAGCGCCTTCGCTTGGCCAGAGTGGATCAGAGAAGTCAGAGTACGAGATCGGTTCCTGACTTGTATTCTCCAAGAAGAGCCTGATGCGGGTGACCGCGCTCATTGCTGTCTCGACCTCCGTCCAGGCGAGGACTAAGATCCGAATACCGAAGCCCAGATCCATCTTGGACTGATTAGCTCGTAGTCTAGAGCAAGGGGTAATGGATAGTAGTTGAATTTGACTTACCACTCCAACAAGAGCAAGTGCAACAAAACCAGGATCTATCTTGGCACGGAAAAGAAGTGCCAGGCCCACTAAAATGGAAACAATGCCTGCAACCATCAAGTCAAGGACTAGTGATAGCCAGTTTTGGGTATCCTGAAGGAGGTAATATGGCGCTTGTGATTGGAGCAAGAGCTTACTGTTTCGGCTTTCAAATGCCGCAAACCAGCCAAAAGCCCGAATAGTGGCACTTCCAGAGAGAGTTTCGAGAAAGTTGGTGCACAGGGGCGCCTTGGCTTCCAAGTCCAGATGACGGAGTTGGCGAGATGTACGTAGATAGAAGTGCTGAACTGCATACCCAATAGCGACAAAGAAAGGTATAACGACCAAAATAGGTGGAGTTGCGGCGGTCAGAATAATGCAGTTTTTGGTTTGCTCGACAAAGCCTGTGATAGTGTGAGCCAGTCGTTTACATTTCTCAATATATTGTCTTACCTGTTGATATGTTAAGCGATAATATAGGGAGTAGTCTATCTACGATGACGGTGTCCTGAGAAAATAGGTTTATAATGTCGCCAACGTCCTTGGTAACAATTGCGGTAAAATGTGCTTTCATGAACACGGAGAGCTGCCTTGCGTGCATCTGCAGGCCCGAGCGAGGGCAAAGGATAACGAAGAAGTAGGTTAGAAAGAGTCCGACAAGGAAGAAAGCCACCAGGCTGATGGCGGTGAATATACTGATGCTTCTGCAAAAGAGAACAACCGAAACACTATCCTTTAGAAGCTTTTGCACCCATATAAATTGGACTGCGTTCAAGGTGTAGGCCGACGTCATCAATATAAAATAAATGACCGTACGCGTCTTGCCGACCCCCTTAAGGTAGTAAAGGAGCGTCCCAGATTCGCCCTTTCGTCTGTAATCTTTTTTCTCTAATTCAGGTACAGTCGCGATTTCAGCGACCTCCTTCTTTTCAGAGTCCAGGGTACTACTATGGTCGGGCCTCTGCTCTTCCGCGAAGACTGCTTCTTCGTGTGGTAAGCAGAAAGTCTCCCATAATTCAGGAGTTTGCAACAGGCTTTCATGGGACCCATGGGCAATAATGCTGCCTTTAGACATAACGACAATCTTATCCGACTGTGCGGTCCAACGGATAGAATGCGTTGCAATCACGACTGTGGAATTGATTTCCCTGAGTAGACCTTCGGGGCCAAATACGCGCGAGAATACCAGTTTCTCCGTGGTGCTGTCGAGTCCGGAAAGAATGTCATCGACAATGACAACGGGTCTCCGCGAGTAGACAGCCCGCGCAAGTGAAATCCTATTCTTCTGCCCTCCCGAAAGAGCCATGGCACTGGATCCGACCAATGTTGCATCTCCATTTGGCAGCTCCGCGAAGTCTTGTTCCAGGACGCACGCGCGAACCACAGCGTTGTACCAGCTATCTTCAAAATCGCTCTCCCCTAGAATGTTATCTCGTACCGAGACATTACGTAGCCAGACTGATTGGGCGCAGTAAGAGACAAGGGAGTGGCTTCGTTCGAAAACTCCTTCAAGCTTCGTCATCTCACCTATGAGCGACTGCAGCATTAATGACTTCCCAGACCCAACTTTGCCAATGATCATAGTGAACGAACCCTCCTCAATGGTTAGGGTTATATGATGCAGCAATGTTGGTCCGTAGCCGAATCCAAAGGAAGCACCGGTAATATTGAATGCCTTGTTGCGTGAAGGCTCCGAAAAGGTCTCTTGGAGCTCGAAGCCGTCAGGATGGGCAATTTGAAAGTCTTCAGATGGCCCTACGCTCTCTCCAAAGTAGTCCATGTCATATTCCTCTTGTGATAAAAGATACGCCTGCATTCGATCAAAAGATGCTGCCGCCCCCTGGAAAGTTATAAGCTCTTGGAGCATTGGGAGCATCTGGGACGCAATCAACTTAAGGATAGAGAGCGAGGTGAAGAGCCCATCGTAATCGAGAGGGACTCCACCTCGCAGGCTTGTCACGGAGACAACGGTCACTGTGCCGAATATCATGATGGGAAACATTGCGAAACCTGTCATCTATTCGGTCAAATCGTAAACATGACCCGGAGCGTTGGACTTACCGCTACCAACAACGAATGCCCAGAGGCTCGATGTGGATCTGAAATAAGGTTAGCGGGCTTCTTAGCATATTTGTAGAAAGTTTTTGGCAAACGTACCGATATGCAAGGAGCTCGTCGACTCTTAGTGCAGTCATGGTCTTATGAAGTATTTCAGTCAAACCGAGTATGCGAACCTCCTTGAGAGACGAGGCAATTTTAGACATAGTCGTGATCCGTTTCTCCGTTCTGGTCACCCAATTAAGATTGCGTGCAGTCATGTTATCTCCAATGTCCCACGTCAGACCAGCAGCTAGAATGACGATTATTAGTGGTACCACAAAGGCCCAGCCCAGATTCGTGAACAGCATGTACAAGCAGACTACGATACCAATTGGGACCGCCCAGATCTCATGCATAAACTTCATGCCCTCTAGAACTCTTTCTAGATCAACGTTCATAAGCACGGTTGCGGAGCCGATGTCGGCCTCTCGACTATTTGCTCGAAGTGCCTTGTCGTAGATGGCGGTGACGAGGATGGAGCGAAGCTTGACTGTGAACCGAGTAATGCTGTGCGAGTACCATGAGGAGAATATCGCCGAGACGAAGAAATTTGCAGCAAATGCCCCGAGCATCATACTATCCTTCACAGAGGGATTGCGGTCTGGGTCGCGGATCTGGACTAGCATTGCCGATATGAGGAAAGGCTGAGTCAATAGTATCCCAAGCTCCAGTACCCTTTATAGTGTTATGATGCTGGCATCTAATGGTGAAGAGAGAGACCCACCTGGGAACAACTGCTATGCACATTTCTTTCCACAGAACTGCAAATATGGAACGCAATAGAGCCTGGCGTCCTGACTGGTTGCTGCGCCGCGACCAGCGGACCCTGAATCGTTCCACCGTGTCCTCTGATACTAGCTGTGCATCAATCTTTGGCAGATCGTCCAGCACGATAGTGTTCCGGTACGCTAGTCTCCGGTCAAAACGACTTCAAGGAATGGCTAGGGAAGAGGGCGCAGGGAAATTACCTTTCAAGAAGAGAGTGTTGAGGTACCAAAAGAGTCTGCGACCAAACAAGCCACATGTCTCCTCCACAGACAACTGCTGGTCGGGTCCAGACACGAATAAATGTCTCTTGCCACACGACTCGATACAGATCAAGAGGATCAAAGCAAATCCATGTACATATGCTGAAGCCCTGAGAATGGCGTCGTCGTAGGCTCTCATTCTTTGTACCCAATACGCCTCATTTGGGACGAGCAAGAGCAAGAAGAACTGCAGGAAATGGCTGGGCCGCACCGTCTTCACATGCTCTATCCTGGATGTAACCGAGATGCACCAAGACGCGAAGCAAAGCGAATACATCATAGCAATAACGCCATTATCCTTTTTGTCGACATGAAACAGTAAAATAACGAGCGAAAGCGTGCTTGAAAGCGCACATATCCCGGTGAATACCTATAAAAAAAGATTCAGCGCCGCTCATAGTGAAGTAAGAGTCAGAGAGGAGTCGTTTGTATACAGCTGCTTCTTATCTTATAGCATTTTCTATTCTCCTTGCCCAAGTCCTTGATTTATGGAAAACGATCGGGGCATATAGTACTCACCACCTTGAAGGACCCAAGAAAGTTCTTCTTGAAGATTCTGTCGCGCCAGGTCGAAAGCTTTATCGTCCGGGCTATGGCCAAAACGGAGAAGAATGCTAGGGGTAGACAAAAAATCGTCTCAGAGTGCGCTTCTAGTCTTTCAAAAATTTCCTGGAGAGCCGTCATGGTTATTGTTTACACGATTGAGAAATCCACGCGAGACGGATGAATATCAAAAGGGTACGGGGACGAGATTTAGTCGTTTGTTCGATCTGAGAAATGACTCGGCCCGGTCAGCACGCACGTGTGAGGGCTTGTTAATATCGAGGGGGGACCGGCGGATGAAAGGCGAGCAAGGACTAAGCGAGGATTATACGATTGTCTAATGGCCATTTGAGACGGAATTTCATGCTGATATTCCCGCTCGGATAAACGTCTTTGCGCTCGACTGCATGCTGTGGGAATAGGGAAAGCGGCTAGAACTTTTGATTTTAGCCGGAAATAAAAAGCCGTGGTGGGTATATCGTAGCTGCCGCATCAACTAACAGCCAATCAGAAGCGTTTCCAGTTCTACTCGTTGCATATCGGTACCTATCCTATTCTTGTGGAGCCGAAAGAACTCTGGAAGCTTCGGAGTCTGAACTTATAATGTAAGCGCATCGACTTCTGCTTGTGAAGAGAACGGAGAGAGAACCGTTGTGGCCTGTTGTGTCACTGTTAAGCGCTCTTTTCGGTTATCTTTTTGTTTTGTTGCTGTTTCAAGAACAGCAGAACGGCCATTTTTCTATGCCCCCAATAGTCTATTCTTTCGCGCACAATTCTCAACATGGCAGCCGTGAAAGAGCCCATCGCCATCATAGGCTCGGCATGCCGGTTTCCAGGCGGCGCCTCATCCCCCTCGAAGCTATGGGACCTGCTGAAAGAACCACGGGATGTATTGACCGATATTCCCGAAGACAGGCTGGTCCTCTCCAATTTTTACAACAAAGATGGGAGCTTCCACGGCAGTACAAACGTCAAGAATAAGTCTTACCTTCTTTCAGAGGATATCAGTGCATTTGATGCCCCCTTCTTCCAGATCAACGCTCTGGAAGCAGAGGGCATGGATCCCGCACAGCGCATCCTCCTTGAAACCGTGTACGAGGCCATGGAGGCCGCGGGTTCGGTAGAGGACGTCCGCGGCTCGCAAGCCTCTGTATACGTGGGGCTCATGACGGCAGACTGGTGGGACCTCCAAATGCGAGATACCGAAATTTTGCCAACATATGCCGCAACGGGAACAGCCCGGAGCATTATCGCTAACCGTATCTCGTATATTTTTGACCTGAAGGGACCGTCCATGACCATTGACACGGCATGCTCAAGCTCCTTGGTTGCTCTACACCAGGCGGTACAGAGCTTACGGAGTGGCGAATCAAAGACGGCCATAGTGGCTGGCGCAAACCTGATACTTGATCCCGCCGTGTACATCTCGGAGTCAAAACTGCATATGCTCTCGCCGGACTCTCGATCCCGCATGTGGGACAAGACGGCAGACGGATATGCAAGAGGCGAAGGATGTGCAGCAGTTCTCCTCAAACGACTCAGCGAAGCTATAGCTGACGGCGACCACATCGAGAGCGTGATTCGGGAGACGGGGGTCAACTCGGATGGACGTACCAAGGGAATTACCATGCCTAGTGCCTCAGCGCAAGCGGAGCTCATACGATCCACATATCAGAATGCTGGCCTCGATCCTACCGTAGATCGTTGCCAGTTCTTCGAGTGCCATGGAACTGGCACCGCAGCCGGAGATCCCATTGAGGCGCAGGCTATCTCTGAAACATTCTTTCCAGCAGAAAGGCGCCATGAGGGCTCAAGCAAGATGTATGTCGGGTCGATAAAGACCATCATCGGTCACCTAGAGGGCTGTTCTGGATTGGCCGGCGTGCTCAAGGCGTCCCTTGCCATTCAAAATCGCACCATTCCCGCCAACCTGCTCTTCAACGAACTGAACCCGGCCATCGAGCCCTACTACACGAACCTCGAGCTCGTTCAGTCTGGAACGGTGTGGCCAGAGACTCCAGGATGTTGCCGCCGAGCTAGCGTCAATAGCTTCGGTTTCGGTGGTACCAACGCTCACGCCATCCTCGAAAGTTACGATACCGAGCCGGTCGCGGGACAAGATGCAGAAAAAGAATCCTTTTTCCACGGACCTCTACTGTTCTCCGCATGCTCGTCATCTTCGTTAGTGGCCATGGTCCGGGAGCACGCCCGGTACATACGGTCAAATCCAAGCTTACGCCTCGACGATATGGCCTGGCTCCTTCAGAAGAAGCGCAGCCTGTTCGACTTTAAGCACAGCTTCTCAGCCCCGTCACGCGACCTTCTTCTCCAGCATATGGATGATTTTATAGAGACTGCCGATCCTAGTAGCGCTGGTTCTCGTCCACAACTCCTCTACCAGGATGATGCGCCGGCTGTCCTTGGGATCTTCACAGGTCAAGGTGCTCAGTGGGCCACCATGGGTGCGTCTTTGATTCAGAGATGCCGGCTGTTTGCTGAGTCCATCGAACGCAGCGAGGCCGCGTTGGCTACTTTACCCGATCCACCCTCGTGGTCTCTTAAACAAGAGCTGCTGGCGCCCAAAGAAATCTCACGTTTAAACGAGGCTGTGCTGAGCCAGCCACTGTGCACCGCATTGCAAATTGCCATGGTCGACCTCGCTACAGCTGCGGGCGTTCGTTTCAACGCCACAGTTGGCCATTCATCTGGTGAGATCGCAGCCACATATGCTGCTGGTATCCTTTCCGCCGCAGACGCCATGGCCATTGCATACTACAGAGGATATTACGCATACCTATCCTGTGGACCCGATGGAAAGAAAGGAGGCATGCTCGCGGCGGCCATATCATACGAAGCGGCGGCTGAGTTCTGCGCAAAACCACAATGGGCGGGACGCATCAGCCCAGCGGCAAGCAATTCACCTTCTAGTGTTACCATCTCCGGCGATCTCGATGCCGTGCAAGAAGCCAAGGCGCATTTCGACGCCGAGAAGACGTTCACCAGGCAGCTTGTGGTTGATACTGCGTACCATTCCCATCACATGCTGCCTTGCGCCGAAGCGTACCTGGCATCTTTGGAGGCGTGTAAAATCACCGTCAACCAGCCGCATCCTAGTTGTACTTGGTGCTCCAGCGTGCTAGGAGACGCATTGATTGAAGACAGCGACCTCGACATGCTGAAAGGGCAGTACTGGGTCGACAACATGGTGAAGCCAGTGCTGTTCGCAGAAGCTGTCGAAAATTCCATCTGGAACGGTGGCCCGTTTGAGGTAGCAATAGAGATGGGACCTCATCCGGCGCTCAAAGGTCCTGCAACCCAAGTTCTGAAGTCGGTGCTCGACTCCTCTCCCCCCTACATTGGCTTGCTGCGTCGTGGCGAAGACGCAATCGAGACTTTCTCCGACGGTCTCGGTCTCGTATGGGCCACCCTCGGTCCCTCCTTTGTTGACTTCGAGGGCTACCATCGAGCATTCGCCTTGGAAACGGCGACGCCACAGATGCTGAAGAATCTCCCGTCGTATCCCTGGGACCACGACAAGACATATTGGAAAGAGGGGCGCATCTCTCGGAACTACCGGCTCCGCAAGAACGCTCCACACGAGCTCCTTGGGCGCAGGCTTCCAGACGATACTGATGATGAGATGAGGTGGCGTAACATCCTACGACTGAGCGAGCTGGCCTGGATGCGTGGCCACGGCTTCAAGGGTCAGGTTTTGTTCCCGGCTGCTGCACATGTCACCATGGCTATCGAGGCGTCCAAGTATCTCAAGTCGGACCGCTCTGCCAAACTCATTGAGCTTAGGGACGTAAGCATCCACCACTCCATTGTCCTGGAAGAGAATTCTCCAGGAATTGAGACAATGTTTATATTGAAAGTCTTGAACAAGGGTAATGAAGAAAAGGACGTGATGGAGGCCGGGTTCAGCAGCTACACGTTTGTAGACGAGGCATCCGGGACCTCGAGAAAGACGGTAAGCGGCCGCATTGTTGTCCATATGGGAGACGCGCATGATGTTGGCCTTCCACGCGTCGTGCCTACTAGTTCTCAAATGTCAGCGGTAGATCCCAAGAGCTTCTACTCGTCCATGGAGCGCCTGGGTCTCGACTATCAAGACCTGTTCCGGGGGCTCACTCGCGCTGAGCGTAGTCAAGACCACGCACGAACAACAGCTACTTGGCAGGGCCAGGAAGACTACGACGACGACGACGAGCAGTATCTGGTGCACCCAGCCCTTCTAGACCTGGCCTTCCAGGCCAATCTCATACCGCTAGCGTCCGCCACCACGGATTTCGTTGAAACGTTGTTTCTGCCGACGACTCTGCACCGCCTCATTGTCGATCCGAATCGCTTAGGAGGACTGTCACGCCCAGGAGCAACAACGGATATCGACGCTTTCGTCACCCACTTGGCCTCGTCCGCTATGGTCGGCGATATCCACGTCCTTGATTCCTCGGGCACCGCCACTAGCATCCAAATCGAGGGCCTCTCCTGGAAGCTCCTTTCCGACAACATGCCTGCCAAAGACGGCCGAATCTTCTCACGGACGGTGTGGGAGGTAGACATTACTACTGGCGCGATAGATGTGGGAGAGACAAACGAGAAGGACGTTGAGAGGACGCGCGAATTGATTCACATCATGGAAAGAACTGCACTGTTCTACTTCCGGGACCTCGTCCGTAGCGTTTCAGCCGAGGAGATCAAGACACTTGCTTGGCACCATCAACGGCTATTCGAGGCAATTGCAGTCAAGCTGGAAGATATCCACTGCGGGCGAAACCCCATCGCGGAGCAGGTCTGGGTTGAGGACACGCGGGAAACAATCCACGACTTGCACACAAAGTTTCCCGGCCAAATTGAGCTAGAACTGATGCGTGCCATCAGCGAGCATCTCGTGTCGGTCGTGCGCGGAAAGACGCAGATCCTCGAAGTCATGCTGCAAGCCAATATGCTCAACCGCTTCTACATGGAGGGCGATTTTGCACGCCGGCTGAATGCCTCGATTGCAAGTGTCACCCGGCAGTTGGCGCACAAGTACCCACGCGCAAAGTTTCTCGAAATCGGCGCGGGTACGGGCGGAAGCACACGCAGCATCTTTGACAGCATCGGCTCGCGCTACTCGTCGTACACGTACACGGACATCTCCTCGGGCTTCTTCCAGCGCGCGGCGGACAAGTTTGCCGACCATGTCCACAAGATGAAGTTTTGCGTGCTCGATATCGAGAAGGACGTTGCGAGTCAGGGCTACGAGGAAGGAGCGTATGATGTCATTGTCGCTGCCAACGTGCTGCACGCGACTCGCAATTTGGCCGAGACGATGCAGCACACGCGGTCGCTTCTCAAGCCTGGCGGTTATCTTATTCTCATGGAGGCCACTGGTACCGCCATGGCAGCAACGTACATCATGGGCGCCCTGCCTGGCTGGTGGCTCGGTGTCGACGACGGCCGACGCTTCCAGCCTGGCGTCTCCGTCAGCGAGTGGGACAAGTTGCTGCAGAGCACGCGCTTCTCTGGCGTCAACGCCGTCAGCTACGACTTCCCGGAACTGCCCAAGCACACATTTTCCGTCATGGTCACCCAGGCCATCGACGAGCCGCTAGCCGTCCTCCGAGACCCACTGGCCGCGTCGCTCACATTCCCCCAGGAGCGCCTTCTCATCGTTGGTGGTACGCGCCCGGCTGCGGCCAAGCTGAGGCAGGGCCTGCAGGCGCTGCTTAGGCAGTGGAAGGAGACGGTCGTGGTGGACAGCATTGACTCGCTCGAGAGTGGCGGCGGCATCGAGGCATTCTCATCGGTGCTCTGTCTGACGGAGCTCGATGCGCCGCTCTTCGCCGACACCATGACGACCAGCAGGCTACGCAAGCTGCAGCAGCTGTTTGCACAGGCACGGAGGGTGCTATGGCTCACGAGCGGGGCCGCTGATGCGAGTCCGTTGTCCAACATGGTCGTCGGTCTGGGTCGCTCCCTGCCGGTCGAGCTGCCGCATCTCGCGCTGCAGTTCCTCGACCTCGAGGCACGCGGCGTTGCTGATACGTCGCCCGCGGTCGTTGCGGCTGTGTTCCTGCGGCTGGTCTTTGCGGGCCGGTCGGACGCCGTCCAGGTGCGGTGGACCATGGAGCCCGAGTTGAGACTAGTGGGCGACCAGCTGTGGGTGCCAAGGATCGTGCCGGACGAGGCCATGAACGATCGCATCAGCGCCAGGCACCGGCCCGTCCAACGGCGGGTCGCCAAGAACGCCACGCGGGTCGAGCTGTGCGCCAAGGACGGCGGGAACGGGCAGCTTGGCTTGCGCGAAGCGGCGCCGTTGGTCGCCGTCGAGGGCGCACGCGTCGTGGACGTCAAGTACTCGACTGCGCTGGGAACGCGTTGCTTCCTCTGTCTGGGCAACACACAGGATACGTTGGAACTCGCGTTTGCTGTGTCGGACGTGGACGCCACCTCGATAGTGGCCAAGAGCGTCTTCGTGATGCCGCCTGGAGGGCAGGCAGAGGCGGAGGCGGCGCTGCTGGTGGACATGGCCACCCAGCTGTTTGCCCAGGCTATTGTCCAACGCATACCCAGCGACCGTCGAGCCCTGGTCTACGAACCCAGCACAGATGGGCTTGCCGCTGCAATCAGCCTTCAAGCCCAGGCCACAGGCAAGACCATTTTGCTTGCTACTTCCAAGACGACCAACGTTCCTAGTGGCTGGCTTTCAGTTCACTGGCATGCCACAGAGCGAGCACTGCGTGCAGTCGTGCCACAGGACATTGGTTGCTTCATTGGCCTCAGCCTAGCATCACCACCTGCACTTATCGCCAGCCTCCCACACGCCGCAAGCGTCCACCAGCTGGGTGAGCCTGATATTTCCACCTCCTGTCTTGATGCTGCCGTGCTCAGGGCTGCATACGCCGCCGTGTTTCATACTTCGACAGCGATTACAGTGCCTGTGCAGAACCTGGCAGGCGCAACGTTCCGCAGCCGGGGCTACCCCAGCATTGTCGACTGGACACAACAAGAGATGACAGTGGCTGTTAGGCCGCTCGATATCAAGAGCTTGCTTCGTCCAGACAGGACGTATCTACTGGTGGGCATGGCCGGGGACATGGGCCGCTCCCTCTGCAGATGGATGGTCGAGAATGGTGCGCGCCATGTCGTGCTCAGCAGCCGCAATGCCAGCATTGACGCCGCTTGGCTGAGGGAGATGAGCCAACTCGGGGCCACTGTCCGCGTGTACCGTATGGATGTGTCGGACAGGCGTTCCGTAGACAGTGTTTGTGCAAGCATCGCGGCCGAGCTTCCGCCTATTGCAGGCGTCTGCAACGCGGCCATGGTGCTAAAGGACAAGCTCTTTTCCGATACCACGGCCGAGGCGCTGAACGAGGTGCTGGCACCCAAGGTCGATGGCTCGGCCATCCTGGACGAAGTGTTTGGCAGCAACGGTCCGGAACTCGACTTCTTTGTCCTCTTCTCCTCGCTGGCCAGCGTGTTCGGCAATGCCGGGCAGTCAAATTATCACGCCGCGAACCTGTTCATGGCCGGGTTGTGCGCCCGCCGGCGTTCGTCCGGTTTGCCCGCGTCCGTCATGCACATTGGCTTCATCACCGATGTCGGCTACGTCGCGCGCAGCGACCGCCGCTTCAAAGAGCACCTGGGCAAGCTCTCGCTTCAGCTCATGTCCGAACGAGACCTACATCACCTCTTCGCAGAGGCCGTGGCCAACAGCCACCCGGACCGGTGTCATGACCGCTCATGGGACATCATTGCTGGCATCGACCCCTTCATCGACGACGACCAAGCCGCTGTCCGTCCCCCATTCTATTCCAACCCTCGTTTCGCACATTACGTGATGGACTCGCGTGACGTATCGGCAGCGGCAGCGTCCTCGGGCTTGGGATCCGCAGAGCACCAGCAGGATCACCTCAAGCGCCAGCTGAGCGCGGGCATAACGGAGAAGGAGGCCGCCGCCGCCATTGAGGGCGCGTTTGCTCAGCGTCTCGAGACCATGCTTCAAATGGCGCCCAACTCCATCAAGCCGGACCGGTCACTCATCTCCCTCGGCCTCGACTCCCTCATCGCTGTTGAGATCCGCGCTTGGTTCCAGCAGGCTTTGAATCTGGATGTGCCTGTGCTGCGAATACTCAAAGGTGATAGCGTGGCCTCGATCTGTGCCGATGTTGCGCGTAAGTTTCTAATGGTTGGGGCCGAGTAGCGTGCCCGTCGAGTGTGAGCGAGTTGCGGTTGGCATGCACTGATGGGATAAATCAAGTCAGGTTAATTAAACCCGGGCAGTTGATTTGAATGATGGTTATAGAGGCACCAAAGTCGCCGAGAAGCTGCGTCGGTTGCCACCAATCGCGCTGGGTCCTGTGCTTAAGCAAGCTTATAGTATTTACGATATCGCGAGTCGAGTACGATTGCTTCGTAGTAAGTGGGGGAGACACTGGGTTTGCTATAATACTGCTTTAGTTTTGCGATTGCGGCACGCAGGTTGACAGCTATATAGTCCTCTAGAGCGTCACTCAGTTCGAAGTTAACCTCTGTATATGGCAACAGGCTCTCTTCGAAGGCGGCGATAAGCCGCTCAAACGTAGTTGTAACCTTGTATATGGCACCAAATCACCCGTTGAGCCTTTACAAAGCCTTCCCGCATCCTTCCAGCCGGTCCATCGCAGTTTTCAGTGGCTTTATTACGTTAACGTACTCTGTCATTACAGTCCAGTCCGCTACCGATAGCTCGCCCGATCGCATCCATGCTGGCGCTGCGGATAGCTTATTTCCCCGTTCACGTGCGTACTTGTCGGTATCCTGTCGTTTCTTGATAATGTGGTTCAGTAACTACTGTGTAATGGACTGCTGGAAGAGTAAGCTGCGCCCGAACGAAGCGCAGCGACTGCTCCAGCGAGTGACTCACGCCATGACTACAGCCAATAGCAACTGATCGTTGTTGGTAGGATCTTCGGTATGTGCGACATGTTGAAAGCGGTCGAAGCTGGAGTGCTGTTTCGGCGTACTGACGTGAGATGTGATGTCCAGAAACACCAAGGGGACCGTGCTGCGGCCACTCCGCCATGAGCTTCTCCTCGTCCTCTCGTGTACTGTGTACTGGCGCGTTGTTAGAAGCGGCTTCCTCCTCGCCAAACATCACTGTTCGGCTGCCTAAGTCAAGAGTATGGGGGCCACAACGAAGGCGGCACCAGTTGGCAATAAACGCGTATCGTGCTGCTAAGTACTCAATCGCCACATCTTTGCACGCTGCGCTGTCCACCACAAAGTGTCCCAGCTTCTTCCACGTTGTACCAAACTCCTCTAGTACTTTGTAGATACATTCTCCAATCGAATCGGAGCTGTAGACGCCGATGAGCTATGGCAGCGCAATGGACAAGTCCACAATCGTGCCACTGGCGTTGACGTAGTGTGCAACAACTGTGCAACAACTCCATGGAATCCACGCTGGCCACCTTTTGTCGTTCACTAATCGGAAGTTATGTGTACTTTCATAGCAGCGGCAGCGAGCTTACCTATAAGGATTGACTTTAAGCTCGGTCATATACTTCTCGGCCACATATACCGTGTGTGACGGCGTAACGCCCGCTCCAAACACCAAAATCGCAACAGCTACTAAACTTCAACACGCAACAACTCTACTAATATAAACTTAGTTAACGCTGCGCTTGCAGCCATTAAAGCGCTAGAACTAGGAGAAAAACTTGTATAACGTAGATTATCACCGAGCCGGCCATATTACCAATCCAGCCACTTTCTCTTAGCACGACCACCTTTTACCCTAACACAACATGCCTCAACAACAACAACTTTAGAATACTACTAGAGAAGGCAGAGTTATCCTTGCTATCTAGGCCTTCTACACTGGCTAATTTCGCAGTATCTACAGCACTGCTAGAGCATTGAACGTACCTTATTAGCAGGTCTCTAATCACCTTTGCAATATTATGCTGTAAAGAAAGTAGGGGAAGGACTAGACTACTTTCTTCCTAGTCTAGAAGGACCTAGACAAATCTAGACTAGCTTTGTCTAAATAGGAAGCATATAGCCTAATAGAGGTAAGGTAGGGTTATGTAATATAATAGACAAGTTATTATATTAGATACTAGGTAGAGATTGCTAGGCTATTTACAGAGTAAACAGAGGGGGGAGAGCTAGAGGTATTTATGCTTCCTCTCCTCTGTCTGTATTTCTAAGCAGAACGTTCTAGACTCCTCTAGGTAGGCTGGCGGAATGGGTATACTCCAACGTCCTTCGTGGGTACCCCCCAAAACCTTATCAATAATACATGGATTCTAGCAAACTAGGGCTGAAAAGAAAGAGAAAAACCACCTCTATATTTTTGTAGTAGAAGGTTTTGTTATAACTATTAAAATGTATAAGCTAGAGGCTAGAAAATGTTAAAAAAGGGGGGGTACCTAGCAAGCATACCCATTAATAGGTATACTTTGCTAGGTAGTGTTAATAACTTAGCTAATACTAGGCAGAATTAGCTAATTCTTTTTTTATTAGAAGGCGTAATACTAGGCGCTTCTATTGAATACTAGATTATGTAAGCGTATCTCTGCTAGTTAAGAAGCTATAAGCCAAAACGTAAAAAAGCATACCCTACCCATCCGCCAGCCTACCCTACCCATCCGCCAGCCTAAGCGGCAGCCTTAGCCTGCCTACGCGCTATTTGTTTGTTAATAAGTTTTCTCCCTATTTGGCGGGCGCCCTCTATGTTGGTTTGTGGCTAAGTGAGGATCCTCGCTGGCCTGCCCTGTTGTGCTGCTTGTCTACCTATAGTGGCTAAGGCCTATACTTTGTTAAGTGTCTCTTTAATCCTCTTTATAACTAGGTGATTTGTTGTTATAACTACCCTTTAGAGGGTCACCACCTGTATGTACAGGGATAGTGGCGGCGTTCCACTCTCTTTCTTAATTGCAGCCACTGGTGTTCTCTTATAGGCCCCTAGCGTCCGCCTTAGACACTTGTTCTAGACCACTGCTAGCTTGCAAATCTTTGCCTTGTCTATGCCTTTGCCTCCCTGCCCTATTAACTATATCTAGGATCTGTATACCATAATTAGACGTGCCACTACTGTGTATACTAATCGTGACTTGCGGACTAACAGGCCCTATAACAATGCTATAATCCTAGACATAGTGTAGAACGTCATCTCTCCTTTTGTTGCTACCTTCTAGATGTGTGTTTTCTACAAGAGCTTTAGGTCTATCTATACTCTAAGTAACGTGGTTCACAAGCGAGTCGCCCACCCAAGTGAGTCGCCCACTAAACACCCGCGCCCCGCCTGCGCAGCAACAACGCGTAATGCCACAACAACGCAACATGCAAAAGACCTATACTGAAGGAGATATATTTATTGCTATCTCTGATATTGAGTCTAAGCAGATACAGAGCGAAAGACGCGCTGCAGTAGTCTATAACATCCCACAAACAACAATCTGAGACTGACGCGCTAGACAACGCCCTTAACGCGACTGCAAGATAAAATCAAAGCGCCTTACAAAGCTAGAAGAGGAGGCGATTATACAGCGTATACTTGAAGAGAGTCTACGTGGAATACCACCCTTAAAGGCGCATGTACAAGATATGGCTGATAGACTGCTAAGGGAGCGTGGTGGGAAGCCTACAGGCAAGAACTAGGTTGATAACTTCATCAAGCGTACACTAGAGCTGCGCACGCGATGGAGCTGTCTATACAATTGCCAGCGAGCTGCCTGCGAAGACTCAGCGCTTATCTAGCCCTAGTTTAGCCTAGTTTAATTAAGAAAGACAAAGTATAGTATTACAGATAAGGACACCTAGAACTTTAATAAGTCTAGCTTTATAATAGGTAAGATATCCTCTTAGCTTGTTATTACAGGCATAGAGAAACCTAGGAAATAGAAGAAACTACAGCCTAGCAATTGTAAGTAGGTTACCCTAGTATAAGGTGTTACTGCAATAGGGCGTATTATCCTACCTAGGCTGGCGGATGGGTAGGGTATGCTTTTTTACGTTTTGGCTTATAGCTTCTTAAC
>NW_022984775.1:1642759-1644784 GCF_010094145.1 Didymella exigua CBS 183.55 | reverse complement strand
GCTAGAATCCATGTATTATTGACAAAGTTTTGGGGGGTACCCACGAAGGACGTTGGAGTATACCCATTCCGCCAGCCTACTGCCGCTATAGGTCTAAGGAACAAGCCTAATAGAAGGCAGATACAGTTAAGGAGCACGATTAAGGAGATTGCCATAGACCTCACGGACAGATGGAGGAGGAGATGGGAGCTTCAGGCAGCAAAACCTCACAGGTCGGCGCCTACGTGGAAGGAGAGCTGGGATTTCCAGCCACTGCATCTATATAACGGCGTTCCCAAACACGTAGCTACAGCAATTGTGTTGCTACGCACAGAGGTCCTCGGGCTTAAGGCGTGGCTAGCACGAATTAGGGTACCAGGCACCAACCCTGACTGCACGTGCGGACACCCTAGGCAGACTCTTAGCCACGTCCTCTCGTTCTGCCCAGACCAGAGGGAGGCGAGGCTTAAGCTGATAGAAAGGGCGGGCACAACAGATCTCCTACAAATTCTGATAAACTAGGAGAAGGTTGCAGCAGCAGGCAGGTAGCTGTTGGACACAGGACTGCTAGAGCAGTTTTAAGTGGCGCTAGAGGTGGAATAGACTAACACTAGGGGGTAGTCCCTATTTACAGCTATAGGCTAACACCTACACAAGCCCTTCTGCTCCCCTACTATAGGGCAGCACAGACAGGTACTAGACAGGACTAGGACAGAAGGCAGCAGACACAGACAAGGCAGGGGTTTTTAGCTCTAATAGAGCATGTTGGCCCTAATCACAAAAGCAAGTACATAGTGTTTCTAGACCTAAAAGGGAACTAGGCAGCACTCTAAATTGAAATCTTACTTACTTAAATACCTTCTAGCCTATTATTAATAGCTTAGTTAGCCTTAATAGTATGTTAATGTTTGTGGCTAGCGCGTAGTTAGTAATAGTTAGAGCCCTTAGCAAGAGTAGCTTTAATAGTAGTGGTGTAGTTATTTTTAGATTGATCTCGTCCTAGATGTTGCGCAACAGGCATCTTGCCTGTAGCTGCGCAAGCTAGCTAGTCTAGTTAGCTTGGTCCCTAAGGACTGTTGTTGGGTTGTGGTATGTTAGTTGCGCTATTTTAGTTGCAGCAGTAAGACTCTTAATTATCAGATTCTTGTACTATAAGCTAGAGTATATGCTTTACAGAATCTTAGGTGGTATAATAGTTTATTAATAATTGTAATAATAGTGTCTGTTGTCCGCGTTGTGCTCATTGCTACAGGATTGAAGTGGGGGGGAATTAGCGCTGTTCGCGGCCGCCTGTGTGCGGGCCAATCAGGAGTTGCCAGGCCTCGCTTAATCGACCTGGCAACTGCTGATTGGCTGCGCGACAGGTCCCTGCTCGATTGCGCAGATCCGACCTATCGCCGCTCGCTGTTATCTGACATAAGTAGACTGGCGGATGGGTACCCCTTACCTAGGGTAGGGTATAGGTTGGTTATAGGTCGCACAGACCAAGGTATAGTGTAACGGTTGAGAGGAGAAGCAGATCACGCGTTGTTGGCGGTGGTTTGGTGCTACTTCCTCATGTTGTTGAGCACCTCTTACCTCAGCTACATCACAAACACGTCATCAAAAATAGACCCCGCAGCGAGCCTTGGAGAGCAAAGATACAAGCAACACAACAACACAGAAGAACACAATACACTCGTTATATACATTTGCCCTTGATACCGCAATACATTTGCTAAGCTTGTACCACGTGCTATAAGACTTAAGCAGTTAAAAGACTTAAGCAGTTAAAAGACTTAAGCAGTTAAAAGACTTAAGCAGTAAAAAGACCTAAGCAGTTAAAAGACTTAAGCAGTTAAAAGACTTAAGCTATTCTTGTTGCTACTAGCTAGAGTTCATCTTGTAAAGTTATAAGACTTTGTTTTTATAATCTTTATCTAGCGTATTTCCCTCTTAGGTATAGCGCTATGCTTACCTAAGCATTGCTATTGTAATCTCTAAGAAGAGAGGATTAGAATGGTGTGCTTACAAAGCCTGTATCTCCTCTTATTCTTAAGATATACT
>NW_022984775.1:1634775-1640619 GCF_010094145.1 Didymella exigua CBS 183.55 | reverse complement strand
TCTGTCTATCCTTAGCTTAAATAAAGGCTATTTTAAGCTTGTCTAAACGTGTTACAAGCCTGCTAGCCTATAGCTTACTAACAGGCTCTTCACTACGCACACCAAGTATCTTATTAGCTATATCTGCTACCTTATATAGCTAGGGCACAAATCCTTATAATTAAGGTTAAGTATATACTAGACAATTGTCTGCTCCTCTAGTATAGTAAGTTTCTAGTAATTAGCTTGTATATCTAGTTAAAATGTAATATTGCAAAGGCAATTAGAGACCTACTAATAAGGTATATTTAACGCTCTAGCAGCGCAGTAGATACTGCGAAATTAGCTAGCATAGAACGCCTAGATAGCAAGGATAACTTTGCCTTCTCTAGTAGTATTCTAAAGTTGTTGTTGTTAAGGCATGTTATGTTGGGGTAAAAGGTGGTTGTGCCAAGAGAAAGTGGCCGGTTTGGTGATATGGCCGGCTCGGTGATAATCTACGTTAACCTTATACTGAGCGATCTTCTGCTGTAGCAAGTTGAAGTAAAGCTCATACTTTGCGTAGGAATCGGCGTTGTGGCGATCAGCGTCCATACCCGTTGAGTATTAAGAGATAAGATGGATGGAGTACTTGTTGATGAAGCGCGTAACCCAGCTCTCGCTCACTGGCTCCTGGGCGACTGCTGACGCGAAATTGGCGATCATCTCTCTTGTAGGAGGTATATGACGAGCAGTTAGCTCCTCTATATACTTTACAAGCTCCTCCTCTTGTTGTTGGGTGAGCTTCTGCTGGTTGGAGTCTTTGGCTTCCTGAGGTGCCTGAACGCCCTTGTGTCTCCGCGCCAAAGTTGAGCGATCAACGCCATGTTGATTGGCAATTTCCTGATACACAAGTTTCTCTCCTGGGTCTAGCGCTTCGATTGCTGTAAGCGCATTATTAATAGGTGCCATGGCTGTTGAGTAATTACGCGTTGAAGTGTGGGTGCTGTTTATGGTGATCGGGCGTTGCGCGACTCCGGGCGTTGCGCGCACGGACACGGGTAGGTACGTTAACCTAAGACTAGCTACCTTTGGTAAATTATAGAACCCGTGTTACATCCCGTCTCCTCCCTTAATTCACTGCTTAGCTGAAAGGCCTCAGCCATAACGCGATGGAACTTTTCAAATGGAATGCTAGCAGTTAAAGGCACCCGAGCAAAATAACCAAGTGCGGAGCCCATGTATCGAAGGAGATTTGATCGGTCTGGCACCATTCTCAATAGACTGGCCGAAGTGCAGAATGCTAATATGGTCGTTCTTACAATGTCCCTGGGATTTGTTAAAAAGTAAACAATCAACTTCTTTGAGAATTACTTGGAGGCTTTTCCACTTTGGAAATTTTCACACGGACACAGAGAAAGACACACAGAGTTAGAGCGCTGCCGAATTAAAATGCGAGGGAGGGATGGGGATATGAAAGGAGGGCAGAGAGATATAGGAAAGCGTTGGTGTGCCGCAAAATCCATACCAGTTAGCCGCCATGGCAACGTTGTCGATATCATTTAGCAGTCTCAAAACGTCCTGCGCCTCGTTGAGAATGGAGAACAGCGCATTCTCAAACCGAGTGGCATGAGCGGGCTGCAGTAGCTCTTGTGCGTAGATGCAAAGCAGCAACTCAAACGACTGAATGCTCGTTGAGAGCTTGCCGAGTGCAGTAATGTGACATTCTGTAATGGTCGAGGCTTTCCAGGCCCGAACGAGCCGCACGCATTCGTCTATTTCACCCGTTTTTAGTGTATTGCGCGCCTCCCTGCCATGCAGTTTCTGCATTGCGTGCGAGGACAGGCGTGCAAAGAGACATTGTGTGATCATATCGATGTTCTGAATACCTGAGGAATTGTCCTGGCTGGGAAGAATGTGGTCGATGTGACTTTCAGGGAGTATCTGTTCGAGATCTCTGCATTAGTTGCGTTGCATCTCAGGTAACAATCAGGTAGATCGGCATACTGGATTCTTATCTAGGTATAACTCATTCCTAATGAAGAATTTGCTAACCTAAAACAGGTCCTAAGTATGCTGATCTACTTGATTATTAATAATTTTGGTTGGAAGACGTACCGAGAATTGGCCCGTCCACATACTATGGCGCTTTTCAATTATGTAAAGGAGCCAGAAGCCTTGTGTGAGCCCCATTTCTTGTTGGGAATCTCGGCACAGTACGCTAAGTGCGCGCCGACTGTTCAGTCGGAGAGCCTGGGCATGGGCTGTACACTCTGTCAAATATCTTGGAACCTCTTCCGGAGCCCACTGTACTGCATAGATGAGCTGGGGTTGAATTTTAGTATAAGAAGATTCTAAGGAGACAATCCTAATCTGATAGCTTACTAGAGTAAGGGCAGCCTGAGATGGGTTTTGTTAGCCTTGACAATTCCTGCGGATTTTGCTTGAGCTTATATTACCTTGAATGTAGTGATCGAATACTTTCCTCCTAACTGCTGCTCGAACATTTTTATAGCCATGTCGAAATACCGTGGAGCAAGCGTTGGATCGGTGCTCTTGTTTGAGTCCCGCACACGTTCTTGTTTGGCTCCGTTTGCAATTGCTGCATACACCAAGGCAATAGAGGCGGCATCGTCTGTTTTGCTAATTACTACATCATCGAATAGACGAAAGAGAGTGTCTCGATCGACGAATTTTGCTCCCCTAAGGTCAATGATTTAGCACTTGGTTTTTGCCGGGGCCCTCTGTGAGCTTACATGTATGCATGTTTGAGAAAGGCTAGAGTCTACTGTCAGTTGAATGGCCACAGACAAAACTCATTTTCAGGACTTACTCATAAGACATGATTGAAGTAGACTTGAGCGATCTTCATGCTCCTTTCTTGCGTCATTCATGCGACAGTTGCTGGATATGAAGTTGATTTGAGAAATGACGTCTTGGATGCCTTTCTCCATTGGCTCAAACGTTAGATCTTGCGCCGAGTTAAAGGTGTTGATACGTGATATGATTGTTGCTCCAGAAAAGTCGACCACATCGAAGTCTGTCGGGCACGTCAGAGGGGTAAGATACAGGCCAAAGGATTGCCTCCACTTGCCCTGGTAGAGTTCTGTAACTCGACGGTGTAATTCTGACTTGTCCTGTATACTGCGAAGTTCGGACGGAATAACGGAGAATGGCGTTATGCTCACATTTTCGAACATGACCTCAGAGGCATCATAGAGATCAAGCGTGTTGCCCTCTTGGCTATCCTCGTGCAGCAGCGAGTCAGGAATACCAAAGCTGTCAAATTGAAGCGACCCTGCGGAATTAGAGCTCGTTAATGCGTCCAGCTCAAACGTAATAGGGGATGGCCAAATCACTTCCTGGTCGCTCCTCTGGCTTTCTGCTTGGCTAGACGGCATCCTCGGATCTTCATAGGCCGTTGAAGATCCCGCAGCGATTGATGTTGAATCTCGACCTTGAGATTTGGTTTGCTCATAAGCCGCAGCTTCCAATAGGCTATATCCATACTTATTGGGCCTTCCACGTTTCTTCCTGGGGGGATAATTGCAGGTACTGCCGTTGGCCGGTAGGTAAGTTAGAGACCTGATGTAGGCTGTAGGGGTCAGAACTTGCCTGACAGTTGTTGCATCTTGGCTCGCCTCCATCACCTAGTGTTGTTTTTTAGCACGGAACAGAAAATAGAGTTGGACTAGTGGTTAGCCTGAATCACGACGTACATTTTAGTTTGCGGTTCTTGCATACCTCGCAAGCGCCAGGTCGGCGTTTGTAATTTCGCACTCCTGACTTCATAATCGCATCATAGAGCCAAACTAATGAAGCGAGCCGAAGTCTTAAATAGACCTTGAAATGGTTCAACAAATGGTTGCTAGGCTTGGCGATTCTTCCGCAGCCTTCCGGGGACACTACTGTAGGTCTTAAGTATCGCCTTAACACAAGCTAAGGTGCACGCTACCTAGTACCTGTGTCTAACGTGGGCTAAGCTGGCCTATATACTTCCTGTGCACATAGGGCTTCTACGCACTTACCTATCTAAAATTAATCCCTACGCAGGGATGTGTATCTGCAGAATTACTAGGCAGATTCTTCTCGAAGTTTTAACACTAACTACTATACTATAATTTACCCTACGGGCGTTGTGCACTATCTTACTATAACTTCTACAGTGTTGTTCAGTTAGTTTACCCCAATTAACCTGCACTTGCTTCTTTGCCTTCTTTCTATTACTGCGCGACTATAGATAGATCTAGCCGAGGACATGCGACGAACAAGCTCTGGGTCCGAGGTAAGCAGGTCTTTCGGGCCGATGCGGCCAAGCACCCCATATTTATTGGAGAGGGCCGCGTCTTCGGTGCAGGCGCGGTGGGATCCGGAGCAGCGGATGCGGAACATAGGCCAATAGGAGATGGCATGAGAGAAAGGGCCAGGAACGTGAGAAAGGGATGCGCGGATTTGCGCGATGCGCGCGTCTCTCTACAGTCAACAATACTCACAACCCCATAACTCAACGCCATGATGCCAATAAACGAAGCCCTTGCAGAGGTAGACTCGAATACCCTGTGATACAATCCAGTGGTCCGAAATTGTAGAAAAGCATGGTGTTGTACGCTTAACTTTGACGCGCAGATACTGAGCCCAGACGCGATCACAGCAGGACCAGGCAGTAACACAGCAAAAGCTCACCCCACAACAAAAGGAGGAGATTGTGAAGTATAAAGAGGAACTTACTGCTTGTCACTTACCTCCTACGCGAGAGATGATTGCAAACTTCGCCTCAACAGTAGCCCAAGAGCCAGTGAGCGAGAGCTGGGGTACCCGCTTTATCAAAAAGTACTCCAACTGTCTTACCTCTCACTACTTAATGGGTATGGACCCACGTTGACGCTGAGCATACATACAAGATAGATAAGAAGGACTTCATGATTAGAGTCACCACTGGGACTAAATACGTGTTCAGCCAACGTATGTGGGACAAGGGGGAGGTTGAGACATCACTTCAAGATGGCAATTGTGCGTGGATTATGTTAATAGCCTGTGTGTGTGGTGATGGATCAGCATTGCCGCCAGGACTTATATACGAGTCAGCCAACAGTACAATACAATTAGGCTGGGTAGAGCAAATTTAGTCAGGAGAGCACACTGCACACGTCACTCCTACGCCCACAGGCTGGACAAACAACAAAACAGGCCTTGCCTGGTTACAACAGGTCTTTGATCACTATACTAAGGAGAAATCACAGAGAAAGTATCGCCTTCTGATCCTTGACAGCCACAGGTCACACCTTACTATAGAGTTTATTAACTACTGTAATTAGAACAAGATACTCCTGGCTGCTTTCCCTCCTCACACAACCCACACGCTTCAGCCACTTGATGTGGTGATTTTGAAGCCACTGTCAACAGCATACTCAAAGGAGCTTACAATACACCTTCACGATAGCTAAGGGCTGTCAGTAATCAAGAAAGGCGACTTCTTCTACCTGTTCTAAAAGGTCTGGGTTAGCACGTTTACCCAGGAGATGATCTGTAGGTCCTTTTAGGCAACTGGTGTCATACCTATTTAACCCAACCCACAACACCAACTTTCTGATTTTTGGGTCCCCTTTATAGAGGCCCCAAAAATCGTGGCAAACTAACTAGGCCTACTGCAGCGACTCTGAGGACACGTCTAACCCCCCTCTCGCCCTTCGCGCGACGCGCAAAGGGGCGCGTTGCGAGGATGGCAGAGTTTTCTGCTTCCCCTGCCTCTCCTACCTCCCAGCACACAGGGTCCCCAGACCCTGAGTCTCCTCAACACCTTAACAACCGCGCCACAGAACAGCTCCAGAGGGTCCTGAATCATCAGGCTCCCCCTCTAAGCAGCCATTTCCCCAGTGGGGGCGCTCC
>NW_022984775.1:1611186-1634641 GCF_010094145.1 Didymella exigua CBS 183.55 | reverse complement strand
CTAACCTCCCTCTCCCGAAGCAACTCCCCCCCCAGCTCCCGCTGGAGCAGCGACACCAATCAAAGCAACCCTAGGAGCCAAGAATCAGGCCGCCGCTCCTGGGCGGACGTAGCCAGAGACCCCCAAAACACAGCGCCAAAGAATAGGGGCAACGGCAGGCCCCTGAACCCTGCTAGGCCCCGGCCTGGCCCGCCCCCTAAGCCAAAGGAAGACAATCGAATCTTTGTCACAATCTCTGACCCAGCAGTGCGATTACAACAACCCTCCCCCTTTGTAGTAAGACAGGCAGTCTGCAGGAGCATTGAAGGAATCACCCTTCAAGACATCCCCACTGCATCGCCAATTAACACAGGCTGGGCAATCACGCCTGCAGGCAAAACAATTAGGGATCAACTCCTAACCCAAGAAAACCAGGAGCTTATAGTAAAAGCACTAGGTGGGGATGCAATCAGGACCCTAGAACACTGGATTAACTACGCCGTACAAGGAGTTCCTAGCTCTTTCCGGACTCTAGATGGCACTGAACTACCTACTACCATCCAGCTAGTAGAGGAGGAAGTCTGCTCACAAACAGGCAAGCAGCCAGTTAGCTGCAGAACCTCACGACACGGGGCCAACCAGAATGGCCTAACTACCTGGATCATATCATACAAGGAGCCAGTCCGCTCATTCCAGCTCTTTGGCACTAGCCAGTTCTCTAAAGAAATCCACAAACACCCTGCTATACAGCGACACAATCCAGGCTGCCAACAATACTGCAACGCCGCCCGCTGCACTAGAGTAGCCCGCTGTGGACACTGTGGGGACCGCACAGATAGACACCAAGGGCTCTATGGGGACAGCTGCCCTCATAAAGCCAAGTGTGCTAACTGCCATGGCCCTCACCCAGCTAGTCACTCCAACTGTCCTGCAGCCCCTCGCCGGGCGCATGGACACATAATTAAGCCCACTAAGACTGAACTAAACTCTATCCGCCGCGCAGGCAGAGCAACATACCAGCATCTCTACAGGACTGTAGAAGAAACCCTTAACCAAGCAACGTCGCAGCACGAGGATACCCCCCTAGAGGCCACCTAAGAGATCCTAGCTCCCCACTCTCCTCTCCAAAGGCAAGCACCAGAGGAAGAGAGCAGGGCAGCTACAACTGAAATTAGCAGCGCCTCTCAAGCATCCTTACCCACTAGCAGGGAAAAGAGACCAAGACGGGCTGCTGCAGGCCGTGCAAACCTAAATGTGAGGGACATGTCTGCCAACAGTATGCGCCCACGATCAACTATCTACACTGACCCCTCCACCTCAGAGAGGGAGGACACCAGCATGAGCGATGAGCCACCATCCACATGTTAGGACATCCACACATGCCCTCTACCTACAACAGGCATCGACAGCCTAGCCAGCAGAGAAACCAACTCCGCATATGCTGGGCCAACGTCGGCAGAAGCTCACCCTGCCACATTACAATACTAGAAGTATCCTTCCAGAAGGGCATAGACGTTGTATGCGTCCAAGAGCCCTTTACTTGTGCTAACTCAAGGACCTCCACCCACCCCAGCTTCAGACACCTCGCACCTATCAGCACCTGGGACACTCCTAACGCACTAGGCTCAGCCCACCCTAGGGTGATGACCTATATCCGCAAAGGGCACCACCTCAAACTCCAGACCAGAGAAAGTCTTGATCACCTAGACCTGCTGTGGGCTGTTGTAAACGGAGTCTCGATACTAAACTGCTACAGACAGCCACTTACCCCAGACGTACTCCAATACGTTACGCATCTCACACCCCCCCAACACTGCGTTATAGGAGGGGACTTCAACGTCAGACACGAATCCTTCGAACCCACTGTTTCCGCAGCTAGCGGCGGCATAGAGCTCGCCAGGTGGGCCGCCGCCGCCTCTATGGACTATATTGGCGTGCCAGGACAGCCGACACACTGTGCTGGACATGTCATTGATCTCACCTTCTCTAATGTCCCGTTCGCTCAGTCTGCTGTAGATGCTGACATGCACAGCGGGTCAGACCACGAGACGATAGTAACTTCTGTCTCCACTTCCACACTCAGCACCCCGCACCTAGACCAGTATCACTATAGAGTCCCAGAGGCAAGCCTACCAAAGTTCACTGGGCTAGTGGAAATAGGCGTCCAGAGCATCCCAGATCCGCGTGCGGCACGGGATGCGGCACAACTAGACAACTGTGTTACGCTGCTGACAGAGACTGTGCAGCACTCTATACAAACAGCAGGCAAGCTCGACCGCAAGGAGGGACGCGCTGCGCCGTGGTGGACCAAGGAATGCAAGACTGCCTACCAAGCCCACAAACGCGCTCGACAGCACTACTCAGGCAGACCTCCGCTAGAAGAAACACGAGCCTTCAAGACTACAGTCAGACAGGCCAAAAGGCAATACTAGAGGCACGTCATTAATAACGCCAAGGACGACAAGGATCTGTTCAAGGTCATTGCCTGGCATAAGCTCACACCAGAGAACCAGGACACTCCGCTTATTATAGACAACAGGACAACATCTGACCCCCTAGAGAAGGCTGAGGCACTTAGACAGGAAGTTCTCAATCGGTACACAGCGGATGACGATCTCAGCCACCACCCAGATCAGGAGACTGCGGCTCCTCTGCCGTGGAGCACACACATCTCACTAGAGGAGTCTGAGCGAAACACAATAGGGGTCACCAGCACCTCCCCAGGCACGGACCGCTCTACAGTGCGACTGCTCCGCGCCTGCTGGGCCCAGGTTGGGGAACTCATACAACGGATCTTCCAGCGGTGCCTTGAACTGAACCACTTCCCTGCACAGTGGAAGCTGGCAGAAGTAGCCATGATACCTAAGGTAGGAAAGAAAGACCGGACGTCACCCCGGTCATGGAGGCCTATAGCACTCCTCTCCTGCATTGGAAAGGGGCTCGAACGAACAGTGGCCAGAAGAATCGCGTGGACGGCTATGACCTACAAGATCCTTAGCCCCCAACATGGAGGCGCCCTCCCAAAGCGCTCTGCTGTAGATCTTACTGCAGCGTTCACTCACAATACAGAGGCTGCTTGGGCAAAAGGCCAGCACGTTACCATGGTCACCTTGGACGTGCAAGGCGCCTTTGACGCTCTCCTCAAGAACCGCCTGCTTCACTAGATGGCCCAACAGGGATGGCCGCAAAGGACGATCCTCTTTGTCAACTCTTTCCTCACTGACCGAAGAGTTCAGGTGCGCCTTGGCCAGGTCACCACCCCTAGCTACCCAGTCGCCTGTGGCACGCCCCAAGGATCACCCCTCTCTCCTGTCCTATACACACTGTACCTAGCCGAGCTACTATCTATGGACACGCAACAAAGGTTTGGATACGCAGACGACATATGCCTATACCGGGCCTCGCACTCTCTAGATAAGAACGTTGAGCTCCTAGCAGCAGACCTACGACAGATCAGAGCATGGGGAACAGCGAATAAGGTCACCTTTGCCCCAGAAAAACAAGAGATGATCCACCTCACTCGACAAAAGAGCAACTACGCGCCACCCTGTGTAGTAGACAAGCAGCTTACAATTAACCTAATCTTACTAAGTAGGTCAAGAAACCAGCCAGCCCTCTAATAGCTCGGGATCTGGTTCAACCGCAAACTTACCTTTAAGCGGCACGTAGCCACACACAACGCAAAGGCGGCCAAGGTGGCCTATCACATCCGCAGCCTAGCAAACACGGCCTACGGACCACCAGCCAGCTCTCTCCGCAAGGCCACTATTGCCTGCGTATATCCGTCCCTTCTGTATGGGGCTGAGTGTTGGTACAGAGGCCGTACTAAGCCTCCACGCACACTGAAACCTGGCAGACCAGCAGAAGTCAGCGCCTATGTCGGATGGCATATAGCGGTCATGGACAAAACACTGGCTATAGCAGCAAGAGGCATCCTCCCAGTGTGGCGAACGACCCCTACTGCTACTCTCTTCCGAGACGCCGGCCTACCCTCAGCTGCCAACGCGCTAGAAGAAGCCAAACTTCGCTTTGCGACACATCTACGCACTGTAGATGCAGAACACCCACTTGCCGGCCGCATGGCAGCCATCAGGATGAGCGTAGGCAGGACGGCTGGAAAGCTGCAACGAATGCGGACCAAAGTCCAGTATCTAGGATCTCTCCTGCCTAAGATACCTAGGACAATACTAACAGCCCCCCACTACTCGCCCGGCTGCCAAACGGACCCAGCAATAGGCATAGACAAAGAGACTGCAGCAAAGGCCTTCAAAGAATGGTAGACCTACCTGCCACCTTTAGACGTGACCATCTTCTCAGACGGCTCTGAGCAGTACACAACAGAAGGAGAAAGGCGGGTTACCTATGGCTTTGCTGTGTACCAGGATGGAAAACAACTTAATACTGGACGCGGGTCGCTTCACCCTATCTCACACGTCTTTGACGCGGAAGCAGTAGGTGCGTGGAGGGGCCTCCAGCACACTATAAGACATCCAGCGCTCCGCACCCGCCGAATCTGGCTGTGCGTAGACAGCACCTCCGTCATATGGTGCTTGAAGGGCAGCGCATCCCCGACCTCTCAATGGGCCTTCCTGGAGTGTCACGGCGCTATGGATACCCACGACGTCTCTATCAAATGGGCCCCTGGGCACCTAGGCATTGAAGGAAACGAAGCGGCAGATAGGCTGGCAGACCTAGAAGCTCAGCACCCATCACCGCCAACTGGAAAGGCTGCTATGCCTACACTCTCAGGCATCAAGACAATAGCCCGCCAGACACTGCGACACACACAGCAGATCTGGTGGTCTGGAAAGAAGACTAAGCTCTCTGTATGGTACAAAAGATGGGAGTTAGGCTACTCACTACGCAGCAGACTACCTGAGTTGGACCTACTAAGAGCCACCCTAGCTAGACTGCTCTCAATCCGATCTATGCACGGCGACTTTGCCTAGTACCACCAAAAGTTCAGCCACAACGACGCAATACTCACCTGCTCATGCGGACGCAACAAGACGCCAGAGCACCTTGCGCTCTGCCGCAAGACCCTAGGGACCTTTGGCCGGTGGCCACTCCGACCAGCTATACCACCGTCCAGCTGGAATGATGGCCTAGCGTACACTGCTGCGCTGATTGGAGATCCAGAGGCTTTCGAAGCCTTTCTCCAACTCACACAGTACTACACCAAAGTCTGCCCCCGGTAGCTCACCCTGTGCTGCGACAGCAGCAAACAACTGCACTCTTTCCTTACTCTCCTTCTTACTCTCCCTCTTCCTCTCTCCCACTCTTCGGGCACTTACCTGCCTCTGAACACAGACAAGGGATCCACCCTAATGTACACAGATTGCTCAGTCTCCCCAGTTGGAAGGGGAGCTGTAGCACAACATGGTAGCAACACCCGCGCAGGCAAGAAATGCTTTCTAGGGTAGTGTATTCGCACTGTAATCCCATAGCTTAGCACGTCGTATATGCCCTTCGGGAGGCGAGATGGTGGACTTCATCCTCATCAATTAGACGTAAAATGAATACCAACCAACCAACCAACCTATTTAACCCAACGTTATCCTCCGCTGCTTCGCTGAATCAACCCCTGAGAGCTCTGACGTATCCAGCTCAGTTTCCACATACAGTGGCAAAGACTGGCTCAAAATTGAGACTTTGTTACGGAAGGTAGTGAGATAGGAGAGTAGTTAGGAGGTAAAGAAGCTGAAGCGCTCACTCCACCACATCTCAATCTAGAACTCAATCCTCCACCACGAGAATGAGGGCTTTAAAAGGGCTCTTAAGACTCAAAAGAAGCATAACAAGAAGAGCAAGGGACCTGCACTTCAGCTTGAACAGGAGGAGTATCATGGTGGAGCAGTATTCTACTCTCCTCACAGAGTTGAGAGAGCACGCAACTATGAGAGGACTAGACAACAAGAACAGGAGGCAGAGGAGTCTAAAAAAGCAGAGGTAGCTAGGTCAAGGCACGCTAATAAGCTATGCAATGAGAAGATCGCTCATGAGAAGCGTGAGAAGCGGGTAAAGGAGAAGGCAGAGCGAGACCAAGTCAAAGCTAAGCAGGCTGAGGAGGTAGCTGAACGTAAGGCTCAAAAAGAGCGTAAAAAAGAAGCTAACAACGCTGAGAAAGCTGTAAAATTGTCTCATAGAGACAAACGGAAGGCTTCACGGTCTGTAGCTCCCAGAAAGAAGCATGATTGTGGTGCAGCAGCTACGCAGCGTGGTGTCGTTACTGCAGTACCTGCCCCAGTACAGTCCGTGCGCAGTCAACGAGCCAGTTCAGTCAACGAGCCACCCCACCAATATGGGACGATCAAAAAGATGAGGTTATTGAGCCACACACAATAGCTATTTTCGTGAGATTTTTCGAGGTATTGCTATAAAGAAGCTTCTAGATCATTTGCACTGCTTTAATCTCGCTGGCGTCTTGAGTTGGCAGCCATTTCTGCCAAATTTGGGTGGGGGAGACGCCTCAGGCGGACCAGCGTTAACCTGACTTAATGCAGCCGCACCACGACAACGCTTTGCTGGATTTTCTGCTGCTTTGTGTGAGGCTTTTCGCTTACGCTTGTTTGCTGTATCGTGGCTTTTTTGAGTGGTTGCAGCTTGTTGTTGTTGCTTTTTAAGCGCCCGTTCTGCAGCGCGTTCCTCAGCGCGCTGTTTCTGCTCGCGATCACGCTTAATTCTGGCTTGTTGTTGAGCCACCTTCGCAGCTTCTTGATTCTGCTTTTTGTGAGCTGCTTCTGCTGCTCTTGCCTCTCTATCGCGAGTTTTTTTGAGTTGTAGCTCCGCGGCTTCGTCCAGTTCTGCGGCCTTGCGCGCGCGCGCGCTGGCAAGCTTCCTGGGACTGTAGAATACAGCACCGCCGTGCCAATTGTCGCCTTCTTGTGTAGTTAGTGTTGTAGACTTGGTTAGGCGCTTCTTGATGAGGTTGATTTTAGCGTGTAGCTCCGCGTTCTGGAGTTGTAGAAGCTCGTTGTTGACCTGCAGCGAGTGCAGGCCTTGGGACAGCCGTTTGGCTTCAAATTTGGCCTTGTCAGCCACTGCAGCATCAAAAATTTTGCGCAATTGAGGCCAGGTATCGCCGTCGCCTTGCTCCCCAATTCCTGGCTCATCATCTTGTTGTTGTGGGCCATTGTTGAAGCGTTGAAGTACTGGGTCTGCGTCCATCGGCCATACGCCTGTAGCTTGGAAACTCTTCAATATAAGATCGTGAGTCATTGTAGAGCTCTAAGCCGGCCAAAAGTTGCTATAGAAGTCGCGTTTGGTGATCCTTGAGAGGCCTTGGGTTCGCTGGAGGCGTTGGGTAAGCTCCTCAGTGTAGTGCTTTGAAAGCGGCGCAAAGAGCACAACATCTAACGGCTGCAAGCTGTGGGTTGAATGGGGAGGATACACTATAACCATGATGCGTTTGGCTTCACAATACTCCAAAAAATCTGGCGTGAGGTGGCTGGCGTGGCCGTCAAGTATCAGAAGGCGCCATTGCCAGCAAGCTTTGGCTGCAGTATAGCGTTTGAACACCTGTTAAAGCCAGGCAAGTCCCAAGGCGTTATTTGACCATCCTGAAGCTGAGTAGGATACAAAAATTTGGTGTTATTCAGCTAAAAGATCGTTAACCTAGCTTGATTGAACCCCGGAGGTGCCCTAGTAGATGAGAGCGGGCGGTAATGCATCTCCAGAAGCGCATACGCAAGCCAGCAGCGTTACCTATTCTCTGTTGCCATCTCTTATTGCTGCTGTACGCTCTTTTGACTTATAAACTGCCTTAGAGAAGATCCTTTTGGTGCAGTGGGCGATGCCAACGTAGAAGCCTTTCTCATCCATATTGTACGTGTTGCGCTTGTCAATGCCATGTTCTCGCATCTTAGAGTGCAGCAAGTTAAAGTACAACTTGTATTTATGCTTGTTGTCAGCCAGGTGACGCCTACAATCCATACCAGTGTCGTATTTGGTGATGAGCTTGTCAGGATGGCGGTGTTGAAACTGGGTAATCCAGCTTTCAGAGACCTCTTGCTGCGCAACCACGCTGCTGAAATTTTTCAAAATACTTTGTGTAGGTGGTACACCATCCCTTGTACACCTTTCTATGTATCTAATTAACTCATCCTCTTGTTGTGGGTTAAGGTTTTGTTAGTCTTTGGCCGCCTGTGTGTCCTTAGAGCCCTGTGCACCCTTGTGCCTTCGCGACAGCGTTGTTTGATCAACTCCAAATGCTTTTGCAACTTGGCAGTACAAGAATTTATCTCCAGCCTTACGCGATTTAATATATTTAATTGCTTCTTGAATTGGGTCTATGGTTGTGGAGTTATGACGCGTTGAAGTTGGGTGGGTTCATGTGGCAGCGGGGTTTGGGGTGGCTCGTTGACTGAACTGGCTCGTTGACTGCGCACGGACTGTATGGCCGAGCTTAATCCAAGGAAGCATCTGAACAAAACCATCAGAAGTGAAGGGAGACAGCAATACCCCCAAATTTCACAAGGGTCGTCCTTCCGGTCAATCCGGGCCAAAGAGGGGCTACCGGAGGCCTTTCGGCTATTCAAGACCCAGAGTCACCTGTCTATGGTGCGGAGAGACCGGAAATATCCGGCCCGACTGCCTCAAGAACAAGGAATCTGACAAGGACTCTCCCTAGACAACCTTGGGAAAAGTGAAAGGGCAGAAAGATTAATCTCCGCTCTTGCTGCCCATGTTGAAGTCTCTACTATGGTATTCGGCAAAAGTAGTGTACAATGGCCGTGCACGCAGGGGTGTGAGCAAGAAAAGAGCCAGGAAGTGGAAGTGGGGCTTAACACAAGCACCATCCAATTAAAGATAGCTCTGCTGATGATCAAGCAAGTGGTTGTTAATCACAAGTACAGCCACTGCACTGACTAGTGTACAATACTTTTGCCGGATACCACAGTAAGGAGAAGAAAGAGTCAGTGACCCTTCATGAGGCACTGTACCAAACCCTGCAACTATTGACAGTCAAGGTTGTCTTTGGGCCTTTTGGGACAAATCAGCCATAAATGCGTTGGTTAATGGCGGTTCGCAACTCAACTTGTTGTCAAATATTCTAGCAAAGAAGTTAGACCTTTAAATAAGTCCTATAACATGCCTCACAGGTATGTGACCGGCCCGGGTATGTGACCGGGTTTTGCCAAGACCACATCAAACTTCACCTATAATGTCTCAACGCAACAACACAGTACAGCTCTCAAACAAAGTAGATATACAGCTTACGCTTCAGGCTATTCAAAAAGACGCGACACTTACAGTATCACGCGCAGCAACTATCTACAAGGTGTTAGAAAGTACGCTAAGACGACGACGCGCTGGAATGCTCTCTCAACGCAATTGGAAGCCTAAATCAATAAACCTGACAGGTACTAAAGAGGAGGTAATTGTCTAGCATGTATTGAGGCTAGACGAGCAAGGATACCCGCCGCGGCTCACTAATGTGAAGGATATGGCCAATTCTCTGCTTGCTGAGCGCCACCACCCACCTGTTCGCAAGAACTAGGCTAGCACCTTTGTTAAGTGTTGGCTAGAGCTTAAAGTCAAGTTTAATTGAAAGTACACCTGCAAGAGAGCCCTGTGTAAGGATCCTAAGGTGATAGGAGACTAGTTCCGCCTAGTGGAGAATACTAAAGCTAAGTATAGTATCCTAGATAAAGACACCTACAACTTTGATAAGTCTAGCTTCATGATAGGCGTTATATCTACTAGAGCTGTTGTCACAGGCTCTGAGCGCTGAAGAAGGCTAAAGACAGTGCAGCAGGGCGACAGAGAGTGGACCAGTATTATCCAGGGCATCAATGCAAAGGGCCGGTCTATCCCGCCCTTTGTTAACGTAGGTGTAGGGCGAGTCGCCCACTTTTGCCAAGACCCTCCCCCATCAAACCCTATTATGGCCCAAAACACCACAAACTGGCGCTGCATAAGGCAAAACAAGCTGTAATATTACTAAGAGACCTCTTTAATATTATTCTTGCACATTTGCGTGTTGTGTCTACCCTCTCTACACTGTCTACAGTGTTGTTAGGAGGGTTTACCTCCTTTAGCGCGCACTAGCTTCTTTCCCCTCTTTCTATTACTACGCGCTCTAAACACCTTTAGAGCAGTTAACTGCTAGCCCTCTTTAACTGCAAGGCTTCCCTTAGCTTAAATATACTTTCTTTTGTGCAATTTGCGTTGTGTAGTGGCCTTAGCAGCTACTTTAAGCTTATAGATTTGTTTTTGTGCAAGCGCAAGCTCATGCAACAGGATAGCTCCCCCCTTTGCGTAGTGCTTAATTGCGCTTAGAATAGAAGTAGGTGAGCTACCCTGCTCCCTCTTATATTTGTCCTAAATTAGAGTTAATTGCAACTTAAATTCTAGGGTATTGCTTAGGGTTTGCAACTGCTAGGGCTTGTTGTTACAGGGAGTAGTAGTGATAGAGTGCGCAGCTTTGTATTAAGGGATAATATAACCCTTTCTAGGTTAAAAGGGACTAATTTAGCCGCTTAGAACCCTCCCTAGATATTATAAGGGGTTATAGCTTTCTTGTAAGCTGCTTTAAAGCATAACAGGAACTCCTACTTTGTAATGTGGTTAATCTAGTTACAAATAAGCTTATTAACCTTGTCCCTATACGCCTTCCTTAGAGGGCTAAACCAACTCACGTGAAGTGGCTGCAGGTGTGCGATAAGTGCGCAGGCATATATAGAGCTATAATCTCGTAATTTTTGCAGTATTGCTAGAATTCTGTAGAGTTGTGGCTCTCATAACTATTAAAAATTAGCGTACAGTAAGTACTAACAGTGTGTGTCTTTGTATGCCTGTTAAAGTGCTTCAACTAGTTCAACCTTATGTAACGGTTGAGAGGAGAAGCAGATCACGTGTTGTTGGCGGTGGTCTGGTGCTACTTCCTCATGTTGTTGAGCACCTCTTACCTCAGCTGCATCACAAACACGTCATCAAAACAGACCCTGCAGAGAGCCTTGGAGAGCAAAGACACGAGCAACCCGACAACACAGAACACGACAATACACTCGTTATATACATTTGCTCTTGATACCGCAACAGATTAGTTAGTTGTAGGGTGTCTTGTGATCCTTAATCAGGTGTATGTGGCGTACAGCAATTGTCTTGCTGATGTTTGTGTTCAGGTCAGCCAAAGCCTTCATCTAAGTTTAATACTCAGAGCAGCGGCGCTCCTATTAATTGCATTCCTATTACCAAGACTCTTGGTCGTCTGCAGTCAAATTAGAGAGCCTAGTAGCTCTATCTTTGTAGTTAATAAGTTGAGGCTTAGTAGCCTCTGTCAGTTCAGGGAGAAGCTCTCTAGATATATCAGGATTAATGTATTGACAGAGACTTTGGTGGTTGGCAACGTCTCAGCGAATAAACTACTAACGTACTCTATCACCGAGCCAGTCATATCACCAAACTAGTTAAAAACTCTTAGCGCGCCCAACTTATGTTGCAGCAACTTAAATTACTTGCTATTAAACAGTAATCTAGTGTACTGTGTACTTGCATTAGATTTAGAATCTTCTCCTGTATCTTTCTAATACGTTTAATGTAACGGTCTAGACTCTAAAGCTAAAGAAGAGCTAGAGCTAGCCGGTTACATTAGCTTATGTAACGGTCTAGACTCTTAGAGTCTAGACCGTTACAGCTTAGCCGGCTTGGCTTAAGCTGGATATATATTATCTACGCAGTTAACTAGGCGTCTAGTTAACTTGTGCATGCTTTTTAGCAAAAGTTGTTAGGAAGTAGATATCCTTTATTGGCCTTTGGCCAGACTACTACATTTAAGTGTTGTGCCTAGTGCCCCTACAGTTTCTACAGCGCTGTTAGGCTAAATAGGTCCTTTCTTAAGTATCTGCACTACAAGTCTTCTTTAACAGCTAAGCTACTACAGACACCTTAGCAGCTACCTGTGATGCTGCTAGGCCGTACTTAAGTGTGCTGCTATGCTAAATCTGCTTTCGCTTGCGCGACTTCCTCCTACTTATAACTACTAATTGCTCTTTAAGCTTAGTAATACAAGCAGCTTAAAGCGCTTTTTAGTGCAGCATTAATTCACCACCTTTAATAAGCTAAGAGAAGCTAGCCTAAGCTGTGACTAGTAACTAGGTAAAGGAGTTATATATAAGCCTTAACTAAGATCTAAACTTGTGTGTATTGCTTAGAGTCCTTAACTGCCACAGTGTCTCTAGTAGAGGGGGTGATAGTAGGGTACAGTGCCGCACCTTAAGGCAATCTAACACTACCTGCGCGTTAGTAGGGACTAGCCCTAACACCTTAAAGGCCTTCTAACAGTTAGCCTTTATAAATATATTAAGGAATATGTCCCTAAAGGCTAGTAGGAAGCCTTCCTTATTAATATAGAAGATGTGTTAGTGTGCTAAGTCTTAAACACATTAGGAGTACTTATACTTTAAAAGTAAGAAATAGACTATATTAAGTAGCTAGAGGATGCGTAACAAGTAAGGTAGTATATAGAGAGTAAGGATTTAGTTCTCTAGGTAATAGTCCTTAAACTCCTAGTTAAGATAGCTCTTATAGCTGTCTAAGATAAGCAACCTATACACTTCTACCTAACGCGTCTCTGTATGCGTGTTAAAGTGCTTTAACTACTTAAGGCTAAGTGTGTTATTTATCTAACTATTCTTAGAGACTAAGAGCTTCTAATTATAGGGTATGTCTATCTCCTTATACTAGGCAGAGATGTGGACGCGTCCTTTGTAGATGATGAAAGGTGGGGTTGCATACCCAGCGGCGCAGATGCTCTGAATAATGGTAACCCACTCGCGATCGCCTGGCTGAACAAGCTCTAGCTGAGCACGTCTCTCTAAGCCTTTTAAATCCTTTAAGGACAAAGCAACACCTATCTAGAACCTAGTTTTATTAAAGTTGTGCATGTTGTTATTGCAAACGCTATACTTAACTTTAGTATCCTTGTAACGACGCAGGCAAGAAGAGAGATATCCGGAATAGGTGTGAATCCGCTACGAGGCATATGGGAGTGCTGGGATGATAAGAACACCAGGATATATTCTCTACACCTATAGGTCTTGTACAAAAGGATATAGAAAAACTACTCTACAAAGCTACAGTTCCTTGCTCCTTATATATGAGGGTTTGGTGGCAGTTTGGTGTAAGCTCATGCCATGCGACAAGGGCCATGGTCATGAGTTGCTAGAACCGTATCCTAGTGGTATCGGGTCACTGTTCGTAGAGCGTTGTTACAATCCTCTACTTGCTTAAACTACGTGCTAATTATCTTAGGATCTTCCTGTAGTATCCTCTGTCTATCCTTAGCTTAAATAAAGGCTATTTTAAGCTTGTCTAAACGTGTTACAAGCCTGCTAGCCTATAGCTTACTAACAGGCTCTTCACTACGCACACCAAGTATCTTATTAGCTATATCTGCTACCTTATATAGCTAGGGCACAAATCCTTATAATTAAGGTTAAGTATATACTAGACAATTGTCTGCTCCTCTAGTATAGTAAGTTTCTAGTAATTAGCTTGTATATCTAGTTAAAACGTAATATTGCAAAGGCAATTAGAGACCTACTAATAAGGTATATTTAACGCTCTAGCAGCGCAGTGGATACTGCGAAATTAGCTAGCATAGAACGCCTAGATAGCAAAGATAACTCTGCCTTCTCTAGTAGTATTCTAAAGTTGTTGTTGTTAAGGCATGTTGTGTTAGGGTAAAAGGTGGTTGTGCCAAGAGAAAGTGGCCGGTTCAGTGATATGGCCGGCTTGGTGATAATCTACGTTAAGGATGTATTAGAAAACTGTCTGCTCTTCAGTTGCAGTAAGCTTCTAGCAGTTTGCGCGTACGTTGAGTCAAAATGGAGTATTGTTGGCGCGTTCAGAGAGCCTGCGCTGGTTGACGTTAAACGCAGCAGCAGCAGCCCGATGGCTCTGAAACTGTCCAGTATTATAGGCCTGGAGAGCAAGCTGCAGTGTCCCTTTGTGTTGAAGCAATAAGTCGTGATGTTGTTAAGACATACTGTAAAGTGCAGAGTTGTGTTGGTCTTGGCAGGTTTTGACCGGTTCGGTGATATGACCGGCTCGGTGATAGAGTACGTTGGGTAAAATAGTCGTTAGGCGTGTTCATTATGACTGACACGCTTCACATCGGGATTAGACTTAGTAGCTATTGTAGAGGCTGTAGTCGCATGAATGGATCCAGGCAGAGATCCAGACAATGTGTGTTGTGGGCATACGCGGTAATAGATGCGTCGTGGGCAAATGCGGTAACAGCAACGTGCGACTTGTGAGTAGAGTAACGTTACAGCAGCGGATGAGAACAATCCTGTGCACCCAGGCTCATAACTGTTGCAGTGGAGTGAACAGTGCGCTTATGCAGGAAGAATTGAATGATTGAACTTAGGTTGTATTGTGTGCAGCTACGAACAGTAGATATACACGATTGGCTGTAAACAGCGCTAATGTAGGATGGGTAGTCGTATCTCACCGAGGGTGAGGTGCGGTTGCCTATGGGGCAAGAGAGATTCAAACCGTGACAGACGAAGCATAGCTTAAAGTTAGTTTAATAAATATAACGTATCTATGTGTATTATAAGTCTGTGCATATTAATAGTAACCTAGCTATCTTTAATGCCTATAAACTAAACAATCAACAATAGGTACCTTAAGGAAAACAGGACGTAACGCTGGATCTGTAATATCTGGGACAGATGGTTTGCCCGTAATGTTCAAACAATGATTTATGTGCTCTTCCTCCATAACGTTGCTAGGTACGGCCCATAACTCATGGTTCAAAAGCTTCATACGCTTCTCAAGTGTGTATATGCAGTGAAGATAGTGAAAAGTGCCGTGCGAGTAGATGAGCTCGTAGTGGCCTCCCAACGTATACTCCTTGTCAGCTTTATGGAGGCCGTCTGGATCGGAAAACATGGATATGTTGAGACTCTCCCACTCCGAAATATACTGCTTATACATGGTATGGTCCAGGCACTCCGGCCGCACCCAGGTGCCAATGATGAAGTCGAAAACGCATCCCTTGCGTTGACCTTCTTCTGATGTGGCTCCGCACGAGCCCAGATTGGTGGGCACCGGTAGCGGCCGGTAGGAAAATCTCGTCCCGAAGTGATATGCGCCTGCCGTGGTGACAAAAACCAGTACCAGCAGTGAGAGTGCAAGTGCCCATGTGCCAATCTGACTCGTTGCTCTCCACGCAAGCGGCTCAAGAAAGTGCAGCTTTTGGCGGAAAGAAGTCTTCTCAGAAGGGCCGCCAGGGAGCAAAATCTCCTCGTCAGACCGTCGCTCCTCGCTAGCGTCGGAGAGTAGTCTATAGTTCTCTGCCATGGTGGGTCCCACACTGGAAAGAAAGGGGCTCAAGCTGTAGATTTGGGCACGAAAGCAAGTGACAGATTTGAAAGAGACCAGAATGTGTGGCGGTACTCTTTGTTCTGACACTCTCCTGGTAGAAAAGTATGTTTTATACCCGACAGGGAAAATCCAATATTTACCCGAATAGCCGTTGCGTCAAACAATCCATTGTTTTTCCGCCTGATTTACCGATTGCATCCTCTGAGAGCTCCTAAACTGCCATCTCTATCGTGGGAATCCATATTTCGCGACTTATTCTTCGGTAGTTAGAGAATCGAATGTCCAAATTGAGGTTCATACAAAGTTCTCCATGCTACAGCCATTGCTAATACATATATATGCAAGTTACCTAGACTTTCTCTATCAGAGAAACAGAATAACTACAGAACCTCAATCACACCAGTGACGTGCTGCGCGTAGATCGCATCAACACATCCCACAATAATGTTCACGTGGTCGAAGAAAAAGCGGCAGGGCACCTCACGCCCCGTTTCAAGAGATCCAACCTATGACCCATTGCTCGCAAGCGAAGAAGAACAAGACTACGAAAACAAAACACCTGGTGAATCCCAACGATTTATGACCTGGGCCGCCGTCCTCGGTATCCTCGTCCTATGCACAGCAGGAGCTTCACTCATAACAGTCGGCACAAGCAGTCTACAGCCATATGCTTATGAGCGATATGACCCGCGCATCAAAAGGTGCGGCGAAACAGCCCAAGAAGCAACGACACGCGGTTGCGAGTTCGATCCTATCACGTTCTCCTGGTTGCCGCCCGACTGTGTCGACCATGGCTTGATCGACGAGTTCCGCGCCACGGGGTGGACCTTGTATGCAGGTCGGAATACAACAGCCACACTGATCGAAGAGGACTGGGCCATGGGAATAGATGAGAAAAGGCACGCCTGGCTTACCAGAAAAGACTATATACTCCACTGCGTTTTTGTGTGGAAGATAATGCACCGGGCTATTGCGTTGGGGAGAAGCCTTCCCACAGTCGTGAGTTCGTACGCTGAGACCGAGCTTTGTGGTCGAATATTGGAGGAACATGAGTCAGCAAATGACATTGCTTATAAGGTCGCTGTACAATTTCCGGCATGTTAGTTTGTAGTAGACTAAGATTTTTATTCTATGCTATTAACGTACCTCACGGGTGTGTCGGTCACACGGGTGCGTCGGTTACTTTTGCCAAGCTCCTACCAAACTACCCCTTCTACACTAATGCCTCCATAACACCACCAGTCTAACGCGTCAAAGGAAAGCCAGGTACAGCTTGCACAGGATATCAAACAAGACGCGAATATCTCTCAGCGATGCGCTGCAGCCTACTATGTTATACCTCAAAGCACACTAAGTGACCGACGCGCTGGACGACGCTCACGAGCAGATTACAGGCCTCACTCACGGAATCTGGAAGACAACGAAGAGGAGGTGGTTGTTGACCACATACTTGGGCTTGTTGCGCGAGGATTTCTTCCAAGACTCGCAGCTGTGGCTGATATGGCCAACTCTTTGCGCGCGGAGCGCAATCTAGGCCATGTTGGCACAAACTGGCCCAGTACGTTCGTTAAGCGCCAACTAGAGCTCACAGTGAAGTTTAATCGCAAGTATGATTACAAGAGAGCCCTCTGCGAGGATCGAAAGGTCATCCTTGGCTGGTTCTGCCTTGTGGAAAATATTAAAGCCAAGTATGGTATTGTCAGATTCTGTTGCGGCATCAAGGGCAAATGTATATAACGATTGTATTGTGTTCTTCTGTGTTGTTGTTCTGCTTGTATCTTTTCTCTCCAAGGCTCGCTGCGGGGTCTGTTTTGATGACGTGTTTGTGATGCAGCTGAGGTAAGAGGTGCTCAACAACATGAGGAAGTAGCACCAGACCACCGCCAACAACACGTGATCCGCTTCTCCTCTCAACCGTTACAGAACCAGCGCACTTGCGCAGATTTCACACGCTGTAGCACTATACTAGAACTCTCTACTCTAAGGATTGCACACTAGAATAGTGTTGCTAAGTCTAGCAACTGTACCGTGTCCGTGCGCGCAATGCACGCGGTCGCGCAATGCACGATATCCTCAAAATAGGCTACTTTTTCAACGCGTCACAACACAACAACATAACTCCAATTGAAGCTGCGCTTGCGCATATAAATGCACTTGAATCTGGAGAGAAACTTGTCTATTAAAAAATTGCAGATCAATACAGTTGCAGTCGGTCAACGTTGTCGCGGAGGCACCGGCAGCAGACAACGTCGCGTGCAGTCAAGGACTCTGAGCAGCACAAACTCAACCCACAACAAGAGGCAGAGCTTGTAAAGTATATACAAGAACTCACTACCCGTCGCTTACCACCTACAAGAGAGATGATACGAAATTTCGCCTCTGCTGTAGCGCAGGAGACGCTCTCTGATAGCTGGGTCACTCGCTTCCTCCACCGTCACAACAACTGCCTCCTGCCACGTTGGGCCACCGCTATGGACTCCAATCGCCACTACGCCGAGTCATATACCAAGTATAAACAGTACTTTGATATACCCTACTCTAAGATTGATGAGTACAACATAGAGCCAGAAAACACATACAATATGGACGAGAAGGGCTTTATGATAGGGGTCATTGGCAGGTCAAAAAGAGTATTCAACAAGCTTCAATATGAGAGGAAGGAGGTGCGGCAGTCTATACAAGCTGGTAACCGGGAGTGGGTGACAGTGCTGGCTTGTGTATGTGCTGATGGGAGTGCTTTACCACCTGGTATCATATATGAGGCAGCTGGGCCAGCTATACGATCGAGCTGGGTGGACGATATCAAACCAGAACAGCACTCAGCACACTTCACTACATCCCCTACAGGCTGGACAAACAACAACGTTGGCCTTGCCTGGCTTGAACAGGTGTTTGATCGCTATACCAAGCAGAAATCACGTGTGCAGTACCGGCTCTTAGTTGTAGATGGCCATGGCTCCCATATAACGATGGAGTTCATCAAGTACTGTGATGATCATCGAATTCTGCTGGCTATACTGCCCCCGCACTCAACCCAGACTCTCCAGCCGTTGGACGTAGTCTGCTTCGCCCCACTGGCTCATTTCTATACTATTGAGCTCACTGAGTACCTCCAGCAAAGTCTAGGGTGGCTCCCAGTTAAGAAAGGTGACTTCTTTCCACTATTCTGGCGTGCTTGGGTGAAGAGCTTTACAGAGAGTACTGTATTGAGCTCCTTCAGAGTTACTGGGATATGCCCACCTGATAGTCACCGAACACCAATCTTTCGATTTTTGGGTTACCCTCCTGGGAGCCCTAAAAATCACAGCACCTGAACAAGCTCGCCGCGCCGTTTCCAGGCGTGCCTCTAACGTCCACCTAGGCCCCCGCGCTGACGCGCAGAGGAGCCTACTAGGATGGCAGAGTCACCCTCTTCTCGCCACACAGGGTCCCCAGACCCGGTTGGTTGGTTGGTTGGTTGGTATTCATTTTACGTCTAGTTGATGGGGATCAAGTCCACCATCTCGCCTCCCGAAGGGCATATACGACGTGCTAAGCTATGGAATTACAGTGCTAGCACACTACCTTAGAAAGCATTTCTTGCCTGCGCGGGTATTGCTACCATATCAGAGCTACAGCTCCCCTTCCAGTTAGGGAGACTAAGCAGTTTGTGTACATCAGGGTGAATCCCTTGTGTGTGTTCCAAGGCAGGTAAGTGCCCGAAGCAGGTAAGTGCTAGAGAAGTAGGGGAGAGGGAGAGGGAGGGTTAGAGGGAGGGTAAGGAGAGAGTACAGCTATTTGCTGCTGTCGCAGCACCGCGTGAGCTACCAGGGGCAGACCTTAGTGTAGTACTGTGTGAGTTAGATAAAGGCTTCGAAAGCCTCTAGATCTCCAATCAGCGCGGCAGTATACGCTATGCCATCGTTCTAGCTAGTTGGTGTTATAGGTGGTTAAAGTGGCCATCAGCCAAAGGTCCCAAGGGTCTTGCGGCAGAGCGCAAGGTGCTCTAGCGTCTTGTCATGTCCACATGAGCAGGTGAGTGTTGCGTTGTTGTGACTAAACTTTTAGTAGTACTAGGCGAAGTTGCTGTGCATAGATTAGATTAAGAGCAGTCTAGCTAAGGTGGCTCTTAGTAGGTCTAACTTAGGTAGTCTGCTGCGTAGTAAGTAGCCTAACTCCTATCTCTTATACTATGTAGAGAGGCTTCCTTTCTTCTTAGACCACTATGTCTGCTGTGCATTGTGCAGTGCTTGGCAGGCAACTAACTTGATGCCTGAGAGTGTTGGCATAGCAGCTTTTCTAGTTGGGGGTGATGGGTGCTGGGCTTCTAGGTTCGCTAGCCTGTCTGCCGCTTCGTTTCCCTCGATGCCTAGGTGTCCAGGGGCCCATTTGATGGAGACGTCGTGTGTCTCCATAGCACCATGGCACTCCAGGAAGGCCCACTGAGAGGTAGAGGGTGCGTTGCCCCTGAGGCACCATATCACTGAGGTGCTGTCTATGCACAGCCAGATTCGGCGAGTGCGGAGCGCTGGTTGTCTTATAGTGTGCTGGAGACCCCTCTATGCTCCTACTGCTTCCGCGTCGAAGACGTGTGAGGTAGGCTGAAGTGACCCGCGTCCAGTGTGAAGTTGTTTTCTATCCTGATATACTGCAAAGCTGTAGGTAACCTACTTTTCTCCTTCCTTTGTGTACTGTTTAGAGCCATCTAAGAAGATAGTAATATCTAAAGGTAGGAGGTGGTCCTACTATTCTGTAAAGGCCTTGGCTGTAGTCTTTTTGTCTGTGCCTATTGTTGGGTCTGTTTAGCAGCTAGGTGAGTAGTGAAGGGATGTTAGTATTGTCCTAGGTATCTCTGGCAGAAGAGATCCTAGATACTAGACTTTAGTTCGTATTTGTTGCAGCTTTCCAGCTGTCCAGCCTATGCTCATCCTTATGGCTGCTGTGCGGCTGGCCAGTGGATGCTCCGCATCTATGGTGCGTAGATGGGTCGCAAAGCGGAGTTTGGCTTCTTCAAGCGCAGTGGCAGCTGAGGGTAGTCCGGCGTCTTGGAAGAGAGTAGCAGTAGGGGTTGTTCGCCACACTGGGAGGATGCCTCTCGCTGCTATAGCTAGTGTTTTGTCCATGACAGCTATGTGCCACCTGACATAGGTGCTGACTTTGGCTGGTCTGCCTGGTTTGAGTGTGCGTGGAGGTTTAGTACGGCCTCTGTACCAGCACTCGGCCCCATACAGAAGGGACGGGTACACGCAGGCCAGGGTGGCCTTGCGGAGGGAGCTGGCTGGTGGCCCGTAGGCCGTGTTTGCTAGGCTGCGGATGTGATAGGCTACCTTGGCTGCTTTTGCGTTGTGTGTGGCTACATGTTGCTTGAAGGTAAGTTTGCGGTTAAACTAGATCCCTAGCTATTAGAGAGCTAGCTAGGTTCTTAACCTGCTTAGTAAGATTAGGTTAATTGTAAGCTAATTGTCTACCACACAGGGTGGCGCGTAGCTACTCTTCTGTCAAGTGAGGTGAATTATTTCCTGTTTTTTAGGCGCAAAGGTGACTATGTTAGCTGTACCCTATACTCTGATCTGTTGTAGGTCTGCTGCTAGGAGCTTAACGTTCTTATCTAGGGAGTGTGAGGCCTGATACAAGCATATGTCATCTGCATATCTGAATCTTCTTTTTGTGTCTGCAGACAGCAGCTCTGCCAGGTACAGTGTGTACAGGACTGGGGAGAGTGGTGATCCCTGCGGTGTGCCGCAGGCGACTAGGTAGCTAGGGGTAGTGGCTTAGCCTAGGCAGACTTAGACCCTTTAATTAGTGAGGAAAGAGTTAACAAAGAGGATAGTCCTTTGCGGCTAGCCCTGTTTAGCCATCTAGTGCAGCAGGCGGTTCTTAAGGAGAGCGTCGAAGGCGCCTTGCACATCTAAGGTGACTATTGTGACATGCTGGCCTTTTGCCCACGCAGCTTCAGTATTGTGGGTGAACGCTGCAGTAAGATCTACAGCAGAGCGTTTTAGGAGGGTGCCTCCATGTTAGGGGCTAAGGATCTTGTAGGTTATAGCAGTCTACGCGATTCTTCTAGCCACTGTTTGTTCGAGACCCTTTCTAATGCAGGAGAGGAGTGCTATAGGCCTCCAGGATCAAGGCGAAGTCCTGTCCTTCTTCCCTACCTTGGGGATCATGGCTACTTCTGCCAGCTTCCATTGCGCAGGGAAGTAGTTGAGTTCAAGGCACCGCTGGAAGATCCGTCGTATGAGTTCCCTAATTTGGGCCCAGCAGGCGCGGAGCAGTCGCACTGTAGAGCGGTCCGTGCCTAGGGAGGTGCTGGTGACCCCTATTGTGTTTCGCTCAGACTCCTCTAGTGAGATATGTGTACTCCACGGGAGAGGGGCCGCAGTTTCCTCATCTAGGTAGTGGCTGAGATCGTCATCTGCTGTGTATCAATTAAGGACTTCCTGTCTAAGTGCCTCAGCCTTCTCTAGGGGGTTAGATATTGTCCTGTTGTTGATGTTAAGCGGAGTGTCCTAGTTCTCTAGTGTAAGCTTATACTAGGCAATAACCTTAAACAGGTCCTTGTTGTCCTTAGTAGTGTTAATAACATGCCTCTAGTATTGCCTTTTAGCCTGTCTAACTGTAGTCTTAAAGGCTCGTGTTTCTTCTAGCAGAGGTCTGCCTAAGCAGGTCTGTCGAGCGCGTTTGTAGGCTTGGTAGGCAGTCTTGCACTCCTTGGTCCACCAAGGCGCAGCACGTCCTTCTTTGCGATCAAGCTTGCCCGCTGTTTGTATAGAGTGCTGCACAGTCTCTGTCAGCAGTGCAACACAGTCGTCTAGTTGTGCCGCATCATGTGCCGCACGCGGATCTGGGATGCTCTGGACGCCTATTTCCACTAGCCCAGTGAACTTTGGTAGGCTTGCCTCTGGAACTCTGTAGTGGTGCTGGTCTAGGTGCAGAGTACCGAGTGTGGAAGTAGAGACAGAGGTTACTATTGTCTCGTGGTCTGACCCGCAATGCATGCTAGCATCAACAGCAGACTGGGCAAATGGGATGTTAGAGAAGGTAAGGTCAAGGACATGGCCAGCGCAGTGTGTTGGCTGCCCCGGCACACCAATGTAGTCCATAGAGGCGTTAGCAGCCCACCTGGCGAGCTCTATGCCGCCGCTGGCTGCGGAAACAGAGGGCTCAAAGGATTCGTGTCTGACGTTAAAGTCCCCTCCTACAACGCAGTGTTGGGGGGGCGTAAGGTGCGTAACGTATTGGAGTACGTCAGGGGTAAGTGGCTGTCTGTAGCAGTTGAGTATTAAGACTCTGTTCACAACAGCCCACAGCAGGTCTAGGTAATTAAGGCTTTGTCTAGCCTAGAGCTTCAAGTGGTATCCTTTGCAGATGTAGGTCATCACCTAAGGGCAGGTTGCGCCTAGTACGTTAGGAGCGTCCTAGGTGCTAATAGGTGCGAGGTGTCTAAAGCCTAGGTGGGTGGAGGTCCTTAAGTTAGCACAGGTGAAAGGCTCTTAGACGCATACAACATCCATGTCCTTCTGAAAGGCCGCTTCTAGGATTGTAATGTGGCAGGGTGAGCTCCTGCCGACGTTGGCCCAGCATATGCGGAGCTAGTCTCCCTGCTGGCCAGGCCGTTGTTGCCTGTTGCGGGCGGAGGGTGTGTGTTAGTGTCCTAACATGTAGATAGTGACTAATTGCTCATGCTGATGTCCTCCCTCTTAGAGGTTAAGGGGTTAGTGTAGATAGTTGGTCGTGGGAGCAGACTGTTAGCTGACATGTCCCTTACATTCAGGTTCGTATGGCCTGCAGCGGCCCATCTTGGTCTCTTTTCTCTACCAGTGGTGGGCAAGGATGCTTGAGAGGCGCTGCTTGTTCCAGTTGGAGCTGCCCTGCTATCCTCTTCTAGTGCCCGCCCCCGTGGAGGAGGGTGGGGGGCCGCTATCTCCTGCGCGGTCTCTAGGGGGGTATCTTCATGCTGAGGCGATGCCTAATTAAGGGTCTCCTCATGCTGCGGCGTTGCCTGGTTAAGCGTCTCTTCTACCGTCCTGTAGAGGTGCTGGTATGTTGCTCTGCCTGCGCGACGGATAGCGTTTAGTTCAGTCTTGGTGGGCTTGATTATGTGTCCATGCACCCGGCGAGGGGCAGCGGGGCAGTTGGAGTGACTGGCCGGGTGTGGGCC
>NW_022984775.1:1598161-1608701 GCF_010094145.1 Didymella exigua CBS 183.55 | reverse complement strand
ACAGCCTACACACAGCGCTGGCCACGTCCTGGATCTCACCTTCTCTAACATCCCTTTTGCCCAGTCTGCTGTTGACGCTAGCATGCACAGCGGCTCAGACCATGAGACAATAGTGACCTCTATCCCTATCTCCACACCGGGCACTCGGCACCTAGAGCAGCACCACTACAGAGTCCCAGAGGCAAACCTACCCAAGTTCACTGGGCTAGTAGAGATAGGAGTCCAGAACATCCCAGACCCGCTGGCCACACAGGAGGCATCACAGCTCAATAAGTGCGTTAGGCTGCTCACAGAGACTATAGAGCACGCGATACAGACAGCAGGCAGATGCGCCCGTAAGGAAGGCCGCGCTGCACCTTGGTGGACAGAGGAGTGCAAAACTGCCTACCAAGTCTACAAACAGGCGCAACAGCTCTGCTCTAGCTATCTACCTAAAGAGAGAAAGACCTCTAAGACTACAGTCTAACAGGCAAAGAGACAGTACTAGAGGCATATAATTAACAACGCCAAGAATAACAAAGACCTGTTTAAGATTATTGCCTAGCACAAGCTCTTGCTAGAGAACTAAGACGCTCTGCTTGTAGTAAACAACGTGGCTATATCAGACCCCCTAGAGAAGGCAGAGGCCCTTAGAGAGGAGGTCCTCAACTGGTTTGGAGCAGAGGACGACCTCAGGCACTGCCCAGACCAGGAGAATGCAGATACCCTCCCGTGGAGCACGCACATCTCACTAGAGGAATGTGAGCGAAATACAATAGGGGTCTCCAGCACCTCCCCAGGCACCGATCGCTCTACTGTGCGACTACTCCGTGCCTGCTGGGCTCAGGTTAGGGAACTTATACGAAGAATCTTCCAGCAGTGCCTTAAGCTCAACTACTTCCCAGCACAGTGGAAGCTTGCTGAGGTAGCTATGATACCTAAGGCTGGGAAGACAGACCGAACGTCACCCCGCTCCTGGAGACCTATAGCGCTCCTCTCCTGCATTGGGAAGGGACTTGAACGAACAGTGGCCAGACGAATTGCGTGGACAGCCATGACCCACAAGATCCTCAGTCCCCAGCATGGAGGCGCCCTACCAAAGCGCTCTGCAGCAGACCTCACCGCAGCGTTCACCCACAACACTGAAGCTGCATGGGTACTTAGAAAGCATGTCACTATAGTCACCCTAGATGTACAAGGCGCTTTTGATGCCCTCCTTAAGAACTGCCTGCTACACTAGATAGCCTAACAGGGCTGGCCACAAAGGACTATCCTCTTTGTAGACTTATTCCTTACTAACTAGAGGGTTCAAGTCTGCCTTAGCCAGGTCACTACCCCTAGCTACCCTGTCGCCTGTGGCACACCCTAAGGCTCGCCTCTCTCTCCTGTCCTGTACACACTGTATCTAGCCAAGCTACTGTCTATAGATACAGAATAGAGATTTGGATATGCAGACGACATATGTCTATACCAAGCCTTACATTCTATAGACAACAACGTTGAGCTCCTAGCATCAGACCTAAGGCAGATTAGAGCATAGGGAGAGGCTAACAAGGTTACCTTTGCTCCAGAAAAGCAAGAAATAATACACCTAACTAGGCAACGAAGTAGCTACGCACCACCCTGTGTTGTAGATGAGCAGCTCACAATCCACCCTATCCTCCCGGGTGGAGAGCACAGCCAGCCAGCCCTGCGCTCGCTAGGAGTGTGGTTTGACCGCAGACTTACCTTTAGACGTCATGTAGCCACACTCTTTATTTAAAATAATTTAAAAGCTAGAGAGTAGCTGTGCGCGCTTTTAATATTAAATAACACATTCTCTCTGCACGCATTAGAGGAGCCCTATTTATCCTTAAATAAGCACCTAACAGCTGCAAACTTACACTTATAGAAGAGCAAATGATTGTCTAATATATCCTTAACCTAGATTCGTAAGGATTCGCGCCCTGGCTGTGCGAGGTAGCAGATATGGCTGATAAAGTGTTGGGTGTACGCGGTGGGCAGCTGGTTGGCAAGCACTAGGCTGAGCGCTTTGTAACGCGCTCAGCTGAGCTTAAGATGGCCTTCAATCGAGCTAAAGATAGGCAGAGGATACTGCAGGAGGATCTAGAGACAATTGGCGCGTGGTTTAAGCTGGTAGAGGACACTAGAGCTAAGTACAGCGTACACAACTACAACATGCACAACTTTAACAAGACTAGCTTCTAGATAGGTGTTATTAGCTTAATAAAGGTTGTTACAGGCGCAGAGAGGCGTACTTAGCCTGAGCTTGTTCAGCCAGGTAATCGCGAGTGGGTAACAGTTATCTAGAGCGTCTGCGCTGCTAGATCTTATACCCCACCTTTTATTATCTATAAAGGACGCGTTCACATCTCTGCCTAGTATAAGGAGGCAGATATACTGCGCAATTAGAAGCTCTTAGTCTCTCAGAATAGCTAGACAAATAATGTGCTTAGTCTAGAGTAGTTAAAGCACTTTAACGCGCATACAAAGGCAGGCTAGGTAGGGGCGTACAGGCTGCTTATTTTAGACAGCCATAAGAGCTACCTTAACTAGGATTTTAAGGACTACTGCCTTAAACATAAGATCCTTACCCTCTGCATACTACCTTAGTTATTACACATCCTCTAGCCACTTAATATAGTCTACTTCTTGCTATTAAAGCGCAAGTACTCTTAGCGTGTATAAGACTTAGCACATAAGTGCGTCTTCTATATTAATAAAGAAGGCTTCCTACTAGCCTTTAAAGACGCGTTTTATAATATATTTATAGAGGCAATCTATTACAAGGCCTTTAAGGCATTAGGACTTGTCCCTCTTAATGCATAGGTTGTATTAGATTGCCTTAAAGTGCAGCTGCATACCCTGCTAGAACCCCTCCTCCTAGAGACGCTGTGGCAGTTAAAGACTCTAAGCAATACACATAAGTTTAGATTGCAATTAAAGCTTGTATACAAGTCCTTTACTTATTCTCCTATTACTACGCAGGCAGGCTTCTCTCAGCTTATTAGAGGCGGTGAGCTTATGCTGCATTAGAACGCGCTTCAAGCAGCCCGGATTACTGAGCTTGAAGAGCAATTAGCAGTGATGACCAAAAGGAAATCGCCCAAAAGGAAGCGGATCCAGCATGGCGGCACAATGGAGTATGGTGAGGCAGCAGCCTAGGTGGCCGCAGAGGCCTCTATAGCCGCTGAGCGGTCGAAGAAGGCTCGTCGTGGTGGTGATCAAGAGAGAGCCTAACTAGCTTTACGGCGCTGTAGGAACTGCAGTAAGACTAGGCACAACGCGCAAATGTGTAAAAAGGATGTAGAGGAGACTTCTAAATTAGAGGTTAGTACAGCGTACGCAGGCTCCTTGTATAATAGCAATAAAAATAGAAATTTGTAACTAGTGTTAGTTGTGCCAAGACATTTTGAGCTGTTGGGTGGTTTAAGCTGTTGGGTGGTGGAATACGTTACCTACTGTAGATAAGAGTATGTGGCACTCTTAAACCCTACAGAACATCCTAGAATTTAGGTTGCAATTAAAGCTTATTTAAGAGAGGATTTAACAACATAGTAATAGCTCTCTAACTTCAATAGTTAATGCTCTTAATTAGTTTACTTAGGGCGCAGAGATGATGGCGCATTTACTAGTTTTAGTGCGGAACTAGGTCACAGAGCTTTAAGCTGCTAATAAGGCCGCTACACGCCATAAATTACACAAGAGGAGGTAGATCTAGAGGGAGGCGACTCTCACTGTTAGTGAAGAAGTGCGCTTAACTACCCTAAAGGAGTTTAAAGCCTATAGTAATAGGAAGAAGGCAAGCAAGAAGAGGCGCGTTAAACCAGGCACTCAGTCTTTACAACACTGTAGCAGGTGTAGTAAGGCAGGGCACAACGCGCGAACGTGCATAAAAGATGTGCAAGATACTGTAGATTAGTGATGTATACTGTAAGTTACAGTAACTTGCTGTAATATGCAAGAGAAGTTAAGATTTGGTGTGGTCTTGGCAAAATCCGGTCACTCGCCCGGGCCGGCCACTCGCCCGTGAGGTACGTTGAAAGTTATTAACTATCTTAAGACCTATAAGGATCTTGTGATAACGTACAAAGCTCCTTATAGTGCCACACTTACTATTAACATGTTTGTTAAGTTAGCTCCTACCAACCTAGGTCTCTACAGGTACTCTAATACTTCGTTTACTAATAACAAAGACCGCAAGTCCACCTACATCTATCTATTCAAGTTAGCTAGTGGGACTATCTGTCACAAATACGTTTAGCAGAAGCTTGTCACCACCTCCACAACAGAGGCAGAGTACGTGGCCATGACCTTCGCAGCTAAAGAGGCCACCTACCTAGCTTTACTGGCTGCTTTACTAACTTAGCTACAAGTCTAACAATACTCACCCTATTAAGCTGTTCAGCCACAACAAGTCTTCTATTAAGCTTCTCCAAAGTGACAGCCACTATGAGCGTACTAAGCATTTGGATATCTACTATCACTACGTTAAGGAGCGCGTCTGCGATAGTTATCTCACAGTTGAACACGTCCACACGACAGCTATGGCTGCTGACAGCCTTACTAAACCTCTTAATCGCGTAGCTCACGAGCGATTTCTCTGTCAAATCAGCCTCAGCAAGCCTACAATTGTTAACAACACCACTAACAGCACCTCTAACGTCACCACTGGGCTGACAATTAACAGCAACTGCTAGACGACAGTGTCAGCAGCCACACACAAATTGAGTACAATGGAGGACAGGATAGGCGACAACAGGCGGAGGATAGTTAGGGTTACCATGTTTCCAGCGTGAGCTTCCGGAGCTTCAATTCACTCGCTGTGGGGGTGTGTCCGCGCAGGGCAGCGCTTCTCATAGGCCAGCTCGCTTCTCGATTGGGTTAGGTCTCCCGCTTTCACGCACTGTAGATAATCGCTCCCTCAGGTAGACTCGATCGACAGTTCACATAGCCACACTCATCAACTTCGGTGCCTTAAGCCGTGCTATACCTGTTGCACTTTCCCTTGTCTGTTTATGTCCCTCCACTACTCTGCTTGTTACTTAACTTCTAAACCTAACATGCCTATTGTAAGTTCTGCTGTTTAGGTCCTTTGCTGCAGATAGCGCTCACGTCCTGTTGTACTGCGTTAGCTTTGCAGCACTATTATTTTATACTGCAGCTAACATTAGGAAGGACGAGTCTCCTGCTAAAAAGCGTTGTTATGCTAAGGCGTTAGTCGCCTCTAGCGTCCTGCTGTCCAGCGCGTTAATTGCGGCCAACAGGGAGCTTTTCCCTGCCAACATGCTCGCCACCCTGTAGACTGTCACCAAGCGCAGCTCTAACTCTGCCCAAGACGCGTCTGTGCCTAATCTAGAGGTGTGTATTTACTGCGTGCTTAGCTACTAGGTTTGTGTCTTTAATAGCAAGATGTCTTGCAAGTTCTGCCATGACAAGAAGCGCACTTGCCGCAAGGTATATTCTCTGTTTCTGCTTAATAGCTTTATGCAAATTAGCTCAAGTTATTTCTCAGCCTCCCTGCAAGACCTTTAAAGCTTAAATCCGTGCCTGCTATCTCTGTAAAGTGCTCTCTAACAACAACAACTGTAAGCGCGAGCTACTACATCGGGAAAAGTTTTTCCGTTGTCGAAATCAGGAAATCGTGGCATTGTACTATAGGTAACAGTAGGACTTGTAGGCCTACAACAGTTATTTAATGTGTATTTAATGTCTAGCTAATTTTAAGCTAATAGCTCTAATAGTCCTAACAGCTGTAATAGCTATAATAACTCCTAATCCTGCTATAATAGTAGCTCTGCTTAATAAACTATACTTTTATTATATTAATATACTACTAAGTCTCCTCTTTAAAATAAGCTATTAAATAATATTATAGGCCTAGTAATAGAATAGTTATTAAGTGTAGAAGGTTTTAAGCTTAATATTCCTTGCTAAGACACTAAGTTAAGATTCTTTACTAGGGCTCTAGCAGCCTGAATGTTAGAAAATATAAGAATATTATTTAAGAATAGTAGGTAAACTAAGAATTTTACGCCTGGGCCTGCCTGTTCAGCAAGCTCCTGGTGCGCTGCTGCAGTGTGTGTGTGTGTGTTGTGGTCAGCAGGTGCTATGCTGTATGCTGTTGCAGCTGCTACGTTGTGTGCGGGCGCAGCTGCAGCTGCTATGGTGTGCTGTCGCAACTTCAAAACACAAACCTTTAACAAACAAACCTTCAACACTCTATAACTTGCGTTGTAGTAGTCCTACAATAAAAACTTTTTGCTTATTTTAAAGCTACAATTTCGCTCTATCTGTATATAAAATTTTGTAATTTTTAAATATTTAATGCTAGTGCTAGCACTAAGGGTAGCTATGCAATAATATTGTAATATTATTTTAAGTTTATTAAATATAGGTACTTAGTGTTTTAGCTGTTAGCAATATTAGTGCGAAATTAGGGCTATTAGGCGTAAATTAGGGCTATTAGGGCTATTAAATAGCTGTTGCACGACTATGCCACGACTGTTAGCAACAGTCGGTCTAGGCTGGATTTCGAAAAACTTTTACTGATGTAATTAGCAACCTCACTTAAGACGTCGCTGCAGCTCTTAAGCACTAACTGGAGCTCCCCCGCCTTCGCGACCTAGCATCGTGGCCTAGTAACTCAGGCTACAATAGTGAGTGGTCTGGCTACGAGGACAATCTTAAGGCTGAGCTTGCTAACCTAGATAGCACTCTCAGCGTCACTAGGAAGGCTCTTGAGACCTCTGTTAAGGCCGTGGCTGTTCTTAAGTAGCTAGGCAAGGACATTAAGGAGCTTGTCTTCTAGATAAAGCTAGTTGTAAGTGCATTCTCTCGGATCTTGCTCTTTGTCCTTGTGCTGACATTGTGTTGCGGTATGAAGAGCAAATGTATATTACGAGTGTATTGTGTTCTGTTTGTTGTTGTCGTGTTGCTTGTATCTTTGCTCGCCAAGGCTCGCTGCGGGGTTTGTTTTGATGACGTCTTTGTGACGCAGCTGAGGTAAGAGGTGCTCATCAACATGAGGAAGTAGCACCAGACCACCGCCAACAACATGTGATCCGCTTCTCCTCTCAACCGTTACACATTGTCTTTGTGCAAGTAAAACACAGTGCTGACCACACGCGTTAGCTTAGTGAGCTTAAGGAGCTTGCTAAGGCTTGTCTCCCTAAGGGTGCTGGTTAAATTTCTAATTCTGTTGGCAAAGCTGCTGTTAATACCCTTAGCTAGAAGAGTGGAGAGCTCCGCCAACAGTTCTGGGGTTTAGGCTAGGATAGTAGTGATGCTAACGCAGACAATAGTTCTGCCTCTCCTTAAAGAGGTTAATGTTGTCCTAATAGTCTTCTAGAGTTCTTAGTGTCCCTGTAGATACCTAGCCTAAGTGCTAATTATGGTCTTGTCTTCTTTTCACGTGTGTACTCTGTTCTCCTGCTCTTCCCTCCCCTTCTACATCTTCTACAGTAGAAGATAGCTTCTGTTCAATCCTTCTAAGCCACCTACATTAGGAAAAGTTTTTCGAAATCCGGCCTAGACTGGCTGTTGCTGACAGTCGTGGCATGGTTGTGCAACAGCTGTTTAACAGCCCTAACAGCCCTAATTTGCGCCTAATAGCCCTAATTTCGCACTAACATTGCTAACAGCTAAAACACTAAGTGCCTATATTTAACAAACTTAAAACAACGTTGCAACGTTGTTGCATAGCTACCCTTAGTTCTGCTAGCACTAGTATTAAATATTTAAAAATTGCGAAATTTCACGTACAGATAGAGCGAAATTGTAGCTTCAAAATAAGCAAAAAATTATTATTGTAGGCCTACTACAACACGAGTTATAGAGCGTTGAAGGTTTATTTGTTGAAGGTTTGTGTTTTGAAGTTGCGACAGCACACCACAGCAGCTGCAGCTGCGCCAGCACACAATGTATCAGCTGCAGCTGCAACAGCACACCACAAAGCACCTGCCAACAAGCACACACTGCAGCGCAGGCAGGCCTGGGCGTAGAATTCTTGGTTTACCTACTATTCTTGAATAATATTCTTATATTTTCTAACATTCAGGCTGCTAGAGCCCTAGCAAAGAATCTTAACTTAGTGTCTTGGCAAGGAATATTAAGCTTAAAACCTTCTAACGTACTCTATCACCAAGCCAGTCATATCACTGAACTGGTCACTTAAAATCCCACCAAAAAACACAGAAACCATACCCCTGCATCTCAATAACTACTTAATAGAATCTTCTAAAAACTTCAGAATAGAGCTGCATCTATACTAATAAAACTATTTAAAAGTCTTAGACTAATAGCTAGTATAGATGTTGAGATAGCCTGCAGCTACCCCTGTATTTTAGTATCTTCTGAACAACATCTGCAATATAGGGCTAAGCACTCTAAGACTTTTAAACAGTCTTATTAGTATAGATGCAGCTCTATTCTGAAGTTTTTAGAAGATTCTATTAAGTAGTTATTAAGATGCAGGGGTATGGTTTCTGTGTTTTTTGGTAGGATTTTAAGTGACCGGTTTGGTGATATGACCGGCTCGGTGATAGAGTACGTTATGCTTAATAACTATTCTATAAATAGGCCTATAATGTTATTTAATAGCTTATTTTAAAGAGGAGACTTAGTAGTATATTAATATAATAAAAGTATAGTTTATTAAGCAGAGCTACTATTGTAGCAGGACTAGGAGTTGTTGTAGCTATTGCAGCTGTTAGGACTGTTAGAGCTGTTAGCTTAAAATTAGCTAGACATTAAATGCACATTAAATAACTGTTGTAGGCCTACAAGTCCTACTGTTGCCCACAGTACAATGCCACGATTTCCTGATTTCAACAACGGAAAAACTTTTCCCGATGTAGTAGGGTAGCTCGCAGTAAAACTCTACTAGTAAGTTCCTGTCCTTGTCCCTCTTCTCTACTGTTGTCAGATATTAGGTTACTGAGGAAAGGTTGGCAGGGCCGGATCTGTACAGAGACATTACTTAGAGATCTTAGCCAAGTTCAGCAAGTGAGGCAGGGGCCCACAGACTAACCCTAATAATTAGCAACACGCTGTAACGGGCTAGGCCCGATGGTAGCGCCTCGGCGCTCGCCGGCCTCGGCCAACCTCCGAGAGGAGGTGCCTGCCCTGCTGTACCCCCAGTCAGGAGGTCCCAATCTTGACTAATTGTGTAATCTCCGCACGGAGGACATAAAATTCTGCAGACCTCTGCCTGCAGCCACTTCTTAACAAATCTGTTTAATTCATACTTGCAAATAGCCTGCAGAGGCTAGCTCCTTATATTTAGATTTATTTATCCTCTTTATTTATTTATTTATTAAGCACCTGTAAGGAACCACTTATAATAAGCAAAAACGCTAACGCTGTTGTAGGGCGCCTTATTAAATACAGAATTAAACTCTGCTTGAGTACTAACTCCTGATCAGACGTTTGCACAGAATTGCAACACTGCGTGAGCACTCTAGCACCTGCGGAATGGCTAGAGACCATTTACAAACCCGCTCTGACTCTGTTGGCCACTCACTTGGCCTGGGCCGCCCTGCCTGAAGATACAATTAGGTTGCTAGAGGTTAAACAGCTAACAACTAGACCTCTAAACCCTCCACAAACACCTTAGCAATCCTAACTAATTGTTAATATAACAAATAAATACATACAACAGGCTATCTAAGCAGGTATACAGGTGTATAAGGACGAGGAACAGTAGAGATTAGCAACAGCTAACATCGCTCCTGCCCTAATAACAGCTGCTACTGTAACCTAGTTAGGCTTCACAAAGCTTAAGCTTCCTAATGTAGGGAAGTTTAATAGTAACTGCTAACATGGTTGGCAAGCGAGTCGGTCAGACAAGCGAGTTGGTCACCCTACCAACTTTTGCAACTTCAAAGCGATATATCTCAACAACGTGATAATATTATTGCTAGATATTAATATAGTAGTGGCCATCAATAATAAGCAGGCGACGCGCGCCTATACTACGAGCCTGCGTGTGAGCGTTGAAGTGCTTTAGCCACTCAACTCTAAGCTCATTATTCGTCCAGCCATTGTCGCTGACTGCGATCGCCCAGTCGCGTAGGATATCCTCCTTATACTAGGCTAATAGGTGGTACTGACCAGCGAAGATAAGGAATAGTGGCACTGACCAGCCAGCAGCGCTGATAGCAGCAATCAGCGTTACCCACTCGCGATTGCCTGGCTGAAGAGTCTTTGGCCTGCCTCTCCTCTCTGCTCCTGTTATAACTAGCTGTGTTGTAATCTTGCCTATTATAAAGCTAGCTTTATTAAAGTTATAGACGTCCTTATTACAGATACCCTGCTTAGCCTTTGTCTCTTCTATAAGCTTAAACTACCTCTTTATTAATATTGTATCCTTACATAGAGCTTGCTGCCTATTGTATGCTTAGTTAAAACACGTCTAAAGACTGTCTGTACGCTTAACAAAGTTAGCTGGCCACTTCTGCCCAACCTGGCCAGCGCTGCGTGCAGCCAGCAGCTTATCAGCCATATCACGTGCAGCTGCGTAGGTAGGCGCAAATCCACGCTGATCTAGGTGAAGTATATA
>NW_022984775.1:1593624-1598061 GCF_010094145.1 Didymella exigua CBS 183.55 | reverse complement strand
TGATTTTGGGATATTAAAGACTGTAGCAGCGCGTCGCGTACTCTGAATTTGGGCAGAATCTATAGATAAGAGAGCAAGCTGAATATCTGCTTCATTTAACTGCATAAGCAGAGCGCGGCGTGGAGGCATTGTGTGTTAAGATAGAGTAGGTGATCAAAGTTGGTGGGGTGACCGACTCGCTTGTCTGACCGACTCGCTTGCCAACCATGTTAGCTCTATTAGATATTTAAGTCCTAGACAATAGACAAGCTTACTTCTATAGGAGAATATTAATTAATCCTAGGCATAACGTAGTTCACAAGCGAGCGGTCCAACCCAAGCGAGTGGTCCACCTAACAGAGTTAAGATGATTGCAATGCATATGCTGCAACACCACCACCACTTACTGCAATTTGCAGGTCACAGAGATACTATTTAGACTTGTTGCTATTAGATGCATCTACAATTTCAACTGCACAGGTGCAAGTGTTATGGCTAGTCTCTCTACAACGTCTGCAACGCCTCTGTGTGCGCACCTTCTTTGCAGGCTCTCTGCCCCCCTGCTGCCTACTACCCTCCCTTTCAGCTATTAAATTAGCTACCTCACCTACCATAAGACTCTCTACTGCCTGAATATACTTCCTCTTTCACCCTCTAACCTCTGCTACTATCTCTACTGCCTTGCAAAGCCCTGCTATTTCCTGTCGCATTAACACGCTATTATGCCCTATTTGTGCAATGCCCTTGTTCAGCTACTTAACTGCTTTAAGCAGAGGAGAAACTAGGGAATCTCTGTGCAGTTGTACACGCTCACAAACTAGCGTTAACTAAGCCTCTATCTTACAGAGGTTGCTTAGAGTTTTTAATTCCTATAGGGTGTCCTCTAGCTTTAGTGGAGTTAGCGTACAAAGGACTATATTAAGCTTTAATATTACTGCCTCTAGGTTGTGTAGAACTAGTCTAGCGCCCCTAAAGCCTGCATAGATGTTCTCCTTTGTGATTAACCTCTTAAAAGCTGCTTTAAAGGCTGGTAGGAAAGCCTCCTTCTTAATCTGCTTAGAGCTGTACTGTGCCAAGCTACTAATCTTATCACTATATACCCACTTTAAAGGCAAAAAGCAACCTACATTAAGTGGCTGCAGCAGGTGTGACAAGTGAGTAGGCATACAGAGAATAATAATCTTCTCTTCCTTACAGCGTTTGTAGAACTCATGTGAGCTGTAGCTTTTATAGCCGTCTACAATTAGCAGCCTGTGTGTACCTACCTTCTAGTCTTTTGTATAGGTGTTAAAGTGCTTTTGCTAGGCAATACTAAGCTTATTTAACGTCTAGCTATTAGGACTAACCTTAATTACCTAATCCTAAGGTAGATTGTGAAACTATAACATAATAAGGACCTTGCTAGGGAATATAAGGAAGGGTAGGATAGCCTATCCTTTAGCGTTAACTCCTTATATATTAGTAACCTAACCACAGTTCCCTAGCTATAGGCTCTTTGTGCTACGCTTCTTAGAGCCTGTAAAGACTATCTAGCTATAGATAACCCCTATTATAAAGCCTGTCTTGTTAAAGTTGTACATGTCTTTGTCTGTGATGCTGTACTTAGCCTTTGTGTTAGCAACTAGCTCAAACTAGGGCGTTATAACGCGTGCATCTTCGTTAAGGGCTCGCTGCCGATCATATGGGCGGCTCCTTCGAAGCTTGATCTCAGGCGTACGCGTCTTGAAGTTGTCTACCCAGTGCTTGCCAACAGGCTCTCCACCGCGCTCAGCAAGCAGATTATTAGCCATATCTCGCACTATAGCCTTTGTAGCAGGTATTCATCTTGTATCAAGCTTAAGTATACATTGTACAAGGGCCTCCTCTTCTAGTTTGCTTAGCTTCTTTAAATTAGGCTTGCAATTGCGTTAAGAGAGGGCTCCTTAGCGTTATTAGCAGACAGTAGTTTAAGGTACGCTAAAGGCTGTAATAGTGTGTCTTTTACTCTTATTATAATCTTTAATTATAGCTTAGATAGTAAGCTATAAGGTCCCTTTAGTATAGGTTAATTACATGTTGTGTTAGGATAGCATTATAATGCAAAGTAGTTATTAGGCTACCATGGTTGGGATAGACTGCTCGCTTGGGTTGGACCGCTCGCTTGTGAACTACGTTAGCGTACATGTTTAACCAACTAGAAGGGCAAGCTGCCTAGGTTAGTCTATCCTAGAAATCCTGCGACCTATTAGGATTAACTATAGAATTCTAGAGCTTCCTTAAAAAATAATAATAAGATACCTAGTTTAAAGAAAGATCTTGTTAGAAGCTATAGATAATTATAATAAAGAAAATTAGATAACGTGGTTTATCACCAAGCCGCCAGGTATCACCAAACCACCACCCCTCACCAACTTTTTTAGAGTCACTAACTATTACACAACTATTACGCTTAACCACAACACTACACTAATACTTACAATTGCTACAATTACTCTTTAGAAGTAGCACTATTATCTACATCTAATATTTCTGCAGTGCAGGTGCGCAAATTGTAGCTAGTCTTGCTGCAACGTCCGCAGTGCCTCTCTTTACGCACCTTCTTCCTAGACTGTTCAGATGCCTTACTACTACCACCATCCTTCTTAGCTATTATATCCTGTACCTCACCAACTGTGAGAGCCTCCTCTGTCTAGATATACTTTCTTTTGCAACTACGCTGCGCTGTTAGAGCCTTAATAGCCTTCTTTATACTATCTATTTCCCTTCTCTGCAACACGTTGGCATGGTCTATCCACGCAACCCCTCTAGCAAGCAAGTCAAGTGATTTTATAATAGGAGACAGGGGCGAATCTCTGTGCAATTGCATGCGCTCACAGATATACAACGTTTGTGACTTAACCTCCTTTGCGCTAGTTAGTGTTTTGGATTCCTATAGGGTAGTCTCTAGTGGTGGTGGTGTTGGCGTGCGAAGGACCACATCAAGCTTTAATAGCACTCGCTCTGGGTCAAAAGGAACTAGTCCTGCGCCTCTAAAGCCTCTATAGATATTGTCTTTTGTAATAGCCTTGTAATAGGCTGTCTAGAAGCTAGTAAGGAAGAACTCTTTCTTAATTTATGTCTTTAAGTATTGTGACTAGGCATTAACCTTAATTAAGTACGCCCTCTTTAAGGGGCTAAAACAGGCCACATTAAGCGGCTACAACAGGTGCGACAAGTGTAGGGGCATACATAAGGTAATAATCTTATGTTCTGCGCAGTATTCCTTAAACTCTGCAGAGTTATAGCTCTTATAGCTATTAATAATAAGCAGACAGTAGGCACCAATAGTACGCTCTTTTGTAGACGCGTTAAAGTGCTTTAACTACTCTAGACTAAGCTTGTTTATTGTCTAGCTATTCTTGCTAGTTATAATTACCTAATTATGAGGCAGATTAGGGTACTAGGTTGTAATTAGGACCTTGCCTTAGAAGATAATGAAGGGTAGGATAGCCTAGCCAGCAGCGTAGACACTGATAATGATTGTGACCCACTCCTAATTGCTAGGCTAGATATTCTTAGGGTCAGATTACTTCTCTAAGCCTGTAAACACTATCTTAGACCTAATTATGCCTATCATGAACCTAGTCTTATTAAAGTTGTAGGTATCTCTATCTAGGATTCTGTACTTCTCCTTTGTATTCCTAACTAGCTCAAACTAGGGCGTTATAACGCGTGTATCTTTATTTAGGGCTTGTTAACAATTGTATAGTTAGCTATGTTAAAGCTTAATTTGTTAGGTACGTGTGTTAAACCTGTTTACCTAGAGCTTGCTAACAGGTCCTTCACCACGTGCAGCAAGCAGATTATTAGCTATATCTTGCACTATAGTCTTTGTTGCGCCTATTCCTTGCCTGTCTAGCTTAAGTATATAGTTAACTATTGCCTCCTCTTCTACCTTTGTTAGCTTCTTTAAATTAGCCTCGCAATCACGTTGTGCAAGCCCTCCTGCGCGTTAGTCTCTTAACGTTAATTAGGGAACACTAAAGGCCTTAGACGCGTAATTTATACTATCAGGCATAGTAGCTTTTGTAGCTTGGATAGCAAGGTATAGTGTACCTTTATTATAGGGTGATTGCGCGTTGCGTTGTGATGGCATTGTAATAATTATTGTAACAGTCGCAAAATTGGCAAGGGGTGGCGGTTCAGTGATACCTGGTGGCTCGGTGATAAACCACGTTAAAGCCTTAAAGCCTTTAACGTAGAGTTTTCCTAGCTAGCCTTTAATACTAGAGAAGAAGAAAATAAACAGAACCTTAAGACAAGGTTTATGTCTGCTATGTGTAAAGTTATAAGACTTTGTTCTTATAATCTTTCTCTAGCATATTTCCTTCTTAGGTATAGTGCTATGCGTACCTAAGAAGGAAATATAATCTCCTAAAAGAGAGGTTTAGAATGGTGTGCTTAAGAAGCCTGTATCTCCTCTTGTTCTTAAGATATGCT
>NW_022984775.1:838534-983955 GCF_010094145.1 Didymella exigua CBS 183.55 | reverse complement strand
TCGCCTCGATCTCTGCTGTCTACCCCGTCGCCTCGATCTCTGCTGTCTACCCCGTCGCCTCGGTCTCTGGCTCTAAGCCTGCTTCCCCTGAGGATGCGAAGGTCACGCTCACCAAGGTCGCAACTCCCGTTGCCTACACGCCCGTTGCGTATGTCACGCCTGTCGTGCACCAGGGCTACCCTGCCGGCAACGGCACTGTTCCCGCTGGCACGGGCCCTGTCAAGCCGTCTGCGACGGGCAGCTACCCTGTCAAGCCGTCTGCGTACAGCCCTGCTGAGTTCACAGGCGCGGCGAGCAAGATGAGCATGGGTGTGACTGGGATCGTTGCCGTTGTTGCTTTCTTTGTGTTGTAGATGGACTACATATATGGCGGGTATCTCATGAGATGGGTTGCATGTTCTTCGTTTCTTGTATACCACATTCTGGAAATAGATTGCTGTCCAGAGGGGCGGTGATGCTTGGGTAGATGTATGGAAACCTGATGCGAATATGATTGCCTCTCATGTTATCTTTCCATCTCACATCGAGTCAAATTTTCCAAGCGTGTCTGTCCGTAAGCTGTGGAGATTGAGCTGACCTCGCACGAGTTCAGGCCCAGCCCAGGATCATGCATGCTGCAGGAGACTTGCATTTGGGCGTGTTGTTGAATATCATCTCGGCGCTATCGCGCATTAACCCAACCTGTCTGATCTGGAGAGCTGTCGAAGAGATACACGGTGAGGTGAGTTGTACTGGTGAAAACTGGTTCGACAATGCAGGTGACAGCGGGCGCAGGAGTCGTGGCAGCACTGGGACCGTAGCCTCACGTGTCGGCCCGCTCCCGCGAGGACCAGAGGCAAAAGCAGCATGTAGCTTTGTGATTGGAAGAAGCGTGCGGGAGGGGAACGCAGCTCTATGACGGAACGCAAGCTTTCACGCGGGCTGCAACGACTCCAGACGAACTGCTGCATTCTTCAGAGCGTTCTTCTCCGTCCTGATCATCTCCAGCCTCTATCGAACGCGCCCAATACCTACGATGACGCAGTGACCGGAGGCCATCCGCGTCGCTCCTGCTGTTCCTGCTTTGGCCCGCCTCGCTTGTATGACATGGGTTAGTGGGAAGCTGCACGATGAAGTGGCACTCGGCGCGCACTCGTCACCTCGCCAGGTCGTCGTCGACTGCGAGATGGCAGGCGGCGCGGCCGCTACGATGCCTTGATTTAATGATAATTGCAGGCGGGTCGAAGTAAGGCAGCTGCACGTGCGGCCCACAGCCTGTCTCTATTGCAGTTTGCAATTCGCATCGCCCAGCGAGCGTGAACCGGACGGTCCTTTCCCACGGCACTGGAATCGAGTCGAGCCTCCTCTCTCTCTCTCTCTCTCTCTGTCTCTCTCTGTCTCTCTCTCTCTCTTAAAAGTGTCGACGGCCAGGCACACTGCCCGAGCATGCAGGTCCTAAGCGCAGACGCTCCACTGCCCTTCTCTCCGTCCTCGACCACGCGCCCAGTGTCTCTCGCGCACTGCGAGCTGGCGCCTCACGACCGGTGACGTCGTTTGTTCAATCAGGACGACAGCATTGACGCTCCACGTCGCTCCAGCGCGTACGAGCGGTCCAAGTGCACGAATCGCGTCGGCCGCCACGCATTGGAGGCCCAGCGCTTCAAGGGTCGAGCGTCGGGTGTCGGTGAGTGATGCGCACAGTAAGTGACGCTGAGGGCTACCAGCCACCTCCATCAGCCACCCCATTTACACCTCCAACCTCCTCCCCCCAACCCGACCCATGCCGCAGCGCGCGCGCGACCAACAGCAATGGCTCCACTGCAGCGCTCTCCACCTCCGTTCTCGCTGACAGCTGCATCCCAGCGCATCCCAGCGCATCCCAGCCATTGCGACAGTTGCCGCACCGCCCGCTATAAGCAGAGCCGCGAGCGCTGCCTTGATCCGCTCCACTACGCGAGCCGCCGGGCACATAGCTCGATCCGGCGGGTGCAATTGCGCCTGCGCGTCACGCACCGCCGTCTGAGCAGGCTGCTGGAGGCATTGCCGCGTTGACGTCGGCCGGCCCACCAGAGCTCGCCAACCTGCTGCCCTACTACCACGCCCCCACCCATAACGAGACCACGACGCCCCTTGACCGCGACGACCCTTACCACACCATCCGACAGCTACGCCAGCAACAGGCCGCCGACGACTACCGCGCCGTCCACAGCCACTCGCGCGTCTCCAGCTCGTCTGGCAGCCAAGCACACAGCCTGCGCCGCACCCCCAACCTCGACCAGCACCAGCGCGCCCGCTCCGTCGACCCCGCCCAGCACCACCATCGCCTCGTGCGCTTCTCCGACGCCGCTCGACGCGCCGCTCGTCCACGTGCCCAGTCGCAGTCACGCGACCCGTCTGCCCTCGAGCCGCACCCTGCTCTGCGCATCTCGCGGCGCACCGCCTCGGCCATTCGCTTCGTGCTCGAGGAGGCCATCCGCGCCCCGTACGCCTTCACCCCGGACACGGTCGAAGAGAACGCAGCCATGTCCGACCTCATGGCCAGCCGCCCTGCCAATGGCGGCGCGCGCACGACGGCCGGACCCACGCCCGTCACGCAGGCCGACCGCTCGAACATACGGACGCCTCAGATGATCATGAACGAGCGACGACAGCGAGAGGCAGCACGGCGGCAGCAGACTGAGGCAGAGGAGCAGCGCAAGGCCGACGAAGAGCGCAGGAGAAGCGTCGAAAGAAGAGCACAAGCTGTTGCTGGCGTAGCTGGCACAACCCCCCTTACCGAGCCTGGGCAACAAAGGCAGCCCCAGCACGCTCCCTCGCGATCAGCCGATCAACACGTGAGATATCCCTCGACAGGCGCGCCCCGTCCCCCAGACGGCATGCTCCCGCCATCAACCCGCGCACAGGACGCCATGCCAGGCGCACTACAGCAACCTCGCTCTAGAGCCAATTCGCAAGCACAGCAACAGCCTCGACCCGCGCCAACTGCGGCTGCACCTGCCTCTACTGGCGAAAGACGGCGAACTTCTGGGGAGGCTGGACACCAAAGACGCCCGACTGGCTCTGCAGGCTCGGCGCAAGCTGGTCCCTCGACAGCAGCACCGCCACGTCCAGTGCCTCCACCAGACGCCTCCCAGACTCAGCTTCGTGACTCGACAACATCCACTTTCCCTCATGCATTCGAACGTTGGGAGACCCTCTCCTCGCATTGGGAAGGTCTGACATCGTACTGGATACGAAGGCTGGAGCAGAACACCGACGAAGTGCGCCGAGAGCCGCTGGCACAACAAATGTCACGGCAAATCACAGACCTGTCCGCAGCAGGAGCGAATTTGTTCCACGCCGTTGTCGAGCTCCAGCGCCTTCGCGCATCGTCAGAACGCAAGTTCCAAAGATGGTTCTATGAGCACCGTCAAGACCAAGAGAAGGCTCAAGAGCGCGAAGCTTCTTTCGAAGCAAGACTACAAGTCGAACGCGATGCAAGAGCTGCTGCGGAAGCCAACATGGAGCGTATGGCTACCGAGAAGAAGAACGCCGAGCGCGCAGTCTCTGAGATGAAGCGTGAGCTACAGATCTCAAAGGAGGAGGCCCGTCGAGCTTGGGAAGAACTTGGTCGAAGGGAGCAAGAAGAACGCGACCGTACCTTCTCCCTGCGTGACGGCCAGCCCACGTTAGTAGGTGGAGTGCAGGTGGTGCCCATGGGCCAAGGCATGGGCGGCCCTGGGAGATCAAGTGGAGGTGACGCATACGCGGGTGCACAGAGCAGCGGTGGCATCGAGCAGCATTACTCTTACGAAGAGGGTCAATCTCCCACCGATACCGATCCGTTCACCGAACGACGCCACCCTCAGCGTGAGCAGAACATCGCCAACCTCGCCCAAGGCGCATACATCCCGGCAGGTGCCACGTCAGCCCAATCATTAACCTCGAGCCAGGCCACGGCTCACCCCATCGCACCTGGTCCGCTCGTGCAGTATCCCATGCCTGGCTCGCAAGGCCAGCAAGCCCCCGTGCAGCCATCGAGCTCTCACCCCGAAGTCTTCTACCAGCAGCCCGAAGCTTATCTCCATGAAGGCCGCCAGTCCATGGCCGAGGACACCCAATCCTACGTAACCAGCAACCCCGACGACTCGGTCCTCTCAGAAGGCGACGAAGAATACGCCATCGATAGCCGCGGCAACTACATCCTTGACGACGCCGGACATCGCATACCCTTTCGCTCCCTGCAGTCGCCACTGAGCGACGAATACGACGTCAGTGAGGACCGCCGAAGGGAGCTCGAGCATCTCCAGCGATACGGCTCGGCTGCCAATCCGCCGAGCCAGTATGCAACCACCAGCGCCGAAATGGACAGCCCGCACGGTCAGGGCTACGCGACGGCGCAGCCGATGCCCGACTATAGCGGTGACGGGTACGGCGATGAGTGGATCGGCATGCGACACCACCACCCCACGCGCCTGAGCGACGTGCCCGAGGAAGACGAGCGCAGCCGGGCGAGTCCCACGAGCCGGGCCAGCGTGACGAGTCGCGGACGGCTGTTCTGAGCGCCCAAGACCTAACCTCTACCCTCCAACTGCTATTCATCTTCATGTTCATCAACATCATATCCTACCGCGCGCATACTTGACCCGCATACTTAGCACGCGTCCGCAAGCATCTAATATCCGCGGCGCAAATCTCCTCTGCGTTCTCAATACCCTTCTCCGACTTCCGAGAGGAAGTCTCCATTTGTTTATCTGGCATCAGCGCACGGCTACCCCTGTATTAGTACCGGTCCGTCTCTCCGCGAGCATGGTGTTTATAGGGTGGGTTTTGGCGGCAAACGATTTTGGGGGGGGGGGGGGAGTAATTTGGACTCTATAGTGTGGAGAGAGGAGGGAGGTGTGTTAATATCACCTAGTGTCTGATCTTGCTCTTTGCCTTGGATCGTGTTGTGCAGTGGAGCTGTGATTGTGTATATCTGGTGACTCGTCAGCGGTGTTGTCTTCGTCGAATGTGGAACTCGCCGCAGTACACTTGCCTTCTCCCTCACACGCTTGCGCCTGTCTGGACATCTGCGGCTTATCCGTGTTAGCATCTTGCTGCGAAGGAGGCTGGGATGATCCAGAAGAGACCTTGAGATAAACCAGCGAAACGGCACTGGAAGTGGTATTTACAAAGGTATTATTGTTGAAAGTAGAAGGACGTATTGCTACTGAGGTTCGCTTTTGCTCGCGCCGAATCGGCCAATGCCGCCGTCCATCTCGAATCACGTCCAGCGTATTACCATACTACTCAATCACACCAGAGACCACAGCTCGCGGGCTGTGGGATATCGGAACGGCGTGATCTAAACGCACTAAACAATAGAAGAGGGGTATGCGCAATTTAGAAAGCAATGCCAAACAAACTGGAGGTACAAAAATGCATGCAGATTGGGTGACAAACTCAAGGGACATAGTGGAGGTATGGGTATGGGGTACGAAATGTCCAGATAAAAGTGTGGGAAGAAGAGAAAAGGTATGATCCACTGAGTCCGGGGTGTGATGGTCATCGTTTGCTGTCGAGTGGTATGTAGAAAGAGGTTGTTCGACGACTGTTATTGCGCACGGTGAAGTCGAGGCTCTAAGGTTGGGTTCGTCCACAGGGCTCTGTTGTAAGCCCAGTCAACTACATGTTGTCAGGTCGGTAAGCACGGTACTGTTGGCTACCAGCAGTCGATGCACGACCGGTTGAGCCAGCAACAGAGTACTGCTGCGGCCTAGGACCATCCGAAGAGGCCATGCGTGTTCTGGGATTGTTGCTCTTCTGCAGACGGTTTGTTCGCCAACCCTCATACCACTGGTCGCGGCTTGCCTCGCGTAGTTCTGATCGCCACTCGCTGAATACGCTCTCCCTGAGCCTGACAAAGTCACAGTGCTCCGCGTTGTATGGGTCCGCGAAGCCCCATGGGAACTTGCGGCCGACAACGTCAGGCTCGTACGGATCAGGCGAAATGATGCTCAACGGCAGGAACGGTGTCTCGGCATCCTCTTTCTGTATGGAGGCAGAAATTGCCGATGGCTTGCGACTGTGGTTCCTCCGAGTCTTGGGTGGAGAGGTTGGTGGGGATCGCGAGTGCGAGCCAGAGGACGAGCGCGATGAAGCGATCGAACGAGCTGCCTCGGAAGATGAACGTCCAAGGACCTTGTTCAAAACATCAGCCTTGCCTTCGTTGTCCGACGAATGTTCGTATTCGTCCTCGTCCCGCTCATCCAAACGGTCGGCGTCATCATCCTCGAACTCGTCGAGATTAAGAGCCTCCAACGGATCCAACTTTGCTCGCTTGATCGTGTCCCAGACCATCCTCTTCAAGTGGCGCATGTGAGCACCGGTGATGGTATCTGCCTTGCTGATCACAGGCACGACGGTGGTTCTCGATTGCAACTCGCGAAGCACGTTGAGGTCCAGGTTCTCGTTGAGACCACCAAAGATAGCGCTGCCCACGTTGATGACATTTGACTTCTTGCGCGCTTCCGCGATGTTGGCATCCAGGCGGGCAGGATCCAAGATGAGGAAGACGCAGTGGATGTGGGTGTCGCTGACACCTGGAGAGCGAATCACCTTTTGTTCTTCGCCGAATGTATCCTCGAATTTGGACTCGAGGAACGAAGTGACGACGGGCAATTGAAAGTCGACGATGTTCTTCTCGAGTCCTTCAGAATCCCAGAGAGTAACGCCAACCCTCTCGCCATCTACTTCTGTCTCCAGATACTGCGAAGTGAAGGGCGAATCTTCGACGACTGCGCTAGGCGGCGGGGACGGGGTGTGAGGGCGCCTCTTGGTAGGCAGCGCAAGCGCAGTGTGCAGAAATTCGATGAAAGATGACTTTCCGCAGCCCTTAGTTCCGAGGACGAGGATGCTAGCCAACGTTAGCCTAGTTCAGACGATTCGAGGTGTAATGCTTACTTGAACGGAGTGGGCTGCTTCTTCTTTCGTACGCGGCGAGGACTGTTGACGGCACTAATCTGGCTGCTGGCGTAGCTGTAGCGGCCACGGTTGGTCATGCTCTCTGTCCTGGCGTACGGATCAGTGTCGATGAAGGAGTGAGAGCTGCCAGGTACGGGTGGGAGCACGGCGAGGTTGGTAACAGGTGCCATTCTGTGCTGCTCCATTGATGGTCTGCTGAAATTTGGACTGAAGTTGCCGACTTTGTTGGAGACAATGGCGACGGAATCAGGGCGGGTATCTCCTCCAAAGCTTGCGATCTGGGGAAGAGGTGAATGGGACGGCAGGCGGGGTGGTTCCTTGGGCAGCATTGCGGCTTCCCTCTGCTTGCGCAATACCTCCTCTTGGGCAAGTGCCTTCTGCTTGCGGCTCATGCTGGGCGCTCTTGACGTGCTGATTTTGTTCTCTGAAGACCGCTTTCGAAGGAAGGAGAAGCTGGATCTTCGCGCTGCAGCTGCCTGGAAGTCACCGTTCGATGTAGGTGCGGCAGATGGATCAGGCGAGCCGTCTTTGTTGTAGGTATTAGGGTTTATACTGGAAGGAGTAGTGCTGGCCATCCTGATCAAGCGGGCGGCACCCGTTATATCAATGGGTGGCGGGGCGGCTTGCTTGCGCGTGTAATTTGACCTGCCGGGAAAGGAGGGCAGCTGCGGAGCAGACAGCTTGGGTAGCAAGAGCTAGGCACCCTGTCCAACTCACGGGACGGTGGATCGCAAGAATCGCGGTGATGAGAGAACGAAATTGGAGGGGGACGCTGCTGGAGATCAGCCTGGTCAGGCAAGAGCCGCAAGACCCTCAGCAGGCGCGCAAATCGGGTGGGTCGGCGCAATGGGCAGAGTGAATGGCTCAGCGTCTGTGTGGGGAGATTAGGTCGCACCCTAGGCCGCGGTACAACGTCTCGTGCTAATGCAGGAACGGGTGTGTCAGGTCCGCCGAGTACGCACAGCGAATTGGCGAGACGAGACCCTCTTTCAGTGAGTAGGTACTAATGGAGTGTCTTCCCGAAGCTCGAGGACACGGGAAAGAAGGCGCAATGGACGTGTTGGGTAGTGCGACACGTGCAGAAAGATGTGCAGAGCTTCGAGAACGGTGAGCTTCAGGGGAGCAACGACAAAACCCAGGATGGCACGCCCTCTCCAGCGCGAAATGCTCTATGCGAAACCCGCCACCCGCTGCAAGCTAATCTACGACAACTAATTCACAATGCATCTGTAGCGGCGTGGCTGTTCATGCGAGTGCGACCTGCACGCAGCTTGTGTAATCGTCATGGACGCAAGCAAACATCGTTGTTCACGGCAACCGGAGCAGGTGCGTTGCACAATCCTGTAGTCCCTACCTACGCGTCGTTGCTCCGAGACCGCTCTGCACAGCGAAGGGGCCAGAGCAAATTGGGACGCGCTTCGTTCCCACTAGGAGACGATCATTGCTGTGCATGGAGATCAGGCTGAAGGAGGTGAGAGCCACCCCGGCCGCTGGCGCATAAATCACATCTGGACTTGACCAGGAACAACCTCGGATTGTTGTTTCACAGAACTTCACCACCATGTATGTTAGACTACTGCTCTGTCTACAGAACAAAGGTATATATAGGATTGTCGTCATTGCGAACGTCACTTTCGTTGAGTACGGGAAAAGGGGGCAATCGTTCGACAGCTGCAAGATCGCGCCTGCCAAGATGCAGGTGCCTTTTACAGCGATGAGGCCGCTGCGGCACTGCAGGTGTGGAGAAAGTCCCAGAGATGGCTCTCTATGTACGAAGTACATCGACACGCCCCGCACGTCTACGTCACGGTCCCAGCTACCTTCACGCATCACAGCCCCAACTTTCGCTGCTCAACCGAGCGACGGTGAGCCTGGATAGCAAAGCTGAGGTGTTTGACACGCATGTCAAGTGGTGAGCGAGCCAGTCACAGCGTATTGCCTGCATGCCATGAACGTTTGCTGCCGGGTCAAATTACCGACTTGTCCGGCCGACAAACTTCATCTGCACTGGTGTTTCTCTGATGTGCCTGCGATATGGACAATGGACCTGCTTCACAACCACACTCTCGCGTCGGCTCTGGTATCGATCTGCTTATTGTGGGTCCTAGGATGCCTTACATCCTTCTGCAAAGATCGGAAGCGATATCAGAAGCTGGTGAGCAGACGATTTCTTCATACCCGATTGGCAACACATATGCGATGTTTGTGTGAAAGCAACACCTTATTGGTGACCACTATAGCCGGGCCCACCATGTTCACTTATGTTTGGTCATCTTATCTCAGTGGGCAAAGTTGCAATGATGCTGCCCAGACGCGCTCATCCACAGACACTGGTAGCCCAAGCTATTCGTGATTACGAACTCCCGCCTATCTTTTATGTAGACTCACGCCCACTGTCAATCGTCTCCCTGGTGGTCACAGATCCGTACGTAAATGCTCTACACACCCAGGCGGTTACTGATTGTTACCAGGGATGTAGCGCGTCATGTCGCCGAACCTGACTTGCCGAAGCATCCTGCTGTGGTGGAGTTTGTAGAGTCGTTCATTGGCAAAGTTAACATGCTTACAACAAACAGTCCCCTTGTGGAAGAAGCGGAGGAGCGCATTCAACCCAGGGTTTTCAACATAACACCTGGTCGGCCAGGTCCCTATGTTTGTCGACTGCTGCCGCGAATTTCTCAGACTGCTTGATGAGCACTCGGACGCCGACCGTGTGTTCAGGGTTGAAGAAGAGGTGGGCTCGCAGGTTCTGTGATTTTATCTTCGTTACTCACTCTGCTGTAGGCAACCAAGATCACAGTCGATGTCATCGGCAAGGCCATCTGTGGACACGACTTCAAATGTCTGACCTCTGGTAGTCAATTTGTTTCGTGGATAAGAGCGGCACTATCCTGGGCAAGGGAACTTCAATTGGTCAACCCATTCCATCATTGTAACGTACTGCGTCCTATCGTCACGAAATATTATCGTTTCCGGATGAGCAGATATATTGGCAAAATCTTGGACGACAGATTCGCAGCAGGTCAGTCTGTATCGCCAGTGGCTCGGAAAACCAAGACTGGTATCGATCTTGCTCTTGAGCTTTACGTTGGAGAAAACAGCGGACAATCGGGTGCCAGTGCGACGGCTATAAACGCAGAATCCCGACAAGCTACCATTGACAATCTCGGGCTCCTTCTCTTCGCAGGGCACGACACCACCGCATCGACGCTTTGCTATTGCTATAAGTCACTCAGCGACAATCCTCATGCACTTGCAGTAGCCAGGAAAGAACTTGATGATGTCTTTGGGGTCGATGTCAGTGCGGCAGATCAGCTTCGGCACAACCCATTCCTGGTCATCAAATTTGACCACATGCTCGCCGTTATCAAAGAAGTGCTACGTCTTTGGACTTCAGCATCAAGTGCTAGAGCAGGCCGGAAAGACTTCTTCGTCCGGGAACCTGTCAGTGGCGAGCTTCTGCCCACTGAAGGTGTCAATGTCTGGATACATTCCTTTTCAATGGGTCCCTCCAAGATGATATGGAGCGAGGACATCGATCAATTCAAGCCTGAGCGTTTCCTGCCTGGAAACGTTGCAAACATACCCGCCGATGCATGGCGTCCTTTTGAAAAGGGTCCTCGCGCCTGCATTGGTCAAGAGTTTACTTACCTCGAGATCAAGGCTGTACTTGCACTTACCCTGCGGAGAATTCGACATACGCTGTGCATTTGACGAGCTGGCATCGCTGCAAGCGTTCGGTGATTCCATGTACCAGGTACTGCTGGCTACAGCGAAGCCAAGAGAAGGGATGCCTGCACGGGTCGAGCGGAGAAGAGCCTTCTGAACAAACGCTTGTTGGCGGTATCGCAGCAATGCTTGACTAGTTGCCTTAACAAACAACGAGATACGAGCGCATTGTCGAAGTATTTGAAAGCATTCGACTAAACTGGGCCATGTTCGATTTCGGGCGGCAAGATCAGACCCGTTGCAGCGGCTTCATCCCCAAATCACGACCGACCCAAGGATAATAGGGTAAAGGCGATATTTTCAAAAGCCGTTCATCGCCAGTGTGCAAAGAAAATGAAATAGAGCCGAAGCTCCGGATGATAGATTTGTGGGCTTCCAAGCTTCTGGCCAATCATAGCTGCAGAATCCAACCCGTGCCTTCGTTTTCATCGTCATCTCCGTCGTCTTGTGGTTCAACATCACGGCAACCTGCTTCATCTGTCATGGTGTTCGGCCATTGCTCTTCGAGGTACCGTACATAAGACATGTCTCATGGGCGTCTTGTTGTTAATTCCATATTTTGTCTGACTTGCTCCGCCTTCATCCTCATTCGCGTCTTGGACTTAAACATGCCATCCGTAATCAATGTCGGCCCTCTATTGTGGGTAGCTTTAGCTTCAGCTTCAGCTCACAGTACTAGCATGGACCTTGGTTGGCACAAACCGAAGAAGAGTTGGATCAATGATCTCGGAAAAGTCATTAATGGGACCGGCACAAATGGCTTTGCGTTCCATGGATCGCAGTTGCCCGTTGGCACACCATATGGCACATACAACTGGTGCAATATGCCTCATGTAAGGCCCCAAGAGTATCCCAAAGTCAGCGGAGATTACAAATTGCAGTATGTTGAGGTGTAAGTGCAGCCACAATTTTGCCCGCGCTTCGCGCCCTGCTAATCGTCACAGCATCCATCGCCATCACAAGAGGACGCCATATGCATCGAACACATTCCCAGTAGAATCATATGGTTGGAGCTGCAATGATCAAGGGCTCTTCTACTACGGCAAGCCGCTCAGTCCTGCGGGTAACGAGTCAAGCTCGACCTACTGGAGCGTGTACACTAGCGACATCAACCCCTTCGCACAGACGGGCTTCAACGGCTCTTGTCAATTTCCGCAGATCACAAGACAAGGGTTAGACGACTCATGGCAGCACGGCAAGGACCTCTATGAAGTGTACCACGGCCTCCTCGGCTTTTTGCCGCATCACCTCAACGACAAGGTCACCTACCGGGTTACAAACAACCAGATCACTTCTCAAGTCGCCGGCATGCTTATCGACGGCATGTATGCACCCAAAGATGATGTCTCTCTCCGCATCCAGCCTACTGATGTCGACTCCTTGGAGCCGCAATACTCCTGCCCAGCCGCATCGACCAGCTACAGTTCATACGGCGTTAGCAGTAAGGCATCAAACTGGACCGCACACTTGACCGCCGCAAAGCCCCTGTTTGATTCTCTAGACTCTATCTCGGGAATCGCCAGTGACTCAACAGACTGGCACAAGTCCTTCGATCACTACTACGACAATCTATCAGCGCGACAGTGTCATGCCAAGCCTCTTCCGTGCAACGTCAACAACACAAAGGCTTGCGTCACTCAAGAACAAGCCGACACTGTTTACCGTCTGGGCCAGTACGAATACTCTTTCATCTATCGCGACTCCCCACAGTCACTGCAAGCTTCCGTCGGCTCATACGGTGTCTGGCTCGCAGAGCTGGCCCAGAACATCCGCGATGCTGTCGCCGGTAAGAGCAAAGTGATTTACCGCCACAATGTTGCACACGATGGGTCAGTTGCAAGACTGCTTAGTATTCTGCAGATCGAGCAGATGGTGTGGGTTGGGATGGGTTCTGAAGTTGTGTTTGAGGTGTATACTAGCAAGAAGCGTGCTGGGAAGCAATACCTTCGTGTTCTGTGGGGAGGCCAGGTTCTGAAGAGTTCTAGCCCGACGCTCGGGAATATTGATATGTTGGACCTGGATGTGTTCCTCGGGTATATCGACGGGCTGGTTGGAAAGAAGGCGCAGAAGGTCGTTGACTTTTGCTCGTCTTGAGGTTGCGTTTAGGACGCATTCCGAACGCAGTTAAAGCAAATTAATGAGTACATCAATCATCATTGGCCATCTAGCAGTCTTGCAGAATCGTCTCTGCTTATTTACTGGTGGCTTGCTCGCTTGTCAACTATTAAACGACATGTTCGTATTGCGAGCCTGCAAACATGTGAGTAAGCTGCAGTCATGCCATAAAGGTAAGATGAATGACGAATCAGCGCCGAACGATTTGACTAGCGCTCACACGGCTGCTATCGCGAACTCCCTTACGCGACGCAATGAGATGCGAGTATTGTGCAATTTGGAATTAGACCTACTCGGATGAATGAGTGAACATGTATAAAGTTGGCCGAGCAATTCATCGGCATGCCGTCTCTTCATCATCGAGGCAGTTCTCCACAGAGAATTCAGCAATCAAATCAATATTCAGTCAAGATGCCTCTCTCGGAAGATCCCCAAATCTTGGAGACCGCCAATGGCTTCGTAAGCACGCTGCGCTCTGCATTTGGCCACACTACGAACGAGTTCCGGCCTGGTAAGTGGGACGTCGCTGTCACATATACACTCTGACAGCCTCTAGCACATGCCAAAGGTCATCTCTTGACCGGCACTTTCACACCAACAAGCTTTGCGTCTGCCCTCAGCAGTGCGCCGCACTTCAACACTTCATCCGTACCCATCACCGTCCGGTTCTCTTCCTCAACGGGATTCCCACAGATCCCCGATACTGACGTCAATGCCAATCCACGTGGCATCGCAGTTCGTTTCCACCTCGCGGATGTAGGTGGTAAGCGACAGCACACAGATATTGTTGCACACTCCACGAAATTCTTTCCAACACGCACTGGCGCCGAGTTCCTGGAGTTCTTACAGGCAGCCGGTGGGCCTAACGCTGAAAAAGCGGTCCCTGAGTTCCTTGGCCGTCACCCGGAGACAGCGAGGTTCTTGCAGGATCCTAAACCGAGCCCTGTGTCTTGTGAGTTCCACGTGCCTTGAGCGACAACACGCGTGCTGATGGCAGATAGTTGCGACCGAGAAGTACTTCGGCGTGAATGCGTTCAGATTTCTCAAGGATGGTAAGGTGACGATACTGCGCTATCGTATTGTTCCTGCGGCCGTTGAGGAGCATCTTGACGCAGAGGCACTGAAGTCAAAGTCATCGACCTACCTCTTTGATGAGGTTCCAGAGCGCCTCCAGGCAGGACCTATCGAGTTCAAGCTGCTTGCGCAAATTGCTGAAGAAGGCGATTTGACAGATAATGCGACGGTCATATGGCCCGAAGAGAGAGAGATCGTCGAGCTGGGCAGGTTAATGGTCGAGAGGACGCTTAGTGAAGAGGAGAGTCGGGCGAAGCAGAAGCAGATCATCTTCGATCCGATTCCAAGAGTCGAGGGTGTTGAGGCTAGTGACGATCCACTCCTAGAAGTCAGAGCCAGCATCTACTTGATCTCGGGCAAGCAGAGGAGGGCGGACAAGGGTGGTGACGCTGTGGATGCGGACCCCAAGAAAGCTGTCAAAGCTGTCAAAGCTGCAGCTTAGAAGAACCTCTGGGGGTGATTGTTGCCGGCTTCAGAAGCGTTTCGAAACTGTTTACCTGCTGCAACCAAACCTGGTGCGCAATAGACCATCCAAATCCAGAAACACTATTTTGTGATGTTTAGTAAAGACGGACAGTCACCATGTGAGTTCGTGTGTGCCACGCGTTCAAATAAGTCGCGCCGGAAGCTTCGGCCCACTCTCTCGAGCCAATGATCACTCTCGGCAAGGTACGCTAAGCTGCACTTGTGAAATTAGCGTTTAGGCGATGGGCTCGGTCATTCTTGTTGGTCCCACTTTCACACTCGACGGAACTCATTGGATATTTGTCTTCACCGTCAAGCATTCTCGTGGCGGCGCTGTTATTGTGTATCGTCGTTTGGACTATCGAAACATACTTTCCTGCGCCACAAATGTACATTACGACTGTATAAATCTCCGCGTAGAGAGTCGGTAAGCCTGATGCGCAAGATCGCGAACAGAATACTCACATGCCAAGAAATAGACTCAGTTGATACAGCCATATATCTTGCCACAGCCTTGGTACTACAGCTAGTCTAGGTCCTTCGTGACCTTGGTTGCTTCGATACGCCTGCAGCTGTGATCATGGACATGTATACGCAAGCTGACTCTATTGACTTGGAGCAATTGCCGTTTGAGTCCACTCCTCAACAAAGACGGCCGAGGTACTATGCAGTAGCTATTGGACGCAGTACCGGCGTTTTCACGAGCTACGATGCTGCAGCCCCGCTTGTTTCCGGCCACCCCTATGGTAGACTGAAAAAGTTTCTGACCAACGATGAGGCCCAGGCGTATGTTGAAAAGTACAGGCATCGGCAAAGCGGACAACCAGAAGGGGCAGCTGATACCCTCAATCCACCCGGTCACCAGGAATATCGGCATGTCGTTAATTCGTCATATCCTCAGTGGGGAACAACTGACCACGCCGTAAATCAGCCTTTGCAGCCACATCACGAGCCGTTCTTAACACAAACTGTGCAGCCAGCCCCAAATCCCGGCTTGCTCACACTGCCCACGAATCCGGCTAACGTATCCGTGGACTCCGGCCCTCCACTTGTACCCGAGCAACAACGCGTTGTAGACTTGATCCTCGCGGGGCGCAACGTCTTTTATACTGGCTCTGCAGGATGTGGTAAAAGTACGGTTCTTAAGTCAGCCGTCAGGCAGCTCCAACAACGTGGGAAGAGAGTCAAGATCGTCGCACCCACGAACCTGGCTGCACTGAATGTGGGAGGGACCACGACTTGGTCCTACGCAGGCTGGACTGTACAAAGTATGAAAAGAGACATCGAAAAACTCATGCAATCCGCTTTGGGCGACAAAAGTTGGAAGAGGTTCGATGAAACTGATGTTTTGATCATCGACGAGATCAGCATGATCGAGAACCTCTTCTTCGAGCGTTTGAACATGGTCATCAAGGCTTCTCGAGGAGAGAAGTATGGCGCGGGTCCGTTTGGAGGAATGCAGCTCATTGTTACCGGTGATGTGAGTTCTTAAGAGGAAACCTCAAGTCGTCCATCATTAACAAATCCAGTTCTATCAACTATCACCTGTGAAGCCGTTTAATCACTGTTTGTGTGGATGGGAGCTCCAGAAAGACGGTTACAAACCACCGCGAGAATACAAATGCGAGAATCGGAATTGTCGCGAGGACGCCTTCCTCGATGTCGACAAATGGGCTTTTCGGAGCAACGCCTGGGAAGTACGTAGCTGCTGGAAATGCCGAAGATGGCAGAGGCTGACCATTACAGGAATGCAAGTTTGAGCATATGAACTTGACGCAGATCCATCGACAAAATGACTTCAAGTTCAAGTTCATACTCAACTTCATAAGAACAGAGGGGCGTATTCAACAGCAACACGCCAAGATCCTCATGAATCATGCCTCAGATACTGAAGGCGCTATCATGCTGTCATCTCTGAAAAATGACGTTGAGAAAGTCAACAGACAGAACCTCGATAAAATCCCCTCGGAGGCACGTTGGTACAAATGTCTTGACACTTTCCAGTGGTCCGATGCAAATCGTAGTGATAAAGCTCTAGAGAAGAATGAGGATCGACTGGAGGATGATAGCCTGAATGCTCTGGTGGGTTGGAGCCTACCCCTGACTGTTGTTGAGCTGACTTATATGCACAGAAAGATTCGCGCTACGAAACGAACTTGCAGCTCAAGCAAGGCCAGCGAGTTGTGTTGTTGGCCAATATCGACCTTGCGGCTGGCCTGGTCAACGGCGCTCAGGGTACAATCATTGAATTCAAGCCTTACGATGAGAAAGACCTACCGAAGGCGCCTGCTAAGAGAGGCGAAGACGGGGAGCTAAGGGGTGATCATGCTGCATATCGTGAAGGCCAGATCAAAGGTTTTGGCAGATCAAACAATCGCCAGGCCTGGCCAGTCGTCAAGTTCCTGAATGGCGTTACAAGGACTATCTTCCCGGAGTGTATGCCCAACGAGCTCGGTACTGAACAACCATACTGTTTGCTTTCAAGGACACAAATACCGCTCACTGCGGGCTATGCAATCACCATTCACAAGTCTCAGGTTTGTGAGGACTACAAAAACTCCATGCTTGCGCTGACACACTGCCAGGGTATGACGCTTGAACGCGTTACTGTCGATCTGGCGCGGGCATTCGAGCCAAGTCAAATCTACGTTGCTCGTAAGTTTGGCTGCAGATGCATTGGCTTCACCTTCGATATTGATTCTATGAACAGTAAGCCGAGCGAAGTCCCTACAGGGCTTAACGGTCACATCTCTTCCGAGGCATCTCAATCTGGGCGGCGCCAATGAACAGGTCAAGGAGTTCATGCAGACTCGATTTCCGAAACAGCCAGTCACAGCCGGCTGACCTTTATCTGTACACCTCTACAAGCGGGCTTCCCGTAGCTTCCATTTTTGTGAATGACTTCTTGGACGGAGTCCTACCCATGGACTGGCTCAGATGCTGTAGTGTCCTTGTATCTCATTAATACCCTGCATTACCTTGTAGACCGGGACATTACTACCTACATCATGAGACACAAATCCCGCCTTTACCACACCACAACATCCGCCTCTCAAGGGACGATATGCACATATCGGCACTCCTCTTTCCCAATATGGCTAGTTACTGCTTACAACGCAGGCACTGCTTACGCAGCTTCCCTCCACATCCGATACGGTTCAATACCCAAGTGAAGAGACTGAAGTGGGGTGTTGGACCGCCAGGTGCTGCACCGCGGATGACAGGATGAGACGTCTTGACAATTGTTTGATGGAGGATCAAGGCTTGCTACACAATCCTCGATACACAGTGCACTTCTCATCTACCAGTAAAGAGCCTCACTTGTCGCTTGACTTTTATCGCCCTTGCCCTTGCCTTGCTTCTTCGGATACTGCTCGGTGATGCCTTCCTCCATCTCCTCCACCACGTGCCCAACCCCCACCTTGAAATTCGCCAACCGACTTTTCTCCTTGACCCGTGTGTAAAATACTGGGCAATCGCGACTATCACATCTAATCTCCTCACCCCATGCAAGCCCCGAGCAGCTGCGACACACCATGTCGACCTCCTTGACTCTGACCTCGGCTTCCCGAATGCGCTCTTTCAGCGTCAGCAGGGCGCGTGCCGGACGTCTAAGACACTTCCCACAAAGCGGAAGTGTAGAGAAAGTATCAGGCGCGATACCCGGTAGGTATGTCGGTGGTGGTGGCAGTTTCGCGCGACATACAAGGCAAGACGAGGTCTTCATGTAGCTCTCGAGCGTCTTTTTGAGGTTCGTTTGTCCGCCTGCGATACCTGGGTTAGGCTTACTGGGCAGCGGAATAGTGATGTTGCGCATGCGCTGCACCTTGGGCATCTCGTCGTACCACTGCCGCACGTTCGCGCCGACGAGGTTGAATATGCGTTCCAGCGGCGGAATCAGGTTCTTGCTGATGTAGTACTCAGCGTCGAGCTCGAGATGGTCGTTTGCGAGCAGCACCTCAGGCGCCACACAACGATCTATCAAGCGTGCACCAGGCGCACCAGTTATAACCACGTACGGTACACGCTCGCCATACTGAGGTTCTGTGCGCGGATCTGCCAGCATACGTTTCATCGCTATCAAGGCTCCTGGCGGCGGCGGTCCGCGGTCAGAGTAGGTGCCGAGTTTAACTTCTTTTGCGAAGAGGAAATCCTGGATGGAGATGCGGCCTTGCATGATCTTCGCGCACTGGTCCTGGAAGTATGACTTCACTTGACTTAGATCGGCTGTGCGAAATAAAATCTTCAGCGCGCGCTCTTCGATCTTCTGCTCTGCGGGTGTGCCGTCTCTCCGCACGGTTTCGATGCCTTTTGCATCGAAGTCGGGCTCGGTCTGGTTGCGGTGCTCGTACTTGAAGCCGACATAGCGTTTCTTTGCGAGCAGGACGCACGGGTGGTATACTTTCTCAAATTTTAGCTTAATGGGACGCGGATTGGCGTCTGTGATGGCTTTTGAAATTTCCTCCCCGATGGTGAAGGCTTGGTCGCGCGTGCGGCCTTTGAGATATATGAAGAGCGAGTCTGTGTCGCCGTAAACAACTTCGGCACCCCATTTTTCGGTCGCGTGGATAAGAGCAATGGCCTTCTCGAGCGTCTCGCGGCCGGTCTGGACGATACTGTCGGCGATCTCGGAGCACGGCATGCGGCCAGAGAAGGAGGCGGATGTGTAGCCGTAAGTAACGTTGGCCAGCAGCTTGAGAGCAAGCTGTCTGTTGTTGAGAAGCTGTTGTAGTGTCTTATCGTCCTTGTCTTGCTTCATACCACTCTTCACCATCACTCGCGTCTCAAGAATTTCACCCAGCATTTTGGCCAACAAAGACTTTCGCATCTCCGGCTTAACGTAAATCATACCGTTTGGTGCGATGTTGATGTGATCCTTCACGAGCTCCAACAGTCGAGGCTCACGCTTGAAGTCCATGAATCCCATTTTGTTGCGACCCCTCCAGCTCGTAACGCGGCCTAGGCATGTTGAGTAACAGAGATTGTACGCGATCATAACACTGGGGTATAGAGACTGGAAGTCAAGCACTAATAGAGGGCTAGAGTAGAAATCGCTCTGTGGCTCCATAACGAGCGGCAGACATTCAAGGGCATTCTGTTGGCCAACCTGCTTGCGACTCGGGGAAATGAGGACGAAGTTCTCTGGTTTAGCAATGCGGAACATGGTGGACTCGACCTTGAACTGTGATCCGCGCGAAATGACCGAGAAGAAGTCGACCCCGAGTAGCCGTGCCTGTTCACTCGTACGCGGTACGATCTCGTTTGCTTGCAGAATGTCGAGATTGAGCTGGATGCGAGATACAAAGTGGTTCAACACTTTGGACAAGTCGCGAGGCTTGGTGCTGAGGTACCATCCTGTGAGATCTGAGTGTGTGTAGTGAGGTATGCGCTTGTGCAGAAGATGGAAGACGACATTCTCCATCGTGTACTGCAACAGGTTGAGCTCTCCTCGCATGGCTCTCCAGATGTTGATCATGTGACGCCCGGTGACACGGATCGTTGAGGTATGGGTGAAGCCCCAGCGATCTGCTTCTTTACCGAATCTTCCATGGGATTGCGACTTCATGCGGCTGATCTCGTCACATAGATTGTACTCGAATTTCATCCTCGCTCGCTCAATGAGGTAACCCCAGGAGCTGTTGTGGACCTCGTAGCCCGTGAGGATATCGGGGTCGAATTGACGAACAATGTCCACGATATGATTGATGAGATCTAGCTCATCCTCTTCATACTCCACTTCTGTTTTGACCTGCTTGGCTATTCGCTCAGCGATGCCGTTCTCATCTGAAAGACAGAGGATTCCGATCCGCGGTCGATCTGTTGTCGCATTCTCTTCCCCTTCGACTGTCCAGAAGATGCACTGAATCTCATCTTCCGCAGGGTCTGGCACGAGATCACCTCGGTTATTGACGTGTACCTCCAAGCTCATGATGCTCATGTACTCAGTCTTATACTTGACGCTGGTCGAATTTTGCTTTTGTGAGAACTTGAATCCATGCTTGTTCTTCTGCGTCGGTCCCTCAATCTGGGCGAGGTGGTCTATGAACTTGACTTTTCGTGGCTTGGGTGATTCTACTTTCTTGTGTTTCGACGGTAGCCTCAACGGCGCGCTCTTCGAGGCTTCCCCTTTTAGCCAACTCTCCACTTCACCGATAGTCGGAGGTGGTCTCGCGATTTCCCAGTTGCGCAGACTACAGCGCTGGGATCTGATTCTGTCTTTCGCCTTTTCTCTCTTCTTGTCCACCAATATTGGCTTCTGTTCACCGAAATTGGCAGGATGCTTGCCAGATGGATCGAATGGAGGCAGATAGGGTAGCGTCATGCTTTGTAGCTTAAACTCACGACCAGCGTACTCGCGTGGTCGATCTGGCACATCTTTCTCGTTGCTGTAATAGGCATCTTGAAAGATGACAGGTGGCAAGCCAGCATGCATCATGGTGTCTGCCACCTCATCCAGGCAAGGAGGGAGTGTGCTGAAATACATTGTGAACTTGTTCTGAGGCAGCGACTCTGCTAAATGTTTGGCTAACATTTTTGCTTCATCAATTGCCTCTGGTCCGCTGCTGCTCAGTCTGATAGGTGAAGTCTTTTGGTGCGTCCAAGGGGTCACAGGGGTCATAAGTGTGCCCCCAGGCATAAGGTGCTTTGCGGGCGTCTTTGGTAGTTCTTGTGAGTTCGAGTAACTCGACTGGCTCAATCGTAATCTCGTCCCTAGGTCGTGTGAGTTCTTGACGACTGGAAAAGACATGGTAGTTGGCCCTCCATGTCCTTGAGCTTTGATGCTTATTCGGGATGACTGACTCAAAGGAGGCTCATCCTGAGCGGCTTTTCGAGATGTGCTTGTTTTCTTACCACCCTCAAGTCTCTCACGGAAAGAGATCTTCTTTGCTGTGAGCGGGGAAGAGTTCAAAATACGTTGGCGTTTCCGAGGAGAGGCGAATTCTGGCTCAAGATGCCTCTTACGGACTGTTGATGGACTGTTTGGGTCACCGACGCTGCCAGCCTCGCTAGGATCAACAAGATCGATGCCTACGTCAGAGTGGTCATCAGAAGTATCGCCGGTGCCGGACTGCTGGAGAAGCGACCTTGTGAGCGGATCAAGAGATTGATCTTCCTCAGTGTCAGACTGGCCGTCTTGATCCTCCTCAGCAGCGTCCACAATGATATCGGGAAGTTGTTCAACAATGCGAGGCATCTCATCTGGGCCGGGCAGAGCATTGACCAAGGTCATTGTACTTCTGACTTCCTCGTCTCCCATGGGCTCTGTTTCATCCGCTTGTTCTTGCTCGTCTTCATCTATCCGCTGACTCCAAAGATTCTCGGGATATAGATCCTCAACACTTTCGACTGTCGTTCTGATCTTCTCCAATCCAGGGACGTCCTTTACGAAAGTACCGAAACTGACATTGTCCCTATGTGGCTGCTCTTCCTCGATCAGACTAGCCACAAGCTCCCGGTACTCTCCCTCGTGTATCCATCCGCCCTTGTCTGTATTCCGCGGATCTGCAGACATGGAGACCATCACCTCAGCGGGAAATGGAGTGCTTGCTGTATCGCTGAGGCCCATCTGCCGCTTCCTGCGACGCGTCTCATCTCTCCATAGGCCGGCCATGGACGGTACAAACTTGTCGTCCGGGTTACTAGGCATCTGACTCGATCGTTCCAGGAAGTCATGGTGGATAGGTCGATACTGAAGTTCGTGTCGGTTCAGAATATCTTGTACACATATATCGACTTCGAGTGCGCAGTGGCTCATACGAGGATACTGATCGTCTTCCGTAATGAATGACTCTGGGACCGAGGTGTCGTGCCATTTGTGCGTCTTTGTGTCAATCTCGTCGCTGTCTGGGACTGGGCCACGGAACTGAACTTTGGTGCAATTGATGTAGTCGCAGCCAAATAGGTTATAATCGCACATCCACTGCAGCAGGTATTGCAGATGGCTCTCGTACGGCTGAAAAGTGCGGTTTAAGATGGCCCCTTGGTGCAGCAGATCGGCGAAGCGCGTCATATGCATAGGGTTGAGCATATAGACCTTGAGAAAGACTTTGTACCCAACATTGTATCCAAAGAATGGTATTCCCTTGACTAGGGATATATGTCCAACATATTCTGACTTTCCATCGTAGGCGTTCCGGCGGTACGTCAGGGCCAGAGCATGATCAATGGAGGCTCGAAGAGATTGGATGTAGACATTAACTGCATTACGTTAGTACTGCCACGATACAAAGATGTTCATCCTCACCAACATCGTTCTCCAAGCTACCTGTGTACTCAAGGTACAAGTATGGCAGGGCTCCGTGTATGTGCGCGCATACTTTCTGACCAGTTTCGGTGGCGCCGAACGCTCGAATCACTGGAACATCAGGCGCCTGCTTACGCGACTTTTGCGATGGCCCAGAACTTCGTCTTAGTACTGGATCGAGATCTGTCGGTGTCGCCTGGTAGTTGTCGAGACAATTAAGGCGGAAGCGGAAGGTGTCCATGACGACATCGGGGTCCCTGCGGTTATCTTGTCGCAGAACCGCGGTGTCATGGTCACAGAAGGTATCCAAAAAGGACCTGCCTACCTCCCTGCACGATTTTGGCGATTGCAAGAATGAAGCAAGGGTTGTTGCAAGCGCGACGCTGGACAACAAAAGACGCGTTCATCGCCACGCGCTACCACGTGAGGCACTAGTACTGCAGCCCTATGAAGCTACTAAATGCTCCACTCTTCGCCGCATCGTCGCTGCAACACCCGCGTGGGGCCTTCACCATACCTCCACAGCCAACAAACATCACTCAGCAGCCATGCCACCCGTCGGCGAACCGAGGAAGCCGGACAATTCTGCCGCCGCAAAGGAGCGCAACGAATACATTCCCTCTTTCATCTCGAAGAAGCCTTTCTATGCCATCGACGAGAACGGCAATGACAACGGCGACGATTACCTCGAGCACCAACGTTTGCAGAAGCAAGAACAGGACTCGACATGGTACGATCGCGGAAGGAAGCTAGGTCCGGCAGCGACCAAGTACCGCAAAGGAGCCTGCGAGAATTGCGGAGCGATGACCCACAAAAAGAAAGATTGTCTCAGCAGACCGCGCAAGGCAGGCGCAAAGTTTACCGGCAAGCGTATCGAAGCAGACGAAGTCGTTCAAGATGTACAGCAGAGCTGGGATGCCAAGCGAGATCGCTGGAATGGATATGATGCATCAGACTTCAGCCAGGTCATTGAAGAGTACAACGAGATGGAGGAGCTGCGTAAGAAGGCCAAGAAGGATACAGAAGGGGACAAGTCTGGTGACGAAGACGATGAGGGCGACAAGTACGATGCTGAGACGGACATGGGCCGGAAACAGGCAACGTCTACAAGGAACCTGCGCTTGCGAGAAGACACCGCGAAATACCTGCTGAACCTCGACCTTGACTCGGCCAAGTACGACCCGAAGACACGATCGATGGCGGATACTGGCGCAGGCTCAGACAAAGCAGCACAACTTGTGGCAGAAGACGGCTTTATGCGTGCATCCGGTGATGCTGCAGAGTTCGAAAGGGCGCAGCGTTATGCCTGGGAGACACAAGAGCGTGGAGACAAGAATAAGCTTCACCTTCAGGCGAACCCCACATCCGGTGAAGTCATGCGGAAGAAGCAGCTCCAGGAGCAAGAGGAGCAGAAGAAGGCCAAGGCCAAGACCCTCGCTGAGAAGTACGGCACACAGCAGAAGTTCACCGACGAGTCAATGCGCAAGCTTGCAGTCACCGAGAACGAACGATACGTCGAATACGATGAGCGAGGTGGCATCAAGGGCGCGCCGAAGATCAAGGTGAAATCAAAATACGCCGAGGACATGTTCCCGGGCAATCACACATCAGTCTGGGGCAGCTGGTGGTCAGCCTTCCAGTGGGGGTTTGCATGCTGCCACTCTACGGTCAAGAACTCTTACTGTACCGGCGAGGCTGGAAAGGAGGCTTTCGAGAAGGCAGAGGCTATGCGAACAGGCGCTGACCTTCCCGAGGAGGTTCCCCGATCAATTGCATGGAAAGAGGAGGAGGCTCTCGAGGAGCACGTACCCAATGCCCCAGAAAAGGACTCAAATGCAAAGCAAGATTCGGCTGCACGCAAGCGCACTATCGCTGAAATGACTGGCGACGTGAACGAGGAGGAAATGGAAGAGTACAGACGGAAGCGCACAATGGCAGCAGACCCCATGGCTGCCTACCTGAAGGGGAACATGGCCGATGTAGTATGAGCATGTGCATGATTTTCTCCATTGTCAAAAAGCTTCACTTTTTGTCTTAGCATCGCGTGGCGCTGGTACGGTGTTTATACCCAGGGTTGCACATCAGCAACGGCCTGTGAAATGACATAGAGTTTCTGATGATCGAATGCGTTGTCCTGCAGGCTGCAGTGCTGATCGGTGTCATGCAGCTAGGGCCCGAGGCTGCCGGCTTCCCCATGTGCAATTCTTTCCCTCCATTACAGATGCCAACTCACAAAGAAACGGATTGCGCATGCAGCCGCGCGTATGCGTTGTATGACGGCAAGACAGCGGTTTAGGAAATCTGCGAGCGTTGAGTGGTGAATTTAGAGTGGCTGAGCGATGACGAAAGCTACTCCCGGAGCCAAGGCTAGCCGCTAGAGCATGGGGTCCATGGGTGGGCACCAACCTCAAGGCGATCGCGCGTCCAAGGATTCGAAGCTCATGCTTGAGCGCCCGAACTCACCCCTCCCACCAATTCGCCATACACCTTCGCGCAGGCCCTTTGCATCGTGCCTGCCTGCCTAATTGTCTCCTTCTCTCTTTCTCTCCCATAGTAATCGCGACTGCCTCCAGACAGCTCTGGATAGGCAGCAACAACCGTCGAGATGGCGCTCTACGGATCCAGTAGGAATGTTGATATGGGGAAGTACGTCAATCGCTAACATTCACTATCATGTATGCGAATTGGAAGCAGTTATGCGATGCTAACGAACCGGCCAGGCAGGAGTCAGAGCTTGCCATCAACATTCGCAAAGCGACCAGCATCGAGGAGGTCTCGCCGAAGCGTAACGTCCGCAACCTCCGAGACATCTGATTGAAGCTCACTGTGACGGCAGGCAAGCACGTGCGAGCATGTATCGTATACACATGGGACCACAAGAGCTCTGCCTCGTTCTGGCAGGGCATGAAAGTGTAGGTCACGCCAGATCTCCTCAAGGACCCTTGGGTGCATTGGAACAGCCGAAAAGCTGCTGACTACTGACCAGGCAGCCAATCCTCGCCGATGAGATCCAGACATTCAAAGCGCTCATTACCGTACACAAGGTCCTTCAAGAAGGACACCCCATCGTTCTCAAAGAGGCGCAATCCAACACCAGCTGGCTGGAGAGCTTGTCGCGAGGCTCCACAGATGGCGCAGGTGTCAGGGGATATGCGCCACTTATCTCAGAGTACATCTATTACCTGATGGCCAAGCTGGCGTTCCACCGACAGCACCCGGAGTTCAACGGTATGGACAGCATGTTCCGAGAGACCAGACGGTATACTGACACGAGGCAGGTACTTTCGAGTACGAGGAGTACATCAGCTTGAAATCCATCAACGATCCGAACGAAGGATATGAGACAATCTCGGATCTTATGACGCTCCAGGACCAGATCGACGCATTCCAGAAGCTCGTCTTCTCACACTTCCGAAGCGGCGCTAACAATGAGTGTCGGATAGCTGCGCTGGTACCTTTGGTACAGGAGAGCTATGGTATCTACAAGTTCATCACTAGCATGTTGCGTGCTATGCATACCAGCAAGTTCTGCATTGAAACTTGCACTGAACTGAACTAACAAGCATAGCCCTTGGCGACGACGAGGCGCTCTCCCCCCTCCGTGGTAGATACGACGCTCAGCACTACCGTTTGGTCAAATTCTACTACGAATGCTCTAACTTACGCTACCTGACGAGCTTGATCACAGTGCCGAAGCTTCCCCAAGACCCTCCAAACCTTCTCTCTGAAGACGAATCAGCTCCGGCGCTCCCTGCCAGACCCAAGGTCGCAGAGCCTGCCCCCGCGCCACGCGCGCCATCCGTAGACCCTGAGCCAATCAACGAGTTCTGGAAGAACGACCAGAAGAGGCAGCAGGAGCAATACGAGGCCGAGCAGCAAAGACTAGCACAACAATGGGAAGAACAGCAGCGTCAGCAACAGCAACAGCAAATGCAGGCGCAAAGAGAATTCGAGGAGCAGCAGAGACTCCAGGCGGAGCAAGCGCGCCTTGCGCAAGAGCAGCTTATGCGCGATCAATACCAGCAGCAGACACAGGGTCGCCTTGCTGAGCTCGAGCGCGAGAACCTCAATGCACGTGCACAGTATGAGCGCGATCAGCTCATGCTGCAGCAATACGATCAGAGGATGAAGGCGCTCGAGGGCGAGATCGCCCAGATGAACCAGAACTTCAGCTCGCAGATGGGCTCTAGGGATGAACAGCTGCGGGCACTGCAGGAGCAACTAAATACATGGAGGTCGAAGTACGAGTCGTTGGCTAAGCTCTATTCTCAGCTTCGACACGAACACCTACAGCTTCTGCAGAAGTTCAAGGCAGTCCAGCTCAAGGCCAACTCCGCACAAGAAGCCATCGATGCGCGCGACAAGCTGCAGCGAGAGCTGAAGACAAAGAACCTCGAGCTGGCGGACATGATTCGCGAGCGCGATCGTGCCATGATGGATAAGGATCGCAGCTCTGGTGGGCATCGCGAGGAACTCGAGAAGCTCAAGCGTGAGCTGCGCGAGGCTCTGGACCGAGTCGACAACGCCGAGCGTGGCAAGGGCTCAGAACTGTCAGCTATGCTGTCGAGGCACAACCGTGAGATCGCGGATCTGGAAGAGGCTCTCCGCAACAAGACACGCCAGCTTGACAACCTGCAGATGAAGCACCGTGAGGGAGACTCAGATCTTGAACGTCTTCTGCGCGAGAAGGAAGAGGAGCTCGAGATCTTCCGCGCAGGCATGGATCAAACATTGCTTGAGCTGAACGAGCTGAAGTTGAATGGCCATGCTAACGACGATGTCCTCGATGGACAGATCGATGTTATTTTGCAAGACAGCCTCCAGAAGATCAACGACATCATCGATTCTGTTCTACAGAGTGGAGTGCAGCGCGTTGACGACGCTCTCTACGAGTTGGACTCTTCCATGCAGGCGGGTAACCAGAACGCGACCGGTCCTTACGTCCTTTCACAGATCGAAAACGCCTCGACAAGTACTATGGAATTCTCGACAGCATTTAATAATTTCATCGCAGACGGACATAGTGCCAAGCATGCCGAGGTCATCAACGCTGTCAACAATTTCGCTGGCGCGATCGTGGATGTTCTGATCAACACGAAGGGTCTGACACGATTTGCCTCTGATGACAACAAGGCTGATCAGCTCATCAACGGAGCGCGGGCTTCTGCGACATCGACAATTAGGTTCTTCCGTAGTGTCCAGTCCGTACGCTTGTACGATCTCGACGCTGAGCGCAAGATCGATGTTGTCATCAACAACAGCTCCGAAGTTGTCCGCAACCTGCAGAGTCTTAGCAAGCTTGCAGATGCCTTCGCGCCCAAGAGCAAGATCAACACCAATGGTGACCTCGGCGAGGTTGTCGATGATGAGCTGACTAAGGCTGCCAACGCTATTCAGGCTGCTGCCGACCGTCTGGCCAAGTTGAAGAACAAGCCGCGCGACCAGTTCTCCACCTACGAGCTCAAAATTCACGACTCGATCCTCGATGCAGCCATCGCAGTCACAAACGCCATTGCTCAGCTCATCAAGGCTGCGACGGCCTCGCAACAAGAGATCGTCCGCGAGGGTCGTGGCAGCATGACAGTCACCCAGTTCTACAAGAAGCATAACCGCTGGACCGAAGGTCTGATCAGCGCAGCCAAGGCCGTTGCGACATCCACAAATATGCTCATCGAGACTGCTGATGGCGTCATCTCCGGCCGCAACTCGCCTGAACAGCTCATCGTCGCTTCGAACGACGTCGCTGCCTCGACTGCTCAGCTTGTCGCTGCCAGTCGTGTCAAGGCTACGTTTATGAGCAAAACTCAGGACAGGCTCGAGACTGCTTCGAAGGCAGTCACTGCTGCTTGCCGTGCCCTCGTCAGGCAAGTACAGGATATCATTGCACAAAAGAACAGGGACGATGGCGATGTCGTCGACTACACCAAGCTGAGCGACCATGAGTTCAAGGTCAGGCAGATGGAGCAGCAGGTACGTTGTCAATAAAACTTGATATGAGAATAGACGCTTACAAAATGCACAGGTCGAAATCCTTCAACTCGAAAACCAGCTTTCGCAAGCACGCATCAGGCTCGGTGAGATGCGCAAGCTTTCGTACATTGAGGAGTAAATATGTATCGGCCACTCGTCACCCTATGCTCATAATAGTCCTCTTCGTGGTAGATAATCTTTACGCATTTTTTCATCATCGTTGGTCATAAAGTCAAGTAACGGGCAACAGCCAGGGATGGCAGGGGTTCATCATTAGGTTGAGAAAAGTACAGGCGGGTTTCCTATTGCCTGCATCAATACGTGGTCTTGTTTCCATTGTGCACACCGTTCTTGTACACTGTTTCCTGGATCTGCGCACATTCTAGAGTTCTTCGAGTTGCTCGATCACAGACTCCACTTCGCACGTTTCTCTCTCTCACCCTGCCTCCATCGCCTCCACTTTACCGAAGAACTCGTTGTCCACGTCTGTCTCTGTTCTATCGCCCCTGTTATTCTGCTGCTTCTCCCTTCCTTTGCGAGCCCTCGTGTAATTAAGAAGCGGTACTCTGCTCGGCTTGCTCCTTGCTTCTTGCTTCGCATCCTGCGTTACTTCGTGCAACGTTCCCTGCATCTATTGCTGTACATTCTCCTGCATCTTGAGCACCTTGATATGGTGCTCTCTTGTTACCTGCTTTTTAATCTCCTGCAATTTAAGGCGCTCTTCTCGAGCGGCAAGCCAATCGTCGCTCAGCAATCGCTGATCCGACACTAACACATGACCAACAAGCGCCCCCTCCTTCGTGGAAGCTACGTCTTCCTCTTGCGTCGCCGTTGGTGGCATTGTTGGCAGACTGCCCTCATCCTCATACTCTTCTGTTATCAAACCATCCACCAACGAGCGATTACAGATTTGACGATGCTATGCTGCCCAGTACTGGAAAGAAATGTTCGCTGAATATGAACCTGTACGTAGTGTTGACAGACCATTTCTGTGGATTTTGGCGCTTCGAAGTGTGCGCCCAGAATTATCTGAGTGCATCTGCGACGACGGAATATCAGGAAGCGTCCCATCAATGCGCAGCCAATGCACAAATGGAGAGGCTGTTGTCGACTCCATCTTGCTGCATGACAAGCTTTGCCTCTGCATGTGTATTGTCTATTCGCGCTTTCGAGCCTTGTACGAAGTGCTTCGGCCGTACAAGACTTTATTCATCCATACACAATACTTGCTATATTGCTAGTTGCATAGAACGAGATCCACTGTGAGTATGCATAGCTTGCCAGGTCGTATGAGACTCTGACCAACACAGCCTTTCTATTTGTATTGGAGGAGGCCCAAAATGGCGACTATGATGCAGGGGCTTTGATCAGGCTGAGCAGGCAGCCTCGTCGGTGAAGTGCATTTAACATCCTTCTGCACAGACGGAGCACATCTTTGGCACAGAGCAGTTCCGATTTCCACGCACAACATGTCAAACGACCGGAACAGCGATAGTGACGATGGCGAAGCTTATGCTTACGACAACGACGACCCTCGCACACGAGAACACAACGCGTACAAGATCTCTCAAGAAAATGGCGCACGAGATCGTCGAGGGTACAGGTACGGCGACGCCGTGGACGACGATGGCGAGAACTACTCTCCCGACGAGCGCGATAACCACGACACCATGGAGCGAAAGCTCGAAAATGCCCGTGAGGCGCGAGGCTGGGCCCTAGATTAGGAAGCAAGTCCCCAACGGTCACCGTCACGGCATCTTAACTGGCGTTCTCCGCAGTGAAGCAAACCGCCGCTACGCTTGGAATGGGCAATGGGCTGGTGGTGACCATGAAGGCGTGGCGCAGGAAGCCGACAGGAGGATGGAAGAGGTAGCAAAGTGGAACCAGAATATTGCCAAACTTGAGTACGCACAGCGCCTCGTGCGACAGACTGTGTACTGACTTCGAGCAAGACGGCAGATTGATCACAACAACGCCACTGAGGTGCACGCTGCTCGCGGTGATGACGGCGCAAGTGGATCTGGAGAGGACTCCAGCGATGAAGACGAAACTAGCGACGATGAGTACGAGAAGAACATCAAGGACGGAAGGAGCGTTCGTGCTGGGAGATTTGACGCGCAAAGTGATGACGAGGATGAGGACCGGCCTGAGGAAGCATCTGACGATGAAGAATGGAATGACGAGGGATACTGATTGTCACGGGCACCCTGCATCCAACAAGATGCATAGCGGTAGAAAGCGACGTTGTCATTCACATGATTTCAGACGCTCTAAATCGGTCGTACAGCGATCATGACACAGCGCACCAGGGCGCTAAACGCACGAGAAATCTCCCAGGACTGCGTTCATCCAAGTCTCCATCCCGTCCCGTGCATTCACTACTTACAATCCTTCGCCATCCATCTCGAGGCAGTCGTCGCCTCCAGCCAACTCTTATGTTGCCTCTCCATTTCATCCTTCCCAGTCCTCTCCAGCATCAGTCTGAAATGGGCACAGTGAGAGCAGCCGTCGGTATCATCTGACTTGCTGGGGTCCCATAGCTTGCTGAAGCATTCGAAATGAACGTAGTGTCTGCAACTTGGCAACAGCCAGACAACCGACTTCCCGTCGGAAAGTGAGGATATGTGCGTCCCTGTGCAGCCAACGCAGGTGAAACAACCCAGAGGCCGGCGGACGCGGAACAAAGCGTGGCGTAGAAAGTCCCGGTCGACAGTAGAAGGCTTGAGTATGCACCCTTCTATTGGTTTGGCTGGATTGGGCGTGCAGCTCTGTAGCTGCGGGAGCGTAGAGCTGTCGGTATGCTCGTGGCACGCGCTATCATAGCGCTGGTGGACGCGAGGAGATGAGTGAGGTGTGTTCGTGAGACCTTCTCTGTCTCTGTTCACCGGGCTGTCGATGCCGTGTTTTATCTCGAGGTATGTGCGCATGCTCTGGACGCGTTTTTTGCTCGCTTCCTTGCGGCGACGCAAGTGCTCTTGCTTCTCCTCGTGGGATGGCAAGGAGCGGGAAAAATGGTCCGCGAGCTCGCTTGAACAAGGCGTAGAGGTGAGTGCGCGGGCCGGCGCCGGTCGAGAAAACCAATGTTGAACTTCGCGCTGTGGGGTGCCCAGCGGTGATGCCGTGAGCGACGAGGAACTGGCTTTTGATTGCAGTGCAAAAGTGCTTGATTTATTTTTCAGGGATTGCATGGCCTTTGAGAAGTTCGATTGTGTCAAGATCGGGCATTCTGTAGACAAGATTGATCTGTTGTCGTCGTCCAAACCTTCTCGTGGTTTTGTGGGCGACGGCGGCAGAGGCACGCTCGTGGAGGTGCGTGTGAGCCACTTCATGGTGTAGGAGAGTTTTGTTGGTGACACTGGGGGTGTGAAGTCGAATGTCGAGGGAAGCTGCAGTAGTTGGGACATTCTGTCATACGCCCCGGATGTGTAAGTACACTCGACAGATGTTGAGCCGTGGTGGGAAGTATGAGAGCCGTGTTTGGAAGCACGAGAGCCGTGTTTGGAAGTATGAGAGCCGTGGTTGGAAGTATGAAATTCGTGGTTGAGGAACAAGAGAGAGCCAAAGTCTTGTCCGGTATGGAAGACCGGTATACATCAGAATACAGACGGGCCTTGTCCAAGGCGGGTGTCGTCGCTCAGGTCGCGTGTCGTCGCTCAGGGCGGGTGTCGTCGCTCAGGGCGGGTGTTGGTCCGTCTCCACCTGACAAGCATGGATAAGCTTGTCTAATAAGATTGAGACCAACAAGCGTAGGGCATCTCATAGGGTCGATGATGCAAAGCGCGCGTGCTCAGGAACGACTCTCATGACGTGTTCGAAGCTATTTGGGATCAGGGTCGATGTACCCTGAACCTTTGCGCGGCTCGGGTGGTGAGGCATGGGCGGCTCTACCTCGCACCACAGTGCCAACCAACCCTGATCCCAACCTTCGTTCTGCTCGACGAGTGCTGTGACAAAGACCATGGCTTGTCTGTAAGCTAGGAATAAGGTTGATATGTAATCATGGGTATCGTTCCTGCTTGCATGCAGGTGTGAGAGATGAGTGATTGCCTCAAGCGGCCATGCTCTTCCTCGGCCTTCCAGCAATACTCTTCCTCTTCTCCGCAACAGCTGGCCCCATGCCGCCCATCGTGACATCTGCTATGGGTGTGCCCACGCTTGGCGTCACATCACCACTCTTTGTCCCCGCATCGACTTCCATATTCCCATCCTTGGGCAGCCTGAACGCCAGGTATGTTTCTTCAGCACGTTTGCATGTATCAAATACCTCTTCCATGTATTTCTCGACAACGCTTGGCGGACGTATAGCGCGTGGCAGGGCGCTCTTGACCTCGTGCTCATCAGTCAGAACGAGGACTGTGACTGGCTGGTAGAAGTCGACGTCTTTCATGTCGTTTCGCTCGTCAAAGTCCTCGATGCGTGGAGGAGCGACGTAGGACGGTGTGGGCATGGACATGGGTGTGGCGGTCGGACCGCCAGGCGCTGGCGGAAACGGAGGGTTACTTAGCCCATTTGCGTTGAGTACATTTGGTGCGCCGGGAGCAGTTGGTGTTTGCGGTGTTTGCGGTGTTTGTGGTGGCACCGGTGTCGACGGAGTCTTGACTGCGCCCTCTGGCTTCGGTTTGAGCTTGGTTACGAGGAAACTAAATTTCGCGCCTGAGCCGTTCGGTAGCCATTCCATGAAACTGTACGAGGGGAAGTAGAAGCGGTCGCCGTTCCCTTCAACAAACTCAAATGTAAGGGGTCGGTATGTGACGCGTGGTGGTTGCGAGGGGGCGTAGTGTGGCGAGGAACGTTGGTAGTATGGTGGCTGGCTGTAGTTCTTCGCAGGATGTGCGTTTGGGGGTGGTGGTCTTGATTGGGGCAGGGGCGGTCGTTGCTGATGCGCTTGAGGCGGCGCTGGACTGAAGGGCTTCGGTGTGGTGGTAGGCGGCGGCCCCTGCTGCTGCTGTGGAGTGGGCGGCGCAGGTCGTGGAGGTGCTGGGGTCGGTGTTGGCGCTTGTTGCTTCGGTGGGCCAGGAGTATGAGGCAGCGGCATCGGCGCCTTTGCCTTCTTGTTCTTCTCCAATATCTCTGTCAACTCGTTGATATGCGTCTGGAAGAACTCCAGCTGCGCCTTGCTCGCTTGTCCAGCGGCTACTATCTTCATCACCGACTTCAACTCTGGATCCGTACCTGCCCTTGCCGCGAGCATGTGGATGACTGGGTCGGGGGCAGGTGTGGAGGCAGGCCCCGGCGCCGTTTGTGGCGGGGCCTGTTGCACGGGCTTCGGGGGCGGCGGTCGTGGCGGTCGTGGCTGGGGCTGCTGCTGCTTCGGCGGGTATGGCGCCTGGCTGTACTGCTGATACTGTGGAGGCTGTTGGCTGTGCTGGCTGTGGTTCGGCCAGGCGCCGTACTGTTGTGGCAGAGGCGGCATCTTCTTCTGAGCAGGTCTGCTGCCTTCCTTCGGTGCGTACAGCTTGATGGGAAAGGTGTGCGGCTCGATGACCAGCTGCGCATCCAGGGTGCCCACCTGGGGGAAGTTCTTCTCAATCTCCTTCTGCCGCGCCTTTCCGGCCTTGTCTGCCTCTGTCCGCTCCGACACCTTCTTTGGCATCGCGTGCTTCTTGTGGAAGGTCCGGAAGTTGACGCCAGACACCCAGACGGCACGCGACCGCTGCAGCGAGGCGCTGAGGACGCCGCTCTGCTGGATGTTCTGCCATTCCGCAGCTGATAGATCGAGGGGCTGCGGGTCGGGGAGCGTCGGGAGCGGCTGGCCTTCTGCAATCCTGAGCGGCAGCGTCTGCTTCAGTCCCTGCTGTGCTGCTTCCCCCACAGGTGTGCCCGGGACCGACGAGTCCTTGACGGCGACGCTGGCTCGCTTGCGCTTCAATGTCGACTTGGCGCCCTTCGCAGGCTTCTCGCTGCTTGTCTCGGGCACAGGCGGCGCAGCGTCTTCGCGAGCGCGCGCCCTTGTTGACCGCCGCGGCTCAGTCATTGCGGTCGTGATTAGTTGATGTTCATGTCGTGCACGGATTCAATCGAGAAATTGACCATGACGCGGTTGGGACGCGCCGCACTAGCTTCGCTGCATTGAACCATCTGGAGACATAATTAATTACCGTGATATGCTCTGGTCTACACCACCACCCATGTCTCTATCAATCGGGTCATCTGTTTCCAAAATCAACGTCATGAAGAGCTGGGGCAAGGCAATATGAGCAGGTTGACTGTGTGAGGCCAATGGCTTGCTCATGCACTTCGACTTGGGCGCTGCGAAGACGGAGCTGGCCTTGGGAGGCCTGATCAGATCGTGGAGATTTGCGAACCACAACGGCTAGAGACTGCCGCACGCTGCAAATGCTATCAGCAAAACGGAATGGCACGATATAATCCTGGCCGCAGTGCGTCCCCTGAAGCGAATGTGTCCGCCGTCGGTCTGGCCATGCTCGAGTTTTTCTCTTCCCCACATCCGTTGTGACCGCGCACTCTCCGAGCATCTTCACGATGCACGCACTCGCTCGACTTGTGACGGCTCTTGTCTGCAGCACGACCGTGCTAGCAGCACAGTGCTACTTCCCCAACGGCGGTGCTGTCGACTCAGACACTGCTTGTAATCCAAATGCCCTGGTTTCTGCGTGCTGTTACAAAAACCAGGCGTGTTTATCGAACGGACTCTGTGTTTCTGACCCGCACGACTCTGAAAAGGCGCGGCTGCATCGAGGAACGTGTACCGACAAGCAGTGGCTGAGCGGGAACTGCCCGCGCCAGTGTCTCGGTAGAATTCAACCTCACCCTCATATCAAGTCTTGCATCTGACGCTGATAGATATCGACGACAACGGTGTACCAGTCTACAGCTGCAACTCGACCAGCACAGACTCGTACTGCTGCTACGATGGCTGTGACTGCCAGGCCAACTCCGCATTCGAGATCTTCACTTTGGCGCAATCGCCAGCCGACGTATACACCTTGACAATCATCGGCGAATCGTACACCCAGACCCACACCTCCGCTGCTTCCTCAACATCGACTTCGATCGCAGCAACATCAAGCGCATCAGCATCAGCATCAGCATCAGCATCAGCATCAGCATCAGCATCAGCATCGGCATCAGCATCGGCATCGGCATCGGCATCGGCATCCATTAGCGCTTCCACGGCAGTCTTCACCGCCGGATCCTCATCATCGGTCGCAAGCGCCTCAGCAACAACAACAGTCGCACCCACCGCTGAACCGGAAAGGAAGTCCAATACCACCGCTCTCGGGGTCGGCTTAGGAGTCGGAATCCCCGTCGCCGCACTCATCGGTGCAGGCATCTTCTTCCTCCTTCGCCGACGCAGAGCGCATGCCGCAGACTCTCCACCGTCCGAGCTAGCCGCAGATGAAAACGCTCTGCATCCGACATATCCGAGCATGAAGTATGCACGCATGGCAGAGGCTGAAGTCACGACGTCACCTGTGCCCGTCACCCACGAATTGAGTGGGGGGCGTCATGAGGAGCGCGTTGAGCTGCCGGCGGGTGCGCCGAGTGCGCCCAGCACGGCAGGGGGCGCGCAGGCAGTAGAGCTGGGATTGCCTTTGCGTTCACCAAGAGATGCAGCGACTCGAGCTAGCTGAGCTATCAAAATCAAACGCCAGGAAGGGCCAAGTCGACGAATAATGCACTCTTGGCGGCGAAGTAGTCTTGCCCGTCCCTGGCGTGCCAGGCAGAATACCAGAGCGAAGCAGAGACTCGGTAGAAGACGAACCCTCCAGGCTTCATATCTACAAGACGAGCAGGAGCGCACCCATCCAGTGGCACCCACACGACGAACCTAGATACCCAGACCTCCCCTAGGGAGTATAGCATAATCAGTGATCAGCATTGTGCGATTGCTCTCGAGTAGCACACACATTCAACTGTACATCATGGACTCTCGGAAATTTGTGGCTAGTCAGTGACCATCTGCAAACCCCTTGCAGCCTGCACAGGTGAGACCTTCGAAGCATCAACGGCCGGTGCAATTGTGAACCGCACGTTCCAACCGAAGAGCCTCAAGGCACGGGCGTTTGCGAAGAATACGTTTTTAGATCGCTGCTGCATTCGACCAAGACACTCCGTCCGGGACAGCACCGTCTCTGTATCACGGTCGCCATACCCCAGTCTGCCCACACCGCCGTCGCTTGCCTTTCTCCTCCGCAGCGCCAAGCATCCTCTCCGTGCTAAACACTGACTGCGCTCCCGCCACCACTCGTCTGACACGGCGCCGCCACATCCTTCTTCCTGACCTGCTCCGCCAGGCATCGACCGCGCTCCGTACACATCCTCTCACCAGCGAGACGTTCCAAGCCTTCTCTCTTACTCTCCGGCACCAGGAAATTCCTGCAGGTGCGATGAACATCAAATCGAGGCCCCAGGCATTTTCGAAAAGTTATAGTGTCGTTGTTGCGGCGTCGGCATGTGTCTCTGCCGCCCACCCACTGAGCGTCGTCCGCAGCTGCTTCTCCACGCCCGTCTCGACCCAGAAATGGCCTGCGCCCGGGATCTCAACGCCGGAGAACCTCGACCCGTGTGAGGCCTTTAGGTCGGCGGACCAGTCGCGGATCTTCTGCGCAGATGCGAACATGTCTTTGTCGCCGAAGATTGCTAGTGACGCGAACTTCCCGATGGTCAGCGCGTGCGCATCTGCAGAGCGGCTCCATGGCTTCGGGCCCAGCGCAGGGGCCGCGAGTGTGGCTATGGGCGGTGTGAGTGGCGAGATGAGAAGGTAGCGGATCTCAGGGATCGCAAGCCTGACGTCGGTCTTTCCGAGCGAAGTCGTCGAGGTTCCGGCTCGACGACCGCGATGGCTGAGGCTTCTCAGTCGGTGTCCCAGATCAAGGCTGTGTGGTACGTCGAGGCTTCGCTTTACGTCTCTGCTTCTTCTCCTCTGCTCGGGGTTCGTCTCCTCTCCTCCGATCGTCAAGGATGTCTTGTGCTCATGTTTCCTGCTACTTCGCTCGAGCTCTGCGTCTCGAGCCAGGTTGATCCACTCTAGGTTGCTCTGGTCTGCCAGCTTGTGTGCCCTCAGCAAGATCTCGTCTACCGCAGAGCCAGCTAAAGGATTTGAGAAGCGTTGTGAGATGGATAGCACGGAAGGGAGGTGCCTCAAAATCAAAGAGCCGTAAGAGTAGCCACCGAGGATCACCAGAGGAGATTCACCAGGTAGAGAACCGCTTTCCTGTCTCGGTGGCGGACGGACAGGCGACTGGTCCGGCGTGAAGATTGTGTCCGGTGCTGGGAAGGGGTGTATGAGGCTCATATAATGTATGAAGCAGGCGGCGAAGGAGGTATAATCGTCGAGCTCTGGTCTTCCGGACCAAGAGGTTCTCCCTTTGTGCTTGGAACCATGGGCACCACTATGGCATGTCAGGACATATTTGGTATATGTTATGTAGCCGGATCATACCGAAAATTGAAAGTGCCCACTACGTAGCCAGCCTTCAGCATTTCCTCGACCACAATGCCTACGACTCGGTCATCATAGCTCCCTCCCATTGGCGCATAGGGATGCGCTATTGCGATGCCGCGCTTTCTCCACTGTGCTTCAGCATCATTTCGGGTAGAATAGTCGAAGATGTCTGGGTGGTATATGCGGCAATCGAGCGTTGTGTCATCGTGTATAGAAGGTATCGTGAAGCTATAGTGGGGCTCTGAAGGGGCACGCATCTTCTGGGCCTACGTTGAGCCCGTAGCGAACGTTCATTGCATGCTTGGTGATTGCAGCCGGCGTGGAAGTTCAAAGTTACCCCACAGAAGTGGTGCCTGGGCGTGTTGCAGGCTGATATAGGTTGTGGGGTCGAGGCTGCGGAGCGGGCGGAAGTCCGCGGCAGTGCTCTTGGTCAGGAACGCAAGCCCCCACTCAGCAGTGCACGTTCGAGACCACCTTGCAAGTCGGCCTAAAATGGTTCAAGACAGCTCTGTTGGTGCGGGATTCGTACAATTCATGCTGAAACGCTAAACTACAGTCCTGCGAATCGCTCGCAAGGGGGCATCCAAACTCCAAAGCGCCTCGCTCACAGCCAAACATATCTTACTCGCGCGGCGTGATTTCAATCGGTATCAGTGTCCTGATGAGAAATCATGAGCTCAGGATCAGGGTCATCATTCGGGTCGTCGGTTTCGAACAAATTCGGTTTGGGTGAAGCGGTCTTTGGCGGCGAACGCACAATCCTGATTGCTGACCCAGTCATCTCTTCTTCTGGCGGAGCCCTGAAATCTTTGAGCTCTACTAGTGAGCTTGTTGCCTTCTCCTTGCCCTTCCGCTTCACCCCGAGAGCTTCGTGCAAGAGATCTCGTCCTTGCTGGAAGGCTTCCAGCTCCGCTCCGATTGCACATGTGAGCAGGTTCCAGCTCCTGGAGGAAGCGTACTCCAGCTTCCCATTCAGGAAAGTAATGGTAGCGTCCATCTGATCCAACAAGCGTGATGGATCTGCTGTGCCAGTCTTGTTCACTTTGTGCATGTGCCGCTGCAAACTCGCTTCGTAGTCAACCACCTTCTTCACTGAATCATTCCACAACACCGACCCTTCCTCGAGTGCAGCACGTTCGACATCGATTTCCTCGCACTTCTCTGCCAGCCTTGTGTATTCATCCTGCCAGTACTCGTGCGCCATCTCGAGGGTCCGTCGTTTGGGGTGGAGCGTAAGGAAGGGCGAGGATGAGAGTGGCGTGTGATCTCGGTTTGGAGGCCGTGCGAGGAAGCTCGATACCTCTTTGTCCAGCATTGAGATAGAAGCTTTGTACGAGGAGAGCTTTGCCTCCTTAGAGTTCTCGGTTTCCGCGAGCTCGTCAAGAACTCGCCGTTGCCGCCGCTTCAGCAACCACAGCTCTTCTTCCTTCTGTCTGATGTCTTGCTCCAGTCTCGAGGCCTCTGTCTGGAGGGCTTCTGTCTTCACGCTAGCATCTTCGCCTTCTATACCCTGAATCTTGGTCTCTAGCCTCGTACGTTTCTGTGTCCAGCTCTCTGTCTTCTCAACATTGTATTGCAAGTTCCTTAGCCCTTCATCCAAGACGTTGAGCTCCTCTGCCTTGACGCTGGCGAGTTGCTGAATGCGCCTGAAGATCCCTCTCCTCGCAGTGCTGAGGCCCACCTTCCTCTTAGGTCGGTGCTCCTCGTCGCCGTTTCCTCCGTGTCTATCTGACGAGCGGACGCTGCTGACTGTCGGCGTAGTACTACCATTTGACACCAGATCGTCAGGCATGGCGTCGTTGCCAGTGAGACCGTTCATCAAGCCATCTGCCTGCGCGTCGAGTAGCTCTTGAAGCTGCTGCTCAAGATGTCGCGCCCGTCGTTGTAACGTGAGCACATCGTCCGGGACGCGTGGCACGGGCGATATGCTGGTCCTCGGTGCGCTCCATATCAGCGAGGAAGTCACCGGCGGAGGTATAGGTGGCGGAGAGTTGTAGTATGGGAGCTCATAGTCGCGTGCATGCGGGTCTTCGAACGACTTTCGAAAATTTGATGGCGGTGGCGAGAACGACCCGAGAACAGAATTAATTAAGGACATGTCGAATAGAACTAGGGAGTAGCAATGAATGCTGGAGCCATGGAGGCAGTCGAAGTTGTGTCGTGACTCGTGAGCCACTACCTCGAGCATGTGAACGAATGACATGGCGTGAAGAACTTAGTCATCAATGCTCCAAAACACTGTAGAGGCTGCAGATGACAACCTCGCGTGATGCACGCCGAACAGAAATAATACTCAGAGAAACCTGTTGCCTTGGAGGATCTAGGTTGAGACCAAGTGATCTCGTTCGAAAGGGTCTTCGATTCTTACAGTCAGGCCTAGTCGGCGCTGGCAGCGTACAGCCCTGTGCATGATGTTGAGAACGCAGTGATGCTCCCTGTCAGCAGACAATCTAAAGATTCAGGAACCCGCCTTGACATTCGAAGGGCATGATTGTAATCTGACAAACAGTGATGTCCCGAGTGCAGCTCATAGTCAAGTTCACAGCGCAGCGCACCGATGGTCCTACCACTAGCGCCTCGCTTAGCGCTCCGCACCTGCCTGCAATATTGGATCGCAACTTCTTTCGCGATGTGAACGTCACTAACACCAGGAACCTCTCCGTACGTGCACTGCGCCTGCTGTAATCCTCGACAATCGCTGACAGCACTCCCAGAGTAGTCCATTCCAACGACATACAGAATGGCTGACGCACCTGCTCCCGCTCGCGGCGGATTCGGATCTCGTGGAGACCGTGGTGGTGACCGTGGCCGTGGCCGCGGCCGTGGACGTGGTCGTCGTGGCGGCAAGTCCGAGGTGCGCACAACAGATATGTGAAGAATCCGGGCAGAGAGTTGACAATTGCGCAGGAGAAGGAGTGGCAGCCCGTTACCAAGCTCGGCCGTCTCGTAAAGGCCGGCAAGATCAAGAGCATGGAGGAGATGTACGTTCACGCGCACGGCAGGCACAGTCCGCAGGACAAGGACTGACAATTGGCAGCTACCTCCACTCCCTCCCCATCAAGGAGTACCAGATCGTCGACTTCTTCCTCCCCAAGCTCAAGGACGAGGTTATGAAGATCAAACCCGTCCAGAAGCAGACCCGTGCCGGTCAGCGTACCCGCTTCAAGGCTATCGTTGTCATCGGTGACTCCGAGGGCCACATTGGTCTCGGTATCAAGACCTCCAAGGAAGTCGCGACCGCTATCCGCGCTGCCATCATCATCGCCAAGCTCGCCGTCGTCCCCATCCGTCGTGGTTACTGGGGTACCAACCTTGGTGAGCCTCACTCGCTCCCCACCAAGGAGTCCGGAAAGTGCGGTTCCGTCACCGTCCGTCTCATTCCCGCTCCCCGTGGTACCGGTCTCGTTGCCTCGCCCGCTGTCAAGCGTCTCTTGCAGTTGGCTGGTGTCCAGGACGCGTACACCGCCTCCACTGGTTCTACCAAGACCCTTGAGAACACACTGAAGGCTACCTTCGTCGCTGTTGCCAACACATACGGATTCCTTACCCCCGACCTGTGGCGCGAGACCGCTCTCACAAGGTCTCCTCTCGAGGAGTACAGCGACATCCTTCGCGAGGGCAAGAAGTACTAAATGTACAGCGGTGAGGCTACGGTTCTTTTTCAGCATTCCTGGGTTATGGCGTGAGGTAATGCATGGGCCCCGCCTATACAATCAATAGGTATGGGACGTCCGGCACGAAATGAAAACTCCATTACGACCTTCCATATTTGTTCTGCTTTACTACTGCCCTCGTGAATCGCCTTTGTATCCAACCCAGTATACTTGCATGCTTCCACAGAAGAGAACATACAACAGCCTTGCGATTCAGTGTCTCAGAGCTGCGAGCTGTGTTTACGGAGTCAGCCTTCTGCCTTGTGAACCCAGTCATGCAAACATCTTAGGAACTGCGACTCGAGACTTCATCGTTGGAACCATGACAGGTTTCCCACTTGCACACTAGCTCGATACCTTCAAGCTTCATCTAATAAAGGGCAGAACCGGTCTTCGCCCTCGAGGTCTTTACCTGTCCACAAGCCGCCAACACCCGCGGGGTTTGCATATCGGTCCAGAAAGGTCGTTCAGCCGATGCATTACGTGACAGTACCCTCCAATTGTAACACTAGTAGAACACATGCATGCCTACTGCAGGAAGTGCACAGGCTGAGAGCCGCCCCTATCTGCACAGTGTGGGGCTGAGTGCGGTAGCATTGCCTTGTCGGTTACTATCCGGTATGAAGTCGCAACTTCTCCAAATTGTACCTCGCTTTGTAGCAGACAGCCTCTATCAACAACATGGCTGAAGTTGTGGGCTTGGTAGCGAGCGCGGTGACCTGTGAGTATCTTTGCGCATTGCAACTCCCCTTTCTCACCAAACTGCAGTGGCTGCAACCGCCCATGGAGCTGTCAAATTCGCCAAAGCGCTCTTCAAAGTCACCACAACGTTCACACATGCGCGAGAAAGAGATGGCTGAGATGGCTGAGATGGCTGAGATCACGCAGAGGCTCTCGCAGTTCTTTACGAGCCTGCAGGTGCTAGCCGACATACTGCGCAACAACGAGACGTTGTGTGGGCGAACTGCATGCAAGCACAACGAGCATCATCAAGGGATGGAAATTCGTCGAAGCCGAATTGACAAACCTTCTGGAGTCCCCAAGTAGTTTGAAGAGATTCATCTGGACTATAAAGAAACCTATGGCAAAACCCCTGCTCAAAAATATCGAAGGCATTGAGAAGGCATTGATTATGTAGCTTTCAATATTGCAGTGGCCGTGCTTGTGAATGTACAGGTAAATCACACGTAAGTATCTGTTGCGGTGCAATTCGGTCCTATAGGCCTTGATCGTCACCTTAGTTGACTACCTTGGACTAGCACGCCTCAGGACATGTATATATAGTCGCCTCCTAGCTAGCAAGCAACTCAGCGCAGTTTCCATCGACCATACAGCGGCTACGTTTGCCGCAACAGTATCACTAAGAGAGTATGCCACTCCGTTGCTGACCGCTGTAGACTGCCTAATGCGCCCGCTGTAGATCCGGCTACAACTCAGCGTAAGATCACAGAAACTGTTGTACAGACGAATCAACGATCGGTAGAGAGCGCGCGAAACGAGGTCGCTGAAGACGATAAGCCATTCGATCCTCTTCATGGCAAGCGGGCAGAGCCGGACCTTCGCGAACAGTACACCTTCGACACTGCGACCTGGCTGTACCATTTCGTCTTCGGGCCATCAATGTCAGAGTTACACAGCGAATCATCACATCAGCCTTCAGTCTCTGATGAAGACTCAGAAAAGCGCAATGGGACTGTGGTGTTGCCTTCTCCGGATCAAATGATGCTAACAAGCAGAGAGATCATCGTTTGGGGGTCTGGGACAGAACCAAGCATCGTAGTCAATAGGCTATCATCTGCTTGAACGACGCTTAGCGCAGAGTAAATCACCACCAGCTCAGCTCGTAATGAAGAGGATAAGTGGACACAAAGATTTTTGAAACTGCTCCAACAGTGGCAGCGGACTCGGTCAAAGACGAATTAAGCATGGTCGACGCTGACGAACAAAACGCAAAGAAATTCCAACATTACGAGAAGCTTTTGAAAGCGTCTCAACAAGCGTCTCAGAAGAAGCCGGAAGTCGTCGTTATATCTGTCTGAGACGCCTTATGGTGGAGGCAAGGTAGCATCGAAACTTTTTGGTCGCAAGAAGCGTCAAACTCTTGTCAGAGGTGATGTCAAAGCTCGTCTTCGTCTATCGCCCGCGCTTACCTCGTTGCCGCCCACCCACCTCCAGCTCACGGCCACACACACAGCGCAAACGACACGCTCTCACCATCAGAGCACCTATCTACAGTCTCGCCTCAATAACCTCGCGCATATATTTCCAAATCGTTCCCTCTCTCTCTCACCAAATCCAGTCATCTGAAAAGTTGGTCTGGCGGTTCACCGGACACCATTGTGTTTTGAGACTGAGTTCCAAGTAAGATTGGCTGCAGTCTTTGAGAGCTTATGGTTCGATTCTAGGTCGTGAAAAAATCCAAAGATCTTCTGACACTTTATGTAACTCCCAGGAGAGTGTTGCGGGTCTTCAGTAGTTGGTTTAAAACGGACACAACAATCCGAGGCTGGCTGTTCTTTTTGCTACTTTTGTTGCGCAGTAACACTTTTTTTTACTGTAGTAGTCTGGTAGGTGATGGTAGTATCGTTGTGGCGTGCTGGGCGTGGCGTGAAGGCAGTGACGCACAAGTACAAACATATTTTCTCTTAGGCCTTGACTACACGCATGTGTTGTGTGCGGACTAAGTACACCGGACATGAAGTAAGGACGTATAGATATTGATTATGTGAAGAACAAAGTAGAACATACTTGCGCCCAGCCAGCCATGCATACGTAATATTGAGGCCTCAAAACCTCCGCCATGGCACACTTCAACACCGAAAACGCCTTATTTACTGAAAACTGGCCCGGTGGCCTTATCCCTGATCATCCCTTCGCACCGGCAGGACTCGTCCAGCATCGACAATCATCTGTTCGTCCAGCCTCTTGCCTATGTCACCATACTCTAGCCTCTTCCATGTTGAAATCCGCGCGGTATTTGTGTCGATCTCGAATACACGTAGCCTACGGTGGAAGTTGTTGTATCCACCGTACCCGCCGAATCCGCTGCCACCAGCATAGCACATCCACAGCTCAGGCTCTTGTGTTGCGTGCTCCTTTGAAAGCATACAATAATCGTTCACGTGGTCATGACCACAAGAAACAAATTTTACGCCCTGCTTGACCAGCTCGTCTTTGAAGTGCGTATTGAAAGCAGGCGCTGTCACGCCCTCCGTCCAGTTACCGACCCACTCGTTGTTCCTGTCCGCATACTCAGGGAGGGGGATGTGAATGAATGCCATGTCCAAGTGCTTGTGAGTGTACTTGCTGTGGGTGTCCTTCAGGCTCTCGGCGGTTTTCTTGAACCAGTCGATCTGATTTGGTTTGATCCAGTCGTAGCCGCGGAAGTGGGCCTCGTCCGGCGAGTATGCATGGGTATCGAGCATGTAAAGTGTGAGTGCTGCGTGTTTGCTGGCATGTGCTTGCACCTCCACGTAGTAGTTGCCTACGCCGGCGATGGTATTCGGTCCGGCTTCTGACAGTGAGTAAGGCAATTGTTCGTAGAGGGACATCTGCGCGGCGCGAGACAATGTGCCTTCGTCGTCATGGTTGCCAAAGATGGCTGCGTACGGTATCTTGCGCTCGACGAGAGGCTCGATGATCTTGAAGAGGGCCTGGAAAGCGTGAGTAGATTGAAAAGAGAAAAATGATGCGAGACGTACACTCTGAATATCTGGTGCGGTGTCGCCGTTAACCTGATCGCCAGACAGCACTACAATGTCAGGTTTCTCCTCGTCCAACACACGTTCGACGAAGTCCAACGTTCTTGGATCGGCATCGCAGTGGCCACCGTTGTGGCCCTTAGGCTCCGGATCCCGGCACGCTCCCAAGCCAGTGCTCAGATGAAGATCAGAGATTTGCATGATCTTGAACTTACCGTCCTTCCTGATCTTAGGAATTGGCTTCTCAATCGTATGTGGTGCACCCCGACGTATGCTTAGGCGCGGGTCCTTCCCTGTGGCCTCCAGGTGCAGTGCGCCATTCTTGACCAGCTCCCACCCAGGTCGTGGCTCCACTGCGTCAGATCCAAACAGTATATCCACAGCAGTCACGGCCTGCTTCGAGTCGCTCGCGTGACGCTTGAGTGATCTCTTGATCCATACTCCTGCCGAGCGAGACTCCCACTTCTCCGAAGCTTGAGCCTTCTCGCCTACGGACGGGTCAAGCTTTCCGGTGCGCACATCGATGATGACCTTGTCATCACTCGTGAGCTCCTCCTCTCTCTTGCGCTTGATGTGTACGAATGCCTTCGAGACCCAGCCAGACCCAAGGTAGAGGTCCTTCTCCACGCGGTGCCACTTCTTCTGGTCTAGCATACATTTAGACAGCGGGTTCAGGCTCGAGCACGTCGTTACGGCGATATCGGTGATGACGAGACCCTCGTGGTGTAGGGGAAGGTGGCTGTGAACAGATTGGGGGAGGACGCGGTATTGGTTGTCCACGAAGAAGACCAGGACGCAGGCAATGATTGTAAAAGCAATGAGCTGAACGCCCGTTCGGACCTGTTGAACATGTTAGCAGTATACATGACCCCAGAAGCACATGAACGTACTATTCGGCGGGTCATGATGAAGTTAGTGGCCGTTCAGCCGCATATGTCTTTAAAGAAGAGAAACGTCGTGAAAGAGTCCCGTAGCGCTGTCGCCATGGCACACGCTCTTCAGGTTAATAGTAAGAGATTTGGGCGCAGGAGGCAGCCATCGATGGATGTATCCTTGCGCGTGTGATTGCTTGGCTTTTCGAATCCTTGATCGACGCTGGTTCACTGCGGAGGCCCCACTCACCCCCGAACGTAGCGTGAACCCTGCATCGTTCTTTCTTTTCATTGCTCGTCCGCAAGCCAGACCTCACCAACACAACAAGCATATTCAACGAGTACGCTGAGCTATGCGTACCCACTGCTTGCGGCAGCTTCGATGCGCAGCGGCCCCAAGACCTGCTAGAACCTTCAGCACCAGCGCAGGCCTACGTCGCGCTTTCAAGGACGGAGACGTCGTCCTCTTACGAGAGAAGAAAGACACAGTCGACGGCAGACTTGTAAAATTGGAAGCGTCGAAGTCGACACATACACACCGAGGAGTTCTTGAGCACGCCAATATCATTGGCAAAGAACCTCGCCAGATAGTGCGGTCATCGAAGGGCTCCGAGTATCGCGTCCATGAACCTACTTTAGCAGAGTACGTTCGGCTCACCCCACGTCTCGTCACGCCTGTGCGTCTATCGTCATTCGAAAACACGTTATATCTGTGTTGTGTGGGAACCAAGCTAAGTGTTGCTAGCTGTACCCTTCTGACACCAACCTGATTGTCTCTCTTCTCGACATCCATGTCGATACGCCCTCGGGCACTCCCACCGACGAGCCACCGTTTGAGATTCTTGAAGCTGGTACAGGTCACGGTGCGCTTACATTACATCTTGCTCGAGCCATCCATGCTGGCAACCCGCCTCTAGCGAAGACGCCCGATTACGCCATAAGTGTAGAAGAACCAGAGGACGCCATATACCTGGGAGAGTCTATATCAGATCTCCACGAGACAGCTATAGAGTCGTGGAAACCTGGCAGACGTGCCATTGTGCACACGCTCGACATCTCTAGGAAGCACTCGAAGCACGCAAAGAAAATAGTCCAAGGCTTTCGACACGGACTCTATGCCGGCAACGTCGAGTTTCATGTGGGAGATGTGTCTGCATGGCTTGCATCACAGAGGGTGACAAGACAGACTGACGAGCCATTCTTGAATCACGTATTTCTAGACTTGCCTAATGCTGACACTCACCTGGCAAATGTAGTACCAGCGCTGCGTGTGGACGGGCTGCTTGCTGTCTTCAACCCCAGTATTACGCAAATCGCGCAGTGCGTGGAGAAGATCCGCGAAGAGAAGCTACCGTACCTGCTTGACCAAGTCGTTGAGCTTGGAGCAGGCATGATCCGTGATTGGGATGTCCGGGCAGTCAGACCAAGATCAACACTAAAGAAGTCTGACGTCAAGGAGTCTCCAGAGCCTGGAGATGCAGAGCCTATCGATCCAGTGAAGGGCCAAGAGGCAAGAGACGGTGAGTTGGCAGAGATCCTAGCCAAGGAAGAGGAGAAATGGGCCATGGTCTGCCGCCCAAAGGCGGGCCAGATGGTAGTCGGCGGTGGTTTCCTGGCTCTGTGGAGACGCATGGAACGCGTCGAACGCCCAAAGAGCACGGAGCAGAGTGACAACGAGTCGACTTAGACCAATGGAACCGTCGATGTGACTATCCAGCAGGTTCACCGACATTTAATACAAGTAGATTTTCCAGTGTCGTGGATCTGCTTGAACCTTGACTCACACGTGATGAACAACACACGGCACTGAGCGAGTAATTCTGAAAAACCCCCTCCAGTGAACCGCATATGTCCGTGAACGGCTGCAAGTTTTAGCTGGAAGAAGACTAGCATGGTGAGCTGTTCACTTGTTCTCTCATGTAAACATGCCGATGCGGCACTCCAATTGGTCGCGGCGTCATCCCAATTGGACCCTAGTTTGACTCTCGTCATGCAGGCCGCGGTTAGAGAGCTACTGCCATCATTTATATCCACCACGGCATCGTTCCCCCGCCTCCCCCACCGATCCTCAGAATTGCGACAATGAGTGGCGTGGGCGAGAATCGGTATGCGCCTCAATTTACTTGGGTGTGCTGAAGCTAACAATCTTGCAGCTGGCGGAGGTCAGGACAAGGCAATCCGAAGGACGGACGGCAGCAAGCCTCACCAGCGCCAGGCAACGTGTGGGGCAACAAAGCTACTCAGAGCAACAAGCCTACAGGGCCAGGTCAGGCAGCGCCAGTGGGTGCTCCCAAGGAAGAGCACGTGCCTGTGCGCGAGTTCAATGCCGTTGAGGTCAGGGATTATCTGAAGAAGAGTGAGTGCCACCAACCTGGCGCACAAATTGGAACTGTATCCTGGTCCTCGGGATACTTGAGAAGAACTTTGCTGACACTCTGCAGAGTACCGTGAAACCGTTGCTGGTGCGACCTCTGCAGGCCTCAAGCGATCTGAATAGGTGCTAACGTTGCGCTCAAGAACACCCGGCGGTATACCACAAAGTGGAGGGCGACTCTGTCCCTAAGAGAAGTAGTGGCGTGTGGGGTGCCAGAGGTATACTTATCTGCCCTTGTTTCATGCACTTAGTCTGACATCCTACAGGCGCCGGCACTTCACACAAAATGCCCAACGGGCAGAACTTCTTTGACGTGCTCAAGAAGCAACTCGCCAACCTCGACCAGACCAAATGATCGCGCACGATACACCACGCATACACGGCTTCTGATTCAGCGGCATTTCAAGGGCATTGCGGGCGTTCTGCGGGACGCGGTTCGTCTATAGTAGGATGGCTTCTCTGCGGTGATACGCAGAGAAAGCCTGGAATGTCTCACACTATGGCGTTGGAGACATCGCCGGTACGGGCCTGCATCTTTCGGTTTGTGGGTACGGTCAGAGTGATACCCGTCTGCATTACGGGCGTCCTTGGGTATGGCACGAACATCGATTGAGCATTTGAGCGTAGTCAAAGCATGCATTTTGTTTCTGTACAAAGTCAACTGTGGTGAAACGCAGGAGGCCACAAAGCATGCCCGAGCGCGTTTTTATTACAGGAAGCATGAGAAGCATCTCATTGTCATATTTGCTCATGGACAGCGTGACGCTAATGTAGGTGTTGACCACCAAGCAGAGATCTGGCGTCTTCCTAGGTCAAAGCACACATTTGGGACAACAAACAAAGCATCGATGTCCTCCAGGGGATCCGAGAATTGAGATATATTCGCATGATTCAGGAGACACTCGTTGTCACTGACTTTATCGACATCGTTCTCACATTGGACCCTTTCACCGCATTCATCCAATCTCCGCGGCCAAGCTGAACTAGCCCCAAGCCTCACAATTCGTTGTACATTCACGAGACTCCACTACGAACGCGACGTTAGCCCACCACCACACTCTGACGCAGCGCTCCCCGGTTGTTCTGTACCAGGTGCCAAGATCTTCACCCATAAACGCGACGTAAAAGGAGAGGGCAATCACGAAGGGGACATAGCGCGCATTGCGATCAACCAGGGTCACTAACACCGTTACACTTTGCCGAGCTCCGATGCGCCAAATATTTCCACCTCGTTCTTCGACGCTACAGTAATTCTCTCGACCATGTCCTCCCCGCCACGGACGCCTACCCACAGGCCGGCTTCGTCCCACCGCCGACACCCGTCTAGTCCCGATATGTCACAGTCCAGACGGCAGTCGTTCAACCGCCCCGGCTCCAGATCCGGGTACTCGCCAGTTACACCACGCTCTTCGCACGAATTTGATCATGGCAGCCCTGCGCAGCGTTTCGACGGAGGCGGTGACAATGGTGGGGGCTTGGGCAATCTTGCGGACGAGTTGGGCGAATGGGGGAGTGAGGACGAGGAGATGGACAGCCAATTCGGCGAGGAGCTGGAGCATACACAAGAGGCTCCGGCAGATATTGGCACGGCCGTAGAGCACGACGGGTCAACAGGAGCGCCGGGCTTGGTGGATCTGAATGGTGTGAGGGATAGCGGGGTTGCACTGCAGAGCTCTCCTTCCACACACTCGAGAGCCACGCTGAGTCCAAGCGCGGCAATCAAGTCGAAGAGATACAACAGGCCACGGTCGCTGTACGACGGTTCGGACTATGGAGACGACTCGGATTTGGAGAATGAGGGCATCAATCCAGCCCTCGAGTCGCGCATGGCCGCTATCGAGAGTCTAGCACGGCGAGGCATGGAGGAGAACGGCAGCGCTTCAGACGAAGTCGTCAAGCGCGTCACAGAGCATCTCCGCGACCTAGGTAGCCAGATCGCCGTCGAGAATGGCGCAACACGGTACTTTCCACCGTCCTCACCCAAAGACGCCCCAGCTAACACTCCACAGTCTCAAAACCGCCCACGACTCCCTCACAACGCACCTGACCCACCAATCTCGCGTCCTCACTTCCCTCACCGCATCCTTCACCGGCCCTCGCGCTATAATCCCCTCGCCGGACGCGATCGAAGAGCTCCTCCCCCTCGTAGAACAAACCCTCCAATCCCTCCCCCACAGCTCCGCAGACCCCATAGTCTCGCTGTCGCACCTCACACTCTCTACGCGTGAACTCCTGCAACACCTCTCCAACGTCAGCGACACGCTGCACATGTCACGGCAAACAACCACGAACGCCGCACGGAGACTGCGAACAAGTAAAGAGCAGCTGCACGAGTGGAAGCGCGAGACGGAGCGCACAGTCGAAGGGCGAGAATTCATCGAGCGTGGGGACTGGGATCGACGGCTGCGTGAGCGCGAGGCGAAGCGCGCGTGCAGTGAGGTAATGGAGGGCTTCGAGGAAGCGTGCGGGCTGTGGCGGAAGCGGCTCTGCGAAGGGCTGGGCGTGGCGAGTGCGTAGTCCAGTGCGACTCCCTTTTAACTGCCCTACTTTCCTCTCGCTCGCATCACACACGGCCTGGCTGGGAGGAAAGCTGACAGGAACCAGGCGCCGACTTCCCCGCCGACGCGCACGCAACCTGGCCCCCGCACGCCGCGGGAAAGCCTCCAGACCCTCCCTCTCAACCTGCGCCTCGAGCCGCAACGCCAGCGTTGAGGGATTTCGCTCCTTCGCCCGCGCCAGCGGGTGTGCGCAACTTCTCCCGCCCCTCGTCCTCATCTTCGCGCTTCTCGAGCCGCTCGTGGGTCGAGAGCGTGTCCCCAGTCTCACCACGACATGTCCGCAAGGCGTCAGAGAGGGCGCAGAAATCCTCTTCGGACAGCGCATTCAGATTCTCGGACGATGAGCTTGATCAGAACTAGGCTCCTTTCATATACATACATTTCCTTTGTCTACTGGGCGCTTCATAGCCATTATTATTTGTTCATCTTTGCATCTGCATGGCCAGACCTTTCATGCATAAGGAGTCGGTGTTGATGGTGGACTATTGTCGTTTATCAGCGGCATTGGGTTTGGGGTTTGGTAGATGGCCCACGGGATGCATGTGGTTAGGAAACTGATAATACCCCTATATATGTCATCTAGATTGGGAATGGACGTGTTTGATCAAAGTGCCTCTTGCCTAGCTCTGAAGGTGCACGTATAGCTACAGCGTTCGTATCAATCCTTGTACATCCCTTGTTATTGGCATTCGGTTCCTCGTAGCAATCTCAGCACCAGCTCTGGATGTTTATAGCAACTCGTCAGAGAAACTATTCTGCGATGACGTCTTGTAGGTCCAGGCCGTAATCTCCTCTATGCCTCATGAGCTCTCGATGCGGAGCATAGTCGCGGAATGCTGAGAAGTGGAGGGCCATGAAATGCACCACGATCTCGTGCAGAGGGTGCATGCCCTCGCCATCACCTCAATCAGGCACGATTTCGCTATTGTATACATACCGGACCAGCTCCAGTACTGCTGAGGGCGTAGGTGGGTAAATGTCGATACGACCGAGATTCCTCAGACCAGCCTCTGCGTCTACCTGCAACTTTGTGATGAGCTGCCCGTCCGCGAACATGTAAATTCGAGCGTAGGAAAGTAGGGCTTGAGTAACAATCTGATTCTAAGCCGAGTTTCGTTGGTGTTTTGCCTTTTGACTGTCTCCGTCGAGGTCTTCAGGCCAGGTGAATCGTCTTCGTCCGGGAGCTCGAGGAACTTGAAACTCTTGTTTCTGTCGACGATATTGTTGTGAAGTACTTTGGGGCCAGTCCTGATCGGGGCGTTTGGCAGGCGGTTGAGGTCACCGGTGGTGTTACACAAAACATGTGTTGTCAGCTTGTTGTTGCGTATGCTCGCGCTACCTGGGCCTATAATGCGAGAGCTTGACAGCCAGTAGTCTTTTTTTATGTTGAGTTCGGAGGCTGGTAGTTTGCGGACTTCTGGGAGCAGTAGTTCGGCGCCATAAGCAACTGCGCAAATTCTCTCGAAATCTTCCACTTCGATATCTGGAAAGCGCACGTCGTTCTCTTGTGCACCTTTCAAATTACCATTAATAGCTCGGTCCAGAGGCACAGAAAGAGCTGCGATCGCACCTGAATGGACAGTCACTGAAGCCTCATCGACGCCGATAAGAAATGTGCAGAGCTTCGAGTGCAGTACACTGCAGCTAGTTAGTGACGGAGTGATGGCAGTACGACAGGGCACTTACCTCGTGGCGAACGGCATTTTGCGACGTTTTGGAAAGTTTGCCTGCCGATGAGGGATCTGGTCAGGTGTCGATAAACTAGATTTCCTCGAGCTCGCCAAGGAAATGACGACAGTGATAGTGAAGGTGGTGCTCGTTCTGCGTTTTTCGTGAAGCTGAAAACGTTTCATTGTCTTTGCGCCGGGGGAGAAAAGCGGATTGGGTGGAGGCATTGCATCCTAGTCGGCAGATCATGTCGAAGTCTCCCACAGTGATCTCAGGGAAACGAGCGATGTTGCCTTCAGCCTCTCATACAGGTTCATGGAAGAGTCGATCCAAAGGCGCAGAAGGAACTGCGACCGTGCCAGACTGAGCAGTGACGGGAATTTTGTCGTGGCCAATCAAGAAGGTGACTAGCTTTGTGTGAACAAAGCTGCAGGATATCAGTCCCTTCATTGCACATTGTTTATAGGCACTCAGCCTGCAAGCGAGGGTATCTTCGCTATGTAAGCGTGTTGATCCGCGATGGCCGCGAAGGTAGAGCGGCGGTTGCGGAATATTAATGTCAATTCAATTTCTGGGTCGGTGAGAAGGCGGCATGTGGCTATGCATGGCCAGAAAGGTTTGGTTGGGGATTGTTCCTACCCAAACTTGCTCACGCGCTATCCAGAGCATATAAGAGCGCGTACCTACCTAGGAAGGAGATAGGTCGATTAACGGCGGTAACGATGGTCTATTATGTATAGTATTAGTATGTGGTATCTCGCGTGATATCTTGCTCGCTCTTTTTCTTGCCAAAGCAACGGCGCACACCCTCCGTACCTATGGCTTCACGGCCATATCGTGATACACGATCCTCGTCTCATTCCGGACGTGGATCCCCACTTTCTCATCGCCCGAGTCTGAGTCTCGTGGAGTGAGATCATGCATAGCGAAAGCCTTGCTCGAGCCAGCGATATCGCATCCAGCCAAAAGGCCGCCCTCGTCGACGAATCCGACTTCCGAGTCCGAGTCGGGACGACTGCCATTTGAGCGTTTCACAGGTGCGCTGCCATATGTGGGTGTGGAACCAGTACCCTTGTAGTTTTGCGAGGGCCCAGGCGCGGTGGTGCCTCTTACTGAGCTGAAAAAGCCGCCGAAGGAACGGAAAGCAGGGCGGAGGAGGGGGAGTGACGCTGTGGGATGGTTAGCAGAGGTGTTGAAAATGATACGAGTCTACTCACTCGCCAGCGACGCGAGATTGACATCGCAGACAGCCCAGATTTGGTCCTCAAGGCCGTCCCATGTCAAGTCTTTGTCCATCTTCTTGTCGAGCGCGAGAGTATGGACGATTGTCATCAGGGCTGAGAGGCATACTGCAATACCAGCGGTGAACATGACTGCGACTGCCAGCCTGCGCCTCCATGGCAAGTGTAACTTCCAGATCTCAAACATGGGACAAAGGAGAATGCCGAGCTCGATGATGAAGTGCGGTATCCCTGCACCAAAGAGCGACATCATTGGTGTCAAAGGACATGTACCGGGTACATCAGCATCCCAGAATTTGCGTATCGGTGTGCATTGCAAGCAGATGAGCGTGACCTACTTTGTCAGCGTTCGGATTCTCACTTTTCCGATCGACGCAAAAGTAAACATACCCTAGCGATCATCCATGCTGCGGACAGCCCAAAAAGAGTTCGAATGGGCCACCGGATCATCGATAAGGAAAACATTCGCCAGTAGAAGCCGAGGATGACAAATTTGCTGAGACCGACGGAGAAGGTGTACATCCCTGTGCTTGTCAGTTGCCATAGCTTATAAGTAAGGACTACTTACACATGTCGGCCCAAAGGTCGACAAAGTAGTGATGGACAATCTCATCAGCCGGAAGATCGATGTCTTTCATTGGAAGACCGAATCCCCATCGTGTCTCTGCTGGAGTCAGCGGTATCCTGACGAGGCTGAGGTGGTAACTGTACTGAACAGGCTGATGAATGTAAACCCAGTTCCTATTATCTGTGGACATGTGAGTACCCGATCGCGCAACGAGTATCATGTACTTACGAAGGCAACTATCGACAAGTAGTCCTCCCAGACCATAGTCACTCTTGTTTGCCGCCGCGCAACATTCCGCAAAACTAGCGCAGTAGAAGCGGCAGTGTAGGGGATCAATGCAGCCGCGTAGAGTTCCGGCCGACGGTCAGAGGTCATGATGCCTTAACTTGAGGTTTGTGAGACCGTGACATGAGATACTGTTACCAGTCGCGGATTATACGTGGAGCTACCAACACAGATGTCGAAGGATGCGCGTATCTACGGCGTTGGTGTTTGCTTCTTAGTCGTGCGGACTCGTACCTAACGCGGTAGGCCGGTTCATGCCAGGAAGTACTTGCGTTGGAAATGGTCGATAAAGGACTTCCAATACATAAAAATACAGGCTTGGTGGGACACGATGCTGTACGCAAGGCTGTGCAATGAGAGTCAGTGTTTCCATGCGCCTGCAAGCTGGAGCTGGGATGTACCTGCAGCAAGGGCTTCCCTACGCGGACCGTGTGTCTCGAGGTGTGCCAATCAGTTAACACGATACGTATCGATTCGTACATGGCGCCGACCAGACGCAGCTCTTGTGACATGTTGCCAGCGAAACAAAAGTGGGGGAGTTGCTACTTCGGGCTATAGCTGCAGGTTGGCTTTCATATCAGCTTACTCGATCATCCAATTTGCATTCCCAAGTAGCTGGAAATTGAAGATGGACGTTTCAAATGAAGGCAATCGTCCTGCGGCACAGGCGGACAAGGCGGATATGCCATAGCCGATCCATTCGACAATTCATGCGGGGGTGTGCGCGGCTGCTGTGTAATGAACGATCACACGTGTTACTCGACCTGCACGGGTCGGACCGGTGGTGTGCTATTGTGCTCCCCAGCGTGACAGTACCGTGCAGTCATCTGTATATCTTGATCGTTGGCAACGCCTTCAGCATCACCAGCCGTGGAGACATACACTGGCGTCAACAATAGCTCACAGAAGGCTACGGTTGTGCAGGATTCAGTTCAGACACATGCCGTGCGAAAAGAGCCGCGGAGCAGAGCCCCTTGCTTAACGGCGGTCAGCTTGCTGATCGCCCGCCCGCGCGTCTGGGGAATAGAAGGACGATGGACCTTTCTTCTATTTGAAGATCTCAAGTTAGCGACCGTCTAGAGATGAATGACAAGCGCATCCCTTTGTCTTGATCGATGCCGTGCTTCTGGGCGCCCCACAGATGGGGCTTCGATTGTCCTTCAGGATTCGACCCTGCATCATCATTTTCCGCGTCTTCCAACGTGTTTTCCCTCGCGACCCATTGGTCGCAGGTAGACAACATTTCCAGAGCTATGAGAGTATAGACATATTCGCATCCAGTCTTGCTGCTATGCGAAAGGAAGGGCTGCCGACTTGCGGTAATCCGAACGGTGCGGTCCGAAGTTCTGCCTGTCGTCTTGCGCGTCTGGTCAAAAGTAGTCGTCTCAGAATAAGGACTGGTGATAGTGTGAACACGTCTTGGATTTTGTCCATTGTTAGTAATCATACAGCAGCCCGCGCCATGGCTTCCTTCGCTTCCTTCTCTCTTCTACGCGCTTCACGCGCCTCTCTGCGCATTGCGCGCAAATCTGGTGGCGTTTCAATGCCAAGTCTTGTTCTCAATTCGTTGATATCCGTCTCCAACTCTTCTTCCCAGTAGACGTTGACCACATCGTCGGCGCGGGCACCGTTTCTGACCGCCCAGGGTCCGTAAATATCTAGGAACCGTCTCCACTCGCCTTTCTTTAATGTGAGCGCGCTGAAGACAGCAAGCCCTGTCATTGGCAGTCCAGTGTTGGCGAACTCGAAGGCCTTCAGGGCGACTTCTCCTTCCCGAAAGACCGGCAGTCCCACCAAAGCGTGATAGAAGTCGTGGCACTCGCGGTATCGCTGCATCACGTATGCGCACTCCTCATCGTCTATGTACCGCACCTGCGCACGTGTGTCCGGTGTGACGCCCTCTGCATCTAGCCATGCAGCATAGTTGTGGCCGACCGTGTTGGAAGGTAACGCGCGAAGACGAGGAATGTCAAGTGATTTGGACGTTAATCGAGGTCTATCTCGTAGTATTCGTCGCCCAGTGGGGTTCATGAGCATGCGGTCTCGAAGCTTGTATATGAAGTACGGCTGCGCAGTTGCCTCACCAAAGTCAGCAACAGCATCTGCAGACACGTTAGTACGTAGCATGGGGAATCGGTGCAGTGTATGTACCCCCTTTCCTTGGGTCTAAGAAAGCCTCGAGACCAGAGCTGATTGCCAACTGCAGCCGCCCCACAGGACTCAGTGGCACATGCTCTTCGTAGGCTGACCTAGGGCGGGAGAAGAGGGAGAAGCAGCGCGCTTCAGGTCGGAAATTCCGTGACAATTGAGCGCATTTTGAGAGCACAGAGCTCGGTGACCGTAGTATTCGAATGCCAGTCGCCATTTGAACTGAGGGAAAGCAGATGGGCCGAGAGATCTGACATCAATGATGGAGCTCTTTCCATATCGATAAGCGCGCCACACCAACCACGGCACGCCTTTTCAACCTGTGTGACTCGAACCGTCCGAAGCTATTTAGGATTAGTTTCTACTCGCCGACGCTGACGGGACACGAGTACGCTGCGTCACTGTCTAGGATTAGCATCGTGTTGTGGAATGTGCTTGCGGCAGGAACGACCTTCTCTGCAACCTTCAATGATGAGCAACACCATGACGCCAGCACTAGATCCGGGTGAAGAGCATGCGAAGTTCGTTAAATGGGCCAAGGGTAAAGGTGTCACCATAGATGGCATTGCGCCGGCCAGATTTGTGGACCGTGGCATGGGTATTGTTGCAGCACGCAACCTTGAAGTCAGTACACAACTGAGTTTCAACAGCACGAACAACGACTGACCAGACAAGAAAGGAGATTGCTTAGTGCATGTGAAGAACACATCGCTTGTTCATGTTGCATTGCCATCCGTCAAGGCGCTCAGGCTACCCGATAACGTTACCGTACATGGCAAACTTGCAGCTTCCCTGGCGCTATGGTATTCAGACCCAGCGCACGATGAGCACGCCCTCTGGCAAGCTGTATGGCCTACAGAAGAAGACTTCCGGAATACGATGCCCATATACTACAACAAAAAGCTACAGGACCTCCTTCCTATCGCCGCCTCGACGCTACTGACAAGCCAACTCACCAAACTCGATAAAGACTGGGTCGACTTCAGACCTCATCTCCCATCAATATCAAAAGATCTCTACACGTACACATGGCTCATCGTTAACACAAGAACATTCTACTGGGACTATCCGGATATGCAAAACTCACATCCTCGACTCCCAAAGCGTAAGAACAAGCTGACAGGAGACGATTGCTATGCCATGTGTCCATTTATGGACTACTTCAACCATAGCGACCTTGGATGTGACCCGCAAGCCAACAGCAAGGGATATAGCGTGATAGCAGATAGAGCGTACAAGGCAGGCGAGGAAGTCTTTGTCAGCTATGGCGCACACACGAACGATTTCCTGCTCGCAGAGTACGGGTTCATTTTGGAGAGCAACAAACGCGACGCGATTCCTCTGGATCACCTGATCATACCGCTACTGGATGGAGATCAGACAAATGCGCTAAAGGAAGACGGCTTCTATGGCAACTACACACTCTTCGCTCCTGGCGCAGAGGAGACAATTTGTCATCGTACGCAAGCAGTTCTCAGGCTGCTTGTGCTGGACTCGAAGAGGTACTCCTCTTTTGTTGGGGGCAATGATGATGGAGAAAGAGAACAGGGGAAACTGTACGGATATCTAGTAGGCTTGTTGACGAAGTACTCGAGACTAGTCATGGACATCCTGGAGGAAGTCGACGGTTTGAAGGTCGATGTGGGGCCAGAAAGCAGCAGAAGGAAGACAAGGAGCAGCGATACTGAACCAAGCTTACGAGCAGGTCAGAAAGACACTTTGACAAAGAGATGGAAACAAATCAGAGACATCGTCAACGGAGCAATCGACCAGTTGCAAGAGTAGTATTTCAACGAGATAGCTACGCAGTCACATCTACGCGGCGTTCATTCTGCCAGGCCTTGCCATTGTGGCTCGAAAGAAGTGGCTTCTTTTCAGCTCATAAATCGAAGGTCGAATTTGAGAGTCGATTCATCGATCTTTGCATCATCGTGAGGCTGTCGAGACCGGGTGCATCCGCCGCGGTCCAGACTGGTTTGGGACGGTTGGCCGAGCAACAGCCATGTTTAGAGCAACACACGGACAACAAGCGGTGACTGCGCTATTACCTCGTACCATCCCAGCACACAAGAGTGGCAAACCTCCCACTGCTAACCCGCGGCTATTGCATACCCAAGTACACAACATGGTCGCCACACGTCGCGGAACGAAGGCCGCCCCGGAGGCTGCGCTTGCAGCATCGACACTGTCCGCACCGCCCAAGCGCGGCAGAAAGAAGGCGGTCGTCGAAGAAGCTACTGAGCCCACGCCCGCTGCCACAAAAGCTACAAAGACCACGACAAAGCGCAAGGCAAAGGCTGAGCCCACACCCGAGCCAGAGCCTGTCGTCGAGGCGGCATCCACAGTCAAGAAGACACGCTCGACACGCGCCGCAAAGACAGAAGCAATAGAAGCGGAGCCCGCTCCTGTCGCGTCTAAGAGAGCTACACGTGGGCGTAAGGCTTCTACACCAATCGTTGAAGAAGCTGTCGTTGGGGAAACAATTGAGGACGAAGAGCAAATGCCACAACAGCCTGTCAAAATTCAGGTCGCGACACGTGCACGCAAAGCGCCTGTCAAGAAGACACCAGCAAAGAAGGCCGAGCCTGTTGTTGTCGCAGAGCCTGCTGCAGATGAGGCGGAGGATGTCCAAAGGACTGCGACACGGACACGCCAGACCGTCACTATCGAGGAGCCAATTGTTGAAGAGGCACCCAAGCCAGCTTCGCGAGCGCGCAAAGTGCCTACGAAGAAAGCCCCAGCTGCGAAGGCTACCGACGCTCCTGCTGTCGAGAACACCATCGCTGCTGAGCCCATCAAGCCTGCATCTCGCGCGCGCAAAGCAGCAGCTCCTCTCGACACAGCACCAGTGCTTGCGCCCCCAAGCAGAGCCACACGCACCACTCGTAATGCCGAGTTGCCCCCGGCTTCACCCCTCAAGGCGCCTGCGCGCAAACCGACAAAGAAGGCTACACCAGCTAAGTATGCGAAGGACGCTGTTGAAGAGCCTGCCCCGGTCGAAGCGATGATCATCGACGAGAGCGTCGCTGTGCCTGAGCCAATTCAGGAGCCCTTCGCAGAGTACCCTACTGTACCTTCAACACCCGCACACACCACTCAGCCGCTCACCAACAAGCGAGCTATGTTCGAGCTTCCTCAATACCCTAAGACACCGGCGCACATTGTCGCACCTATCTCATCGAGAGCAGCACTCGCAGCACTACCAGGTTACCCGAAGACACCTGCTCACATCCGTGCTCCCATCTCGAACAAGGCTGCGATGGCTGAGATGCCAGAATACCCTAAGACTCCCGCACACATCAAGGCTCCCACAAGCAGTAAGACGGCGCTCATGGAGATGCCCAGCTATCCCGAGACACCTGCACACATCAAAGCACCTTTGAGCTCCAGGCAAGCACTCGCTGAGCTGCCAGACTATCCCACGACTCCTGCTCACATCATGGCTCAGTCGCGTCTCAGCATCATTGAGGAGGCCTCCATGGAGACATCTTTGACCCCTCAGCAGCCTGGCATGCCACCTGTGGCCTTCTTTGCAGTGCCCCGAACACCAGCAGCGCAGTGTTCTCCTGCACATGTGGCAAAGAAGGAGATTTTCACTCCGCAAGGCGTTACGCCTGCGGTCGTATTCCCTGCCCCTTGCACACCACGAGCGCAGTCGTCACCAGAGCATATAGCTGTGAAAGAGACCTTCACTCCGGCGACCGCTACCCCTGCGACCGCTACCCCTGCAGTAGTCTTTCGGGTCCCCAGTACACCTCGCGCGCAGTCGTCGCCAGAGCATGTAGCTGTGAAGGAGACCTTCACTCCGGCGACCGCTACCCCTGCAGTAGTCTTTCGGGCCCCCAGCACACCTCGCGCGCAGTCGTCGCCAGAGCACGTTGCGATCAGGGAGGTCTTCACACCTGCTAGACAGGTTGCTGGTGAGACCCAGGTCGAGGAAGCCGCGAGTGCGACAGTCGCCAGTCCAGCTGAGGCAGTCACACCTATCCGCGACAACACACCTGAGATTGTGCAGAGGACACCGGCTGTTCGATTCACAGCTCCCTCCACGCCACCTGCGCAATCCTCACCGGAACACATCGCTCCCAAAGAGATCTTCACTCCATTTTCCGCAACTCCAGCTATCGAGCTGAAGGCACCTTCCACACCCCCTGCACAAACATCGCCCGAGCACATTGCAAACAAGGAGAACTTCACTCCTCCGTCAGCAGCTCCAGTGACACCTGTTCGCGCTGCCAGTGCGAATAGAACGGCATTGGGTGAGCTTCCTGATTACCCAATAACCCCTGCGTTGGCTATAGAGGCCGCGATCCAGGAGGAGATCCGGGCATCGGCAAAGAAACAGACTCCGTCACCATCGCATTTCTCTACCCACGATGCGTCATTTGACGAAGACAGTGAAGTCAACGACCTCAGCATCTCAGAACTTCAGAACGAGAATACCCCGGCGGCGGAGAAGCCTCAGGTTCAGCTTGCACCTCTGCAGCTGAAGCCTCTCACATTGGCACCGCCAACAACAAAGACACCTTTCTTTGCGCCGCCGACTTTCACCCCGTCGGTCTTCACACCACGCGCAAGCAGCTCACTCTTCTCTGCTCCTGCTCAAGCTTCACCAGCAAAGTCTGCGACATTTGCGCCCGGCACAAATTTCTCGGCATCGACGATAGTGTCGCCCATGAAGTCTTCTCTTCGTTCTCCTGTCAAGTCATCTCTACGATCGCCCGAGAAGAAGAGGACTTCTAAGACTCCGAAAAAGGCTGTTACCTGGGACGACTCTGAGGAAGAGAAGTCCCTTCTCTTTGATGGCCCTCTGCAGGGCTTGACCTTCTATGTTGATGTCATCTCCGACAGCGGCAAGAACCAGTCTTTCCTGTTTGAGACACTCCTCATGGATCTTGGCGCAAAGATTCAGAACGAGTGGAGCGATGCTGCCATTACACATGTTCTCTACAAGGACGGCAACCATGATACAATCAGAAAGGTCGTCGCAAGCAAGGGTGCTATCAAGGCTGTAAACGTCAGCTGGGCTCTAGAGTGCGAAGCGAATAAGAAGCGCGTCGACGAGACCAGGTACCTTGTCAACCTGTCTGCTGCACTTCCTGCGAGTCCCAAGATCTCGATGGTCCCATGCACACCCGCAAAGACGCCCTCGAAGTACGCCGTCCCGCCCTCTTCTGAGCGCAGCCAGCCCGCTACACCGACCTCATCCGAGTTCGATCGTTCCTTCAATGCCGACGACAAGGAGAACAGTGAGCTCGGCATCTACTTCGAGCCCGATGGCAAGATGGCTGTCCGCACGCTGCCCCAGAAGAAGTCTAACTTCCTCATGAGCCGTAGCCCGATCAAGACGCCTAGCAAGCAGAGGATGATGACTGCTACACCTATGCGCCCGTTCTCGACAACAAAGAAGAGGAGTGCTGAGGTCTTCGCTGGTATCACTATGGCGCCGCCAAAGAAGCTGAGGCTATTCTAAGCCAAAGCAAGTACATGTTGATTTGGATATGGGAAGCATGTATGGAGTTCTGGGCATCGTCGGCACGGGAAACAGTTCTCAGCCCGTCACCCACCGTTTCCATACTGACCTTACCGTCAAGGCTTGAGCTACCCCATTGCGTTGCAGCACCTCACAGTGCTCCCGTGGGGTCTGAATATAGCCGGATGGAACACTCGATATGGAGTCGTGGGTGTTTGTGTTGTAGAGACTCGATCGACCCGCTTGATCTTTTGAATAATTCTGGGATACCCTAACACTCACTCGTCCAATGGACTGAAGGGTTGGCGTTGTACATGGAGCTGGGCTAGGGCTTTGTATATCATTTTTTTTTCAGTCGCGTACATACGTACATAGCTGCAAATCGAGTACATTCAGACAATGCCCTCGGCCTTCAAACACAAATGCAAAATGCAGTGCTAGACGAAAGCGTGCTCTCGTGACCGTTACCTCCATCAGTGTCTAAGCGCATCCCGCAGGGTTGAGACTCAGGTGCGTTTCCCCCTGGCCCTCAAATGAAAGCAACTGCCACGCGCCTATCCTTCCGCAGCCGCAGCTCTTGGTATGCACGGGTCGCCACATGCCTGGAACCCTATGGACTTCCACGAATGAAGTTAGGGTTCGCTTGCATGTTTCCGTGAACTGCATTCCAGAAGCTTGGGGCTTAGTGTCGCACAGCAGAAGATCCGTATACGGGTGTCAATACGTGCGCCTGCATGACGGATGGGCCGAAGCCTCTGGGGAAATTGCGTTTCTTGACTATGTATTGAACGCTTTAGCTTCGTGCTCGATGGAGACACGAGACTCGAAGAGTGACCCATTCTGTCCACAGTAGAGCAACACTGTTGCATCAGATCACATTTGTCCACCGTTTCGAGCCATGATCATAGAAAGCTCATCGGAGGAAAGAAATTCTGAAATGATATAGGTACAGAAGTCTAAATCCGCAACAAAGTCCCTGCGCCAGCCCACTGCTGGCTGCAACGGCTCATCTGCGCCACGCTATGCATTATACGACAACACCTCCGCGCTGAACACCTTCGTATCCCTTTTACAACGATTCAGCACCATCACTCGGTAGCATTAGCAGCAGCAACGCCACTGTTCGCACCAACAGTCAACATGTTATTCCCACCAAGCGTGTTCTGGATGAACCTCGCATTGAACTTTACAATACTCTTGATCGCATTGTAGTCGGCAACAGAGACATCAAGAGGATCCTTAACGATGAGGAACGTGACGCCCTCGGCGCAGGGAGGAGTAGTCAAGGAGCCAGAGTATTGCAGGATATCGGAGGACTCGATCTTTTCGAACACGCCGCTGAAGTCTAGGCCGTCTTCAATCGTGGTCTTGGTGCCGGGGGTGGTGATGGCGTCGAGGCTGGATGAAAGGCCGGCGATGATGGGGTCGCTGTCTGAGGCCGAGACTTGGAACATCAAAGCGATTACGGCGAGCTGGGTGTTGTCCACTGCAGACTGGTTAGTGAGTGCGGTCGAAGCTGTAAAGGGGTTGACTTACAGACGCCCTGGTGGACCATGTGGACTTCGAGAGGGAAGTACTCGTCGTTGATGTGGTGCTCAGAAGGAGTGTGCATGTGGAACTGCACAAGGCGGAAGTCCGTTCCGTTGAAAGAGGTCGTGCCGTTGACGATAACCTCAATGGTAGTCCCTAGGTTCTCAAACTCTACCGCCTGGTCTGGAATGTCCACGATAGGACGGTCCACAGCAGGGTCAATGGTATCACCTGAGGATGATTCGTTAACACAAGCCCGCTTGTGAATGATGATATCCCGTCTAGTAAGGTTTCCTGCTGAGGCTTCCGTATCGATGTTGATGGGAGACTGATTTAGGCCGGCCTTGCAAGCTTCATTTTCAGGAGCGAGGGAAGCCCAGTTGAAAGGTCCGTTCTCAGGTCCATAACCGAAGGTATTGACCTCGACGGTGCCATCTTCAGTACCAGCGGCGCGCTTGAACATGGAAAGTCCGTGAAGACATGTCGCCGAGGCCGTAGAGGCGAAGAGGAGGGACTTAAGAAGCATGTCGAAGTGGTTGTATGCTGCGATACTGGGACCTGAAAGGACTGAAGTTGTTGGGAAAGATGTTGCTATCGATGATGATCCAAGTCCAGGGGAGTCCAGATACTTTATGTAGGTAGCAAGGAGATCCACAGGTGGAGTGAGGTTGTGGGGAAGGGGTGCCGACGATCAACGTCCAGAATGGCTTAACAGGGGAATAGAGTAGCCGCAGGTTCTAGCTGATCCAGCGATACGGCCTTGAAATTACACAAGAAAGCTAAGACAATACTGCAAGTAGGAATTGTAAGAACAAAAAGGCCGCAGAAGAACGCTAAATTGGGATAGACGAATGCCGGGAAGAGAAGGACCGCGTGGAAAGATAGACTGAATTGACTTGAGATGATACCCAGAGTAAGAGACCAAGCCCCAAGATATACGCAAGACACGACATCAGCTTGGAGGCCGAAGGTTGACCATCTTACCCGCGCTGACCAGCCTTCAGTCCGCATGCGCTGCCAAGGAGAACTGTGGGAGCCAAGTCATACACTCAAAACCCCGAGGACGGCAAAGCACGTATTCAGCAGGCGGTATACGGGTGTGGATGAGGATCCAATAAAACCCGTACGAGCCCCCAGAGAGAAGACATTGCCAAGGCTAAGCAGTGTCGGAGACCTGCCCAGAGCATAGCCCTCCTAAGCCTAGATAGAATCTATGTTAAGACTTCTGACAGTTGCTTGGGTGCCCCTGCGTCTCCCCGAAGCGTCAAGCTCGTGTAAGCGAGGGCCATATGCCGCTGACAGATACGTCCAGGATAAGACACCCGCAGAGCGCGAAGCCACACTTCAAAAACACCATAGTCTTCACAATCGGGGTTGCTTATGTTCCTCGATGCTGATCGGATTTGTGATATCATAATCAGCCCATCATGACCGTACATACCTTGCAAAGGCCCACCGATAACCTGCAGGCTGATGCAACTCAGTGGGCGTTAACGGTTGTGATCTTGGCCAGAGACGACCATCAACAGCCTTCCCAGCTCTGAAACTCCACCTCGGCCTCCTCGTCGTTCTCGGCAGACTCCGACCTATCAATTGCGCTTTGGCTTAATCAACCGGGGCATTGAGACACGATGACAGGCATACGCATCCTTCTACAGCCGGTGACGAATCCTAGTCCCGTTTTCCTCGCCAATACCGGTACCGACGCCTGTTGTCCTTCCTCAGGCATCTTGGCTGAGATGTGCCTAAGGCGTTTGCTCACTCGAGCTGCCAAACATGGAAACTCCTGGAAATCAGCTCATTTGTGAAATGCGACAGTTAAGAGATGAACGCCAGGACGAGGCGTCAAGCAAGCATTAGCAGCCACGTTTTGCCTGCGTTTCTCGTGGCGCCGGGTCTCCCGATCATATACCAACAACTGAGGCATCGTATGCAGGCGACAGAAAAGGAGCTTGGAGCCAAGCGGTAGGGTGTTGGCCTGGCAGCGCCAAGTGCAGGGCGGATGAGGCGTGCGGCTCGACGCCGCCGTGCAGGAGTCCGGCCTCGAAAGCCGGGGTCGATTAAAGACGCAAGTCAACGATAATATCCCGCCGACGCATGCAACATCGCGGAAGACCGGGCAGTGTATGATGAAGGAGAAGTCGTTACTGACGACCGCAGCTCGCCGTTACATTAGGATGCTGTCACAATTCAAGCCGTCTTCGATCGTAACTTCCAAGCGATTAGCTGCAACGGTGGTGCTAACGCTTGGGGTTATTTCAACACCACAACTCTTTCCCGATAGACGACTCTTGGCAGGGCTGTGCCTGCTAAAGTCTAACAATCGCCCAATTGTGTTCGTACTCGCCGTACTCATTCCCTGGAGCAACCGCTCAGATCTCGGTGCTTTGGCGGCCTCCAAGCTGTCTAATCTGCTAAACACCATGCCAAGTATCTTGAGGTCCTCCAACTGAAGCACGTGGGCACCTACAAAATGGCGTGCTTGGCGTCCGGTTTTGTACTGTTGATTCTTTTGCATGCTATCTTGACTCCCGTCGTCTGTCCCGCCTACTCGGTCTTCCAAAAGTGGGAGGAGATTACAAGCAGAACGCCTTGCACGATCCGGGATCGCGGTATAGACGCGTCCAGAAGGTATCAAGCAGGTACAAAACAACTTGTTCCAAGATGGTCGATATCTGGGCTGGGCCGATAGGATTTCGACAGCCTGGACGGGCTGCTTACTCCAATCATCCTTCCGGATCTACAAGCATGATGCATCAGAGCTCACTATTCAAGCCTCTCAGTAGAAGCGTCGCAATTATAGCACAGTTTGATATATTCGTCTCGGAGTGGGACAAATGCAAAAATACACAGGGTGACACCGAATTGCAAGATGCTGCATGTGGCTGACACTTTCTTGGTCTATCCTTCGATGCATCATTCGGCCTTGTAATGAGATGGAAGCACCCCTCTCTATCCCGAGCACAATTTAGACGATTGATGAAGGAGTTCAAGGGGCAGACTTCTGCCAAACACGAGACAATCTGGACGAGACGATCACGAACCAGGCTGTGCGTGTTTTCGGCGGCCGTCGACGTGCGCGTCAGATTCTAGTAGTCCCGTATCGCAGATTTGGTGACCTAGAGTTGCCCGTACTTGAGATTCTTTTGGAGATCTTCTCCTTTCATCCCATACACATTGCAGAGACACCCAAAGAAGACTGAAGATATTACTGCCGTGACTGAAGCTTCGACCTTGCCCTGATCACCTCTTCCCTGTACCCTTCGGCCTTATTTCAACATCACTACACGACTCAGAGCCCCGGATCCGCACGTGTCCAAATTCCCCAAGATACAGGTACTTCAGTCCCACAGCATAGAGCGGAGACGCCTTCGGTTCTGCCAAGAAACCGCTGCCGTATTTCGATCTTGCTCTGATTGTGTTGTTCCTTTCGTCCTTCGGTCTTGTCAGATCACCCCAAGATGGCTCAGCAATCTGGCACTAGCCCTTTGACTTGCTCAACACGGACATAGGTACTGCTCGAATGGCTCTCATTTGGACTTGTGCCTGTCGCGCTGAGAAGGAATGACTCGATTCCACCAAGCAGCATAGCATGGCAACATCCGTTTAGACGTCTTAAGTGGCTACACACGACCTGCTTCACTTTCTCGTCACTCAAAAAAATTCGGGGATTCTGCCTTGCGTACTATTACCCATTGTTATTGCCGTGGTGTGAAGTTTGGCAGCTACCTTTCACCGCGAATAGCATTATACTGAACAGACAGTGATGCGGGAGTGACGCGGGAGTGACGCGAGGACCTCAAATTCGTTCTCAGTCCTCAAAAGGCCTTCAAAATGCAACTGAAGTAGTGACGGATCAATGCGATTGAACAAACATGAATTTGGCTCTCACATCAAGTTCACAGCCGTGGAGTTCATAACCTGTTCCTATTACATGTATCTTAATGATATCATTCCGGAACAGTCTCCAGCTCATGTTTCCAAGCAGCAATATACTCTTGATCCTCCGTCCCACACTCACTCTGTAGCTCCTCCACCCAGGCCTGCGCCTTACTCATTCGTTTCTTCGTCCGCTCATCCATCCGATCCCACTCCCCATATCTTAACCATCAGAAGAACTGCCCCTCTTTCTTGCCCTCTGGCGCATCGACCTTCTCGCCCTCATTCTGACCATACCCAGTTATACCCGACAGCAAGCCACCAACGCCCTTTCCAACACCACCGAGCGTGCTGCCAACGCCGCCGATTACATCGCCCTTTCCGAGCTTGCCTACGCCGTCGCCCAGACCACCAGTGACTCCGCTGACCGCATTCGAAGCGCCTTTACCCACGTTGCCGACGACGCCTCCAACAGGGCCGCCGACGGTCTTGCCCACGCCTCCCAGTCCGTCGCCGACGGTGGTTCCTAAGCCTTTACCAGCGCCCTTCACCGTATTACCAACGCCAGATGTAGCGCCTGCAACGGTCCCGCGGACATCGCCTCTGCTCAGCGCACCTGTGGTCTTCGACACCGTGCCCTGCACACCTTTCGTCGCCGCGCCAGCAGTGTAGTACAAGTTATCACTTGCGCCCGTCACGATCTTGCCAGCGTTATCCGTGACATGCTTGACCGGCTTTCCTACACCGCCAGGGAGTCTGTTAAGACCATTGCCCACCACGCCTGTGGTGGCATTGACTCCCGAATTGATGCCGCTTGTAGCGCTGTCGCCGACGGTGTTCACGAGCCCCGTTGTAGCGCCGACTGTACTGTTGACACTGCTTGACGCAGCGCCTGCGCCGCGCGAGACAATGTTCTTCTTCGCAGTGGGCGCAGCTTGGCCTGGAGCCTGGTGAGCACGAATCACGGAGAGGGGGGTTGGCCACGTACCATCGACGTTCTTCTTCACGGGTGTAGCCTTCGCTTGATTGGTAGCGCTTTTGGTTGCAGAGTTGACTGCGGATTTGGATGGGTTGGCAGTCGTCTTGGTGGGTGTTGGTCCTTGGGTAGATTTCACTGTGCTGGCTGGCTTCGAGGCAGTTGGTGTGCCAGTTCCACCAAGTTTCCTTGGGGTCTTCTTGACGGGAGCAGCAGCTGTGCCTGCTGTGCTGGTAACTGCGGGTGTCACCTTCTTGGTGGCAGCGGTTCCGGCTGTAGGTACTGGCTTTGAAGTATTGCTGACATCCTGCTTTCCCGTTGAGGCAGCGGGTGTTGCGGTCTTCTTGAGAGGCGCAGCAGTCTTTGTTGGCGTGGCTGCTGTAGCAGGCTTTGTCTCTGTGGCTATCGCTGGAGTCTTCCGAACAGGAAGCTTCTTCTGTGTACCCAGTGGTGTTCTTGGCTTGGTGGTAGCTGAACTTGAGGCAGCCTTCTTCACAGGAGGAATGGGTGTTGTCTTCGATGCAGCAGATTGTGTGGCCTTGGCTGGACTCGTGTTGACGGTCTTCTTCGTCGCCGGTGTATTGCCTGCAGTTTTGGCAACGCTATTGACGCTTGCTTAACAACTGTGTCAGTCATTGAGTGTCATGTTCATTCGAAGGTACTCACATTGCAACGCGCCAGTCTGCTTTTTGAGGTCGCCAACGATATCTGTCATTTTGAACTTTGGAAATACGATTTACAGATAAAAAGAACGGGAAACGATAAACAGATCGCTGGAAGATTCAATGTTAATATGGAGCTTGCATCATGAAGTCACACGCGTTAGAGTTCAAGACATCATCCCTCATACGTCATCCTTCGACTGCATCCCTGTCGTGCAACTTGCGAGGCTGTGGGGAATCTTGTTTTCTGACACGGCTGGTCGCCGCTGAGCGCCATTTCTAGGATGTTTGGAGATTCCGGCCCCTGTTACTGAGACCCGAATCGCGCGGAGCGGAGACCAATCCGCGTGTTGGTTCCTGGATGTGCCCCGCTTGGAGGCCATCGACTGGACAATCGCGCAGGTCGCACCGTTGAAGCTAAGAGTTGTCCCAGCCAAGTGTAACGGTATCGATAGTTCTATCTGCTTGAAGCTACGCGATGCATCCAATGCTCCAACCATCCGCGTGAAAGAGATTTCTTCGCTCATTTGCTGGTAGGTGCTCGATCTTCATACCAGAATTGATGCATTGACTTCTCCTGAGGTTTACAGGAGCTGCCCCATCCCAGATTGACGGCCATCCTCTGCGTTCTCATGCTAAGACGCAGGACCCGCAAAGAACTGCGAACATCCTCAATCACCTTCAAGCCACTATGAAGGAGTCCTACTCTTTGTCTAGCTCCGCCTCTAAGCTGCCCAGCAGATCTGGTGTGTTTCCTGCTGGCTCTGCAGAAGACTGTTCATGAGAAGGCACTGCTGCAGGTTCTGGTGCTGGTACGGACACCGATTCGTCGGTGGGTTCGCCTGCTAGGATGTCTACGCTCGCAGGTACGGACTCGGTCTCTGTAGATGGGACGGGAGCTGTAATTGGTTCAGACGCAACTAATCCAGTTGGGACTGACTTCGATGATGCTGGGTCTGCTGATATCGGCTCTGCTGGTGCTGTCTCCGATGCGATCAGTTCGATCGCGGTAGCTGAAGTGGGCACTTGACTTGTTGAGTTTTGCCTGCTGTGGTTGGCTGCGGACAATGGAAGTTCTGGTGAGCTGGATCGATCTTGAGCAGTAGTCAGTTCTGCAGCCTCTGCAGGCTCAGGTGCCGATATCAACGCCGGTTGAGCTGCCTCTACAGGAGATTGCAAAGTCTCGAGTGGAATGATCATAGCCTCTTCTATGACAATTGCTGACTCTGTAGGGGCGACAACATTAGGAGCATCGGTCATCTCCACGACTGGGGCGCTCGTAGGTGCAGGTGCCGGTGCTGATGCCTTCGAAGGTGTCACTGGAGTTCCGTCATCCTGGTCGTGCTCCTGTTCCTCATCTTCTGAGCCTTCCTCTCCAGACTCATCGTCCTCTCCAGCTTCACCCATGGGCGTGTCGCGGTCAGATGGCTCCACAGATCCTCCCTCGCCCTCTTTCAATTCGCGGATGGCAGGCATGACACCATCACCGCCGGGTGCTGGAGTGCCTTGCCTTTCTGCACCATCAACGAAGTCGACCTTCTTTCGGCCTCTCCCTGGCCCAGGTCGTGGGATGTGCTTCGTCTTCTTCTTCTTAGGCGGAGGCGGTCTTCTCCTTGGCGGTGTTTGCTGTAGGATGTCGTTTGCGACCACTATGCCTTCTGCGTTCACAACGCCAACTCCTTCGACGACAGTGCCAGGCGCCGCAATGACTGGTGCGACCTCAATAGCAGCATCGGTAGGTGCGACTTCACCCTCTACTACCTGTCCTTCTGGTGCCAGGACCTTATATACTGCAACATTGCCTTCGGCGTCAAGCTTCTTGACTTTGGTCTCCCTGAGCGGCGCTTGAACCTGACCATTCAAGTACTGTGATGGCAAACCTTTGCGCCTCTTTGCAAGGTACTCCGGTTCCGGCGCTTCGTTGTGTCGCGCGACTTTTACATACTTCTTGATGGTGAATCCTATCGACACTTGCTTGTGCTCTGGCTCCTCGTCTTTCAGCTCATTGTCATCATCTTCAGGCGGAGCTGGAGGTTGGATGGTGCGTCCAGAGCGTGCAGCGCGAAGTAGTTGCTGTGAGTGCTCCGGTAACATGTGAGAATCCCGTGGCATGTGTAGTTCGGGCCACGCGTTGACGTCCACGGGCTTGCTGTCTGCAGCATTGGGTCCGACCGTGACTTCGATCTCTCTGTACTGGTTGATTGGAAGCCCCTCGAGCACATTATGCTCGATCTGACCACGTCCTTGTCTGTTGGACCGGTCTCGGTTGCGAAACTGATAAGGTCTTGTTAGCCTGGTATCAGGAATCAAGGACGGGCTGCCTGGAAGCGTGAAATCGGGAAGTGGTGTTTGCATGGCTGCGAGGGAGCACGAGGATAAGGGAAGGGAACGTCTGTCGACAAATTTGGTGTAGTGAGATGGTTGGCTCCGCGAGCTCTGCGAACGTGTGCGAATTTATTGCCTTCTGCAACCACAAATACTGAGCTAACCATGGTTGACGATGAAGAATAATTTCACGTGGCAAAGATGAATGCGCCGAATGTGTTTGCAGGGGTCTATGCAAACCATGGGTGAAGACAAAGTTGGGCAGTGGGAGATGACGTACCCGGGACATTATGGAGAGTAACTGCCACAGCAGTGGGGCGTGCAGCAGTTGTCAAGTATTTGCGCTTGGTCGCGATGGGGCGGTGAATGGTAAGGGCAGGCGCGTTGGACGTGACTTCGAGGTCGAACGCGACTGCCTGCACCGTGCGCGGGGCTAACGCCCAATCCGTTCCATGAGCTCGCCAGTACCAGACATCAGCGACGACCTCCGGCATCAAGCTCAAATCGATCTAGACTGAAGATCAATGGATATTTCCAGCTACAGGTAGACAGAGTGTTTGTCAATATCAGTGTTGTTTGTGTCCATGCGCAATTACTACAATGTTGTTGACGAACAGTAAGCACCCTATAATACACTCGTGGTACCACAACTGAAGGCATCCATATTCCCACAAGATTTCAGATACCACCTGAAGCACATGCCAAATCTAAGGCCCATCTATCTGCTCGATTGTTCGCTCGAAGGGGAGTGGATAGTGTTGTTACATGATCCAACATTGATCTCTGCTCAATTATAGCACTTATGATAGGGCTCAGTCCCAACTGCGTTCGCATTAGCAGGGCTTCTTACACGCACATCTTTTGCACTTACCCTTGATCCTTCTGTCTGATGATGTCGTTCCTGTTGCCTGTCTGCTTGCCCTCCTTGCCGCCCTCGACGACCAATCGGTCGATCTGGTAAAACTGGCTTATGACGGTTTGCCTCTGCAATGGTGCGTCAGCTTGGTACTTTGATAATTTACGGCATGAACACGAGATGATTTCCGCTGTCCTGTTGGTTTGCGCAACGGTCTAGCGTCGCTCTTCCAGTGTTCACCATGCTCGAGCCTGGATGTAGGTGCGACACACCTTCAGCATCTGCAACTCCTTCAGCCCCTTCTGCATAAGATCTTGCACTCTTCTCTCCTCCGCCTCTTTCTGGTGTTCCCGGAAGGCGTCGCGTGTTCTTCGTTTGGCGTACTCGCGGAAGTTGTAGGCGGCGAATTGACTGCCCTGTCGAAGCAGAGAACGATACTGTGCGTGTCTTGTTAGCTTTTAAATACCTTCAGCTAGTAGTGGCATGATTGCGCATCACATGCTGTCTTCCTCATCCGGCTTGAGCAGGAAATGATTGCTCAATGTCGAGTCGCAACGAGGTGCAGCAATGTGAACGCAGCGGTAACGGAGGCGCGATCGGGAACGTACAAGTGAGCGCACTTGGTAGGGCATATCGCCCTTTATTGCTTGTGCCAAAGACATGTTGATATGTGTGGAGTAAGGCGTCGGTGTCGAGCTACAGCGATGGTATGCGCCGCGAAATAACGTTACTGATTAGGTCATAGGTTTGGGTCTGGGTTGCGGGCGAACTTTGAGCCCGGCCGGCGAACGCGGAGATACCTCCTCACTCTTAAATGCGGCTCAATAATGCGCTTCACGTAGGTGTTGAATTCAGCCATATTTTGAATGTATGTATTTGATCGATGCTACTTTGAGGGCAGTTCAGTGCCACAAGACGTTATACAAGATCTCTGGCTTGGTCTCCACCCACCCTGGGTATACTTCGTACATGCGTCGAAACGCCAAAACTCCAACCCAATGCAGTTGATATGAGTACATGCGAGCAGACCATTCACGGCACGCTGCGCAGTAACTACGGAGCGCTTTTCAAAAACATAACTTGACCTTACCAATGGAGCCTTAGTGACGATGCTTTTCCTGGATCCTTCGCAGTTGCTCTTGTACGTTCATGGACTGCATCTGCTGAATGCGCGCAGCATCCTTAGCAGGGTCTGGCTGTCCATCGTACGATAAAGCTGCCTTCTTTCTGCGAGCTTCTTCTTCAGCAGATATGCTTTGTCCAGTAGCGCCATCGTAGATATCGTCACGTTGGCTAGCAAAGCGCTTGAGGTTGTTCGCCACGTCCGCCGTGTTGATCGTCGTGGAGTAGCGTTGCTCGGCTTTGTCTCGTTGTTCTTTCCAGCGTGGATCAAGCAGTTCAACTGAGGAAGTGGTCAGCAGTATCCGGTATCTGAGAAGATAGGGTGGCATACTTCGAATGTGCTCATCAATCTCGTTGGCAGGGATGTTCTGCTTGCAGTTAGGGCACACGACCGTTGCAACGTTGGCTTTCTTCGCCGCGCGGGGAACATAGTCTGTGACAATGCGGCCAGGCGCTCCTCTTGTTGCCGCCTGCTGGCGTGCCCTGGCATCAGCTTCCGCCTGTGCCCGCGCCTGCTCTTCCTCGCGCTGTCTCTGAGCTGCCATGTAGGAGTAATCCTGAGGAGGTGGAGCATATTGTGGGTAGGCGACCGGAGTCATAGGTACGGGTGGTGGCACTGGGTAGGCCTGGTGAGGTGCGGGCGCCTGTTGCGAGACATTGTAGTATGTCTGCTCGTCGGGCATAGCTTCTTCGAGACGTCTAGTTGACAGCGAGACGGCGGCCTTCTGTTCAAGCGACTGTGACTGCAAGTCATTGAGCAGCGCAGGCGGAGGAAGATCTGCGGCATCGTCGGCCTCATCGAAAAGCACTGTTGCAATAACAGTGAAGTCGTGCCAGTCGATGGTGGCGTACTCCCTCTTCTCATCCTCGGCCTTCTTCTCCTCCTTCTCTTTCTGCGCAGAGACGTACTTGACGTACTCAGCACGGCCTTTTGCTCGCTCCAGAATATGAAGGCGGTTCTTGATATTCTCCTGCAATTCTGCAATGCGCGCCTCTACCGTCTGCTCCTCCTCCAGCAGAATCTTGTACTGTTCGACGAGCGACCTGAAGAACTGGAAGAAACTGTGGTTGGCGCGAAGGAATTCGAATTGATGGTTGCCAGACTCGCGGTTTCGTAGCTCTTTCAGCCAGTTCTCGCCGACACGCGCTGTGTACAAGGCTGTCAGCTTCATGACCTCAAGATCCTTAGCGTTGATGTTCGGCATGCGCGCTGAGAAGCGAAACGGGGCGGGCTCTGGAGGCCCCTTTGGCTTCTCTGGTACAGGCTGGGCGGCGCCTTTTGCGGTGGGGCCGTGGCCGGCCTTTAACTGCTCCAAGTACCACAGAAAGTACGGGTTATATGGGTCGTCATCTAGGATGAAGGTGATTTGGCTTTTGGAATCGTTGGAAATGCGCTGCTTCAGGCTTGCGAGCAGCTGATCGCCTCTGCGGTAAACGAAATCTGCGGTTTTGGCGACACCAGCGCGGACGCTGGCCGGGGGGATGACGATGTTCTCGGGCGGTCTGACATCTAGTTCGGTAGCAGCAGCACTGTCTCCGTTTGCGACCGCCATGGTGATGTGCGGTTTGCGATTGAGCGGCGGAGGTGGAGCTGCAACGCCGAACAGAACTTCTGAACGGCAGGCGCGTTCGAGCTTGGCGGATCAGCAGGCCGGTGCGTGCACGGTCCCGTTCACGTTCGCATCTCGAATCGTTCGGCGCAACACCGAGGACAATGACAGAGGTTTGATAGTGTGCATACACCTTTCAAATTGTAATTCACTTGCATCAGTGCTCACGTCGAGTGAATGTTTGCGTTACAGGCGATGTTCTTCACTTGCTGATACTGATGACAGTGAATACGCGGCTGCTCCTCGAAATAGTTCTCGTTTCCCTTTCGAGATAGCGCTAGCTTCGCGGGAGAGCCAGCTGTACTCTCTCCCCGAAACCCCCCAGTATTAAGTAAGGACAGGGTACTTGATCTTCTGTAGCCCCCCTGGCGCTGCTCATAACCACTGCGCTGCCCACCCCCGGCATTGATCTGCCCTCCCTTCTTACTCTCGTTCAGACTCGTTGCTCTTAATTGGGAGCTGACAGGTGTTCTCCCACCACTTTCTGGAGCTCTCATAGTAGCTTCAGCCCACCACCTAGTCGAAACCGCAATTCCTTGGGACCATCTGCCGCCATGGCGAATCGCACGGCATCGAACCAGTACCTGAGCGAGAAGCCGCAATCGCGCCGCTCAGGCAAATCCCCCTCGCGCTCCCCAGCACGGTCACCAGCACGATCGCCCGCGCCAAATGCACGAAAGCAACAGAAGACACAGCAAGTCCTTGGCTACCAGTCCGAGGGCGTGCAGGATCATGACATCTTCAACCTGCCGGGCTCCGACTGGCAGCTTCTGGGTCTCCTGACGGTCGTTGCAAGTGTTGTGCGCCTGTTCAGGATCGCCCAGCCTAGCAGCGTTGTCTTCGATGAAGTCCAGTATGTTGACCCAATTGACATGTGAACGCGAGTGGTGTCTAACGTTGTGCCTCCAGCTTCGGTGGATTCGCGTCCAAGTATATCAAGGGCAAGTTCTTCATGGACGTTCACCCGCCGCTCGCGAAGATGCTCATTGCTCTGACCGGCTGGTTGGGTGGATTCAACGGCGACTTCGACTTCAAGGACATTGGCAAGGACTACTTGGAGCCTGGTGTCCCATACGTGACAATGCGTCTATTCCCTGCCATTTGCGGTGTCTTGACCATTCCCACTATGTTCCTGACTCTTAAGGCTGCTGGTTGCCGTACCACCACCGCGGCTCTGGGAGCAGGTCTCGTCATTTTCGGTAAGATTGCATGGTCTCTGGGTTCTGACTTAAACTAACTCCTGCAGATAACGCGCTCACCACTCAGTCCCGTCTGATCCTCCTCGACTCGCCGCTCATCATCTTCACTGCGTGGACTGCGCTCGCATGGACTGCCTTCACAAACCAGCACGAGCAGGGCCCGAAAAAGGCTTTCCAGCCTACATGGTGGTTCTGGCTGGCACAAACTGGCCTCGGTCTTGGAGCTACAGCTAGCGTGAAGTGGGTTGGTCTCTTCACAATCGCATGGGTTGGCAGCTTGACGCTTGTTCAGCTCTGGGTCTTGCTTGGAGACACAAGGACCACCACTCCTCGTCTCTGGTTCAAGCACTTCTTCGCCCGCCTGTTCTGTCTGGTTGTTATTCCGATCTCCTTCTACATGGCTATGTTCGCGATTCACTTCGTCTGTCTGGTCAACCCTGGTGACGGTGATGGTTTCATGTCTTCTGAGTTCCAGGCCACCTTGAACTCCAAGAGCATGCAGGACGTTCCAGCCGATGTCGCGTATGGTAGCCGTGTGTCGCTCCGCCACTGGAACACACAGGGTGGTTACCTCCACTCTCACAGCCACATGTACCCCACCGGTAGCAAGCAGCAGCAGATCACTTTGTACCCCCACAAGGATGAGAACAACATATGGATCATGGAGAACCAGACTCTGCCAATAATGCCAGAGGACTACACTGGCCCTAACCTGACCAGCCCTAAGGCTTGGGACGATATTGGCCCCTACAACATCGAGGATGGCGGTGTCATCAGACTCTACCACATCACCACTGATCGCCGCCTGCACTCTCACGATGTCCGCGCTCCCGTCACTGAGGCCGACTGGCAGCAGGAGGTCTCTGCTTACGGCTACGAGGGCTTCGAGGGCGACGCCAACGACTTGTTCCGTGTTGAGATCGTTAAGAAGCAGTCTGAAGGAGCCGAGGCCAAGAAGCGCGTCCGCACCATTCAAACTAAGTTCAGGCTTGTTCACATCATGACCGGCTGTGTTCTTTTCTCGCACAAGGTCAAGCTTCCCGATTGGGGCTTCGAGCAGCAGGAGGTGACATGCGCGAAGGGTGGTACTTTGCCGAACAGCATCTGGTACATTGAGGGCAACGTTCATCCCAAGATGAACGAGACTGCTGAGCGCGTCAACTACCGCAATCCGGGTTTCTTCGGCAAGTTCTGGGAGCTGCAGAAGGTCATGTGGAGGACCAACGCTGGCCTCACTGAGTCCCACGCCTGGGACTCTCGCCCGCCATCTTGGCCTACTCTCCAGCGTGGAATCAATTTCTGGGGCAAGAACAGCGTAAGTGCTTCTATGAAACTCACTGATCGCCTCCCAGCTAACGTCTTGCAGCGTCAGATTTATTTGTTGGGAAATCCTTTCACGTGGTGGACATCCTCAGCTCTGATTGCCCTCTACGTCGCCATCAAGGGCCTCGCTGTTCTTCGATGGCAGCGTGGCTTCCGGGACTACAACAATGTCACCTTCAAGCGCTTCGACTATGAAGTCGGCATGTCCATTCTTGGATGGGCGTTCCACTACTTCCCGTTCTACCTTATGGCACGTCAGCTATTCCTGCACCACTACCTTCCAGCGCTCTACTTTGCCATCATGGCTTTCTGCCAGATCTACGACTTTGTAAGCTACCGCTTCGACATCTTCCGCATCAAGAGGACTCCTGCTATTGGTCAGGCGGCAGCTGTTGGTATCCTCGCCATTGCTATCACTGTCTTCACCATCTATGCTCCTCTCGTATATGGTAATGCATGGACCAAGAGTCAGTGCAACAAGGTCAAGCTCTTCGACACTTGGGACTGGGATTGCAACAATTTCTTGGACACGTACGAAGCCTACAACGGTCAGAGTACGGCTGTGCCCTCCATCTCAGCTATCCCGTCATCCGTAGCACCTCCGCCACCTGCGCCTCCCGCCGCTGTGCCCGATGAGCAACAGCCGCCAGTTCAGCAGGAGAACAAGGCTGAGGGTGAGGCGGTAGTGTCCCCACCACCTGAGGGCGCCCCAGCTGTCCCGTCTGACCTCCCCGTCGTCTCCAAGGAGGAGCGCGTTGAATACCGTGACGAGAACGGCCGTATCCTGAACGAGGACGAGGTCAAGGCTCTCGCAGATAAGGTCAGCTTCAAGACCCGCTACGAGACACGGACACGTATTGTCGACGCTCAAGGCAACGAGATCTACGAGGGTCTCGTTGAAGCCCACGAGCCCGCTGAAGAGCACGGTGTTGCGCCCCCTCACCCCGACGTCGAGGGCCGCAACCCCGAGACTAAGGAAGCCAGTGAGGCCGCCGAGGCCAGCAATGTTCCTCCCACTGTTGAGGCCGTCGAGGACCAGAAGAATGAGAAGAGCATTGAGCGCGAGGCAAACGAGGCTAAGCCTGCTAGTGAGCAGCAGGCTGCTACACAGGAGACGGAGTAGCGTTTCGTATGTCACATGTTTCCGGAAACGATGATAGGATTACGGCATACTACCTGTAGATGTACATTTGTTTATGTGCGTCTGGTAGTGCCGTCTCTCTTTTGTATCTTGTATGATATATTAGCGTTGGCGTGGGCCATGGGCGCGTGGTTTGGGTCTGGATGGGATGGACACATACATTCATCACTAGTCTTTCAATACCAACTGTAAAAGCCACATCTCGTCTAGCATGCCAGATTGAAGTATTCACGAACAAGATAACATTGTGGCCATCTTGCTACCCTTTTACACGCTGTGCTCTGGCAAGGGACGCCTTGAAGTCAGCGGTCTTTCGATACCAGTGGACGTGTTACTCGGTAGCGTTCGCAAAGAGTAGATCATGAGATAGTGTCACTTCAATCGCAATAACCCAGATACTCAGATGTCAAGATTCAAGCTGCGCATAGATTCAACAAAGTACATCAGATGCCCAGGCCATCAGCACCAACTACTCCCAAACGCCATCCTTTTGGTATGATCATCCTGCATGCCTCTAGACAACCCTCAGACTGAGCGAAATCATCTAGATGGCCTCGGCCGCGGCCTTAGCCTTGTCCAGCTTGGCCCTCTTCCTGCGCAGGCCCTCGCTCTCGGTATCGCGCTTATTCGCGCCGTACTCGATGCGCTTGAGGAGCTTCCTCTTCTTGTTGCTCAGCATCATCTTCTGGCGCTCGCGCTCCTCATCCTCTGCCTTGCGCGCCTTGGACGCCTTCTTGCGGATCGCGGCGTTCTGCTCTTTCTTTGTGGGCGCCACCTTCTTGAGCGTCTTTCCTGTGGCTTCGGCTTCCAGCTCGGCTTGGTGCTGCAGACGCAGGGCTTCGGAATCGGACATATCGGATTCGGCGTCGGATTCGTCGCTCTCGTCGGCCGCAGGGGCGGCGTCGTCGTCGTCCGATGAGACGTCAGAATCGTCGGAGTCGCCGTCAACGTCCATGCCCTCGCCGACTTCGACGGAGCCTGCACGGTCGACAATGGCGTCCATGTCCTCGTCATCGTCCTTGGGCTCGAATGTCTCCTCGTCGGCCTCGTCTTCGAACGCTTCGGCCTCGCCCTCGGGCTGCTGGGCCGCGAGCGGCAGATTGGGGTCGTACTCGCCCTTCTTGGGCTTGACCCAGGGGCTGAGATGGGGAGGCAGTTCGGCGCCAGGACCGTACAGGTCGGGACGCAGAAGCTTGCCCTGGTTGATCGAGTCCCATACCCACTGAGGCTGGATGTATGTCCGGCCGGGCATCATGGAGTGCGGCCATTGTGCTTTCGGTGCGCCGTCTTCGGTGTCGTTGGAGACGGGGGCGGCGGCGGCGTTTGCGAGAGAGGGACGGTCGATGACCTGATGGGTGATGGAGGGGTCGGACTCGTTCGTTGTGAAGGCGCCGTCGCCGAGGATGCTATCCCAGCCTACGCGCTTGCAGCCGAAGGCTCGGAGAATGAACTCGAGGGATGCACGGGGTGTCTCGCGGGAGAGGTAGACTGTGAAGGGTGCGAAGAGCGAACCGGCTTCGGCGCGGCTGGCCTGGGGCTGGGGCAGAATGTCACCGCCCTTGGCGGTGGGCTCGAACTTATCGATGCCCTCAGTCGCTTCCTCTTCATCGTCGCCCTCAGCTGCGGCGACGATCGCTTCAGCGACCTCCTCTTCGATATCGCCCTCAGCTGCGATCCTGTCCGCAATAGCTTGTGCCTCGGGGTTAATCTCCGCATCCTCATCGTCGTCATTGACAGCCTCCTTTCCGTTGACACCCTTGCCTTCCAGCTGGAAAGCAGCAAGCTCACCACCCTGCTCGTCGCTCTTGGCGTTGAACTTGGGAGGATATACGAGGCCGACAGAGGTGTAGAGGCGGTAGTTAACGAAGCCGAGCAGTGTTGTGTAGAACTCGACGAATGTGCCCATGATCCTGAAGTCGATGTCTCCACCTGTGCGCTGCACGAAGCGGTAGGGTACGAGCCACAGAATGTCCTGACCCTGGATTGTTGCCTGGTAGTAAATGCCCTTGATTGACAAGAACGACTTGCGGAGCGCGTGGGAGGTGATAACGTAGTGCTCGAACTCGCGGGTCAGGCGCTGGCAGAGGGCGATGGTCTTTGCGGGGATGTGTTCGCTGGAGGGCAGATTGGCGAACAAAAAGAGCATGGAGAGGGCATCGTCGAGGTCGCGGAGGGCGTCGACGAAGGTCGGGTAGCGCTCCTTGATAATGTGGTCGAGCTTGACCTTGGGCATCAGGTTCTTCTCGAGGCGCGCGGCATCGCCAGACTCGCCGCGACCGAGGGCGCGACCGATCTTCTTTGCGACGGCCTTGTGCTCGCGGAACTTGGCCAACAGCGGCTCATGCAGTAGGTACTGGATGTCCTTGGTGTAGTAGAAGGTGGTGGCAGCGGTGGAGCCCTTGGAGACCTTCTTCTTGTTGCGCGGCTCACGGGGGTAGATTCCCTTGAAGATGCATAATCTTCTGAAGTCTGGCAGCGAAATCTGCAGCTTCTTCACGGCGCGAGTGCGGGTGATGTAGTTCTTCGCCGCACCAGAGGTGCCTGCGCAAGTCAGTATGTCGAAGAGAACAGGTGAGCGGGGCCATCATACCCTTCTTCTTGGAGCGACCAGCCATTGTGAGTTCGGGTGTGTTTGCTGCGTTCTCGAGACCGCGAACTTTTGGAAGGCGGGACTAGAGTCGTTCCTACTTTTTTTGAGAGTTCACCGAGCTAGTGACCCACTCCGCGGCCCTAAAACGGCAGGGGTCCACCGAGACGCCAGAACACCACCAAAGCTGCGCGGCGCTTGACATGGTCGTCATGGCGCGTCGTTCCCCATAACACCACAACGATGGCTGTCGACAAGCAGAAGGCACTCCTGTTTGGAGGTGCTGCTGCACTGCGGCTCCTGCTGTTCACTGTCTCTCCCGGGCTTCCCAATCTCCTTGCTGGCCGCGTCGAGGTGTCTACTCCCGTGACGAGCTTCAAGAGGTGTATGTTGTATACCAACATCTATTTAGGAGGGACGATGGAAATCTGACATGGAACCCAGTACAAGAAGGACTCTTCCTCTACACCCACAACGTCTCGCCCTACGATGGCGGCCTGTACCACCAGGCACCCCTCCTTCTGCCTATCTTCTCCCTGCTGCCGAACCCATCCTACCACCCAATCGCTGCGAACATCGTCTTCACTGTCGTCGATCTCTTGAGCGCATACGCACTGGCTCAGGTTGCTCAGAGTGGGACCGCTGCCGTCTCCCGCCTATTCTCGTCCTCGAGAAAGGACTTGAGATGGAGCAGCACAGCCATTGCAACAGGGTACGGCACATCGTGAACTTGCATTGATCGCGCGCTGATACGTGACAGCTTTCTATACAACCCATTCACGGTCTTGACGTGCCTCGCGCGTTCGACCTCGGCACTGACAAACCTGTTCGTGCTGACCGCCATGGCTAACGCGTCGCAAGGAGCCAGCAGCACCTTCATACTCGCTCTCTCGTTTGCTGCATATCTCGGTATGCACCCGATCCTCCTATTCCCGCCGCTTCTCGTCCTTCTATACGACGCTCGCGCCGCGAAGACGAAGACCGCGCCGAATGCCTGGTTGTTCGCCATCACACATACACTGGGCTTGACTGCGGTGTGCAGCGCGCTGCTCGCTGCATCTGCCCTCTTGACAGGATCATGGGACTTCCTGGCGGCTACTTATGGTGTGCGCCTTCTGCTGCCAGATCTCACACCGAACGTTGGCTTGTGGTGGTACTTCTTCATTGAGATGTTTGACTCCTTCCGCGAGTTCTTTCTTGGCGTCTTCTGGTTGCACGCAGCCTCCTACATGCCTGGTCTCACCATTCGACTGCACAAGCAGCCTCTTTTTGTTGCCTGCACTTTGACTGGTATCTTTGCAGTCTTCACGCCATACCCAAGCATCGCAGATGCAGCGCTGTACTTGTCCTTGGTACCGCTCTTCCGGCACCTGTTCCCTTGTGAGTCGCCCCCAGCATTGTGTGCCCGCAGAACTAACCGGTCGCTAGTGATGCGTTACACCTTCGTGGCATCCGCAGCTGTACTGTATGCATCGTTCCTTGGTCCTGCGTTTTACCACCTGTGGATCTATGCCGGCTCTGGAAACGCCAACTTCTTCTATGCCATCACGCTGGTGTGGAGTCTTGGTCTGTCGATCATCATTGGAGACTCCCTCTTTGCTGCTCTACGAGACGAGCTGGACGTGGAAAGGCCTGAGCTGAAGGGCAAGGACGTTCGAAGGATATAGAACCTGTTGTTGCCACAGCAAGAAAAATGCAAGTGGAAAGTCACTATCATTGCAAGCTCCGTCATTATCACATCGCAGATTCACAAAGGGCGTTGCAGCTACCAGGAGCAGTCTATAGGAGCTGCTGTCATGTGGCCACACAATAGGGCCACAACTTAAGACAGGCTGCCTAGAAGAGCTTCGTAGTCTCACCTTCACCTACCTTACTGAATTTCACTGTGATCTTGAATGTCTAACAGCAGACACTTTAGCGCATATTCTTACGTTCTTTAGTCGCTCCTGCAGGAAGATAAAAGAAGCGCACCGGCCCCCCTTCACTCAACCGTCTCCGACACTTTGCCACGTCCGCTCGACTTCGACAACTACCGAACAGCAGCGCGCAGATCTGTCTCGCACCGCAACAACCACCACAACATCATCTCCACTCAATATGTCCAACCCAAACGACTTGACTTCTCGTGAGATGGAGGTGCTTGCGCTTGCGTGGCAATGCATGGACACCGAGCCCAAGGTGAGTTCTCCGCCCAAGGCCAGCAGATCTTTCGCATGTGCGACGAAACGCTAACCGGCCATGCCAGATCAACACAAAGAAGCTTGCAGAGCTGACCGGCGTACGTAGCGAGCCACGATCTCGTTCCACTGCTTTACTGACAGTTTGCCAGTATACCGAAGGCAGCGCCTCCGTGACCATGGGTAAAATCAAGCGCAAGCTCAAGCTCAAGGCCGCCGGTTCGTCTAGTGTCGTTAATACCCCCAAGAAAGCTGCGACTCCTCATGTACCTCGCACTCCCAAGTCAGCCAAGCGCGGTGCTGCCGAGGCTGTTGCTGGTGGCACTCCCTCTAAGAAGGGCAGGACCAGCAAGCCCGCCAACGACGATGATGACGACGAGGAATTCGGCAAATTCTCGATCAAGAAGGAGGAGGTAAATGACATCAACGCCGGCGCGGACACCTTCCAGGAGACCAGCCACTACGCTGCTATGGGCGGCGATCAAGACTAGGTCTGGAGATGCATTGCCCTGAGCGCAAAGCGGTCACGAGCGGTATTATGAAGTGGATCACGATAGGGCAGCTATAGAGACTGTCCACATGGTGTGCGTCTGGAAGGCAAGAAGGTCAATAGGCATTTGGCGTTGCATTGCATTGGCATGCATATGGTTGTTCTCTTAGATACAAACTAGGGACGTCAAACTTAGATCTACGATCCTCTTTCTTACCTCCATCTTCATTTGCTCACTCTCACCGCTACCGTGAATGTTGTTCCTAAATGTGTCTCCAGCGCTTGGTGCTGTTACCTGCAGCTGGCTCTCACCTCTCCTCCTAGATATAAGAGCTACATCTCCTTATTGTCCGCAAGCTTTCCTTTCAATACTCTCCCGCTCGACACAACTTGATCTCAAAGCAACACCAACCCAGCACACAACCACACAACTCAAGCCCTCGCCCTCAGTCATTATGACCAAAACCATAAACACTATGACTATTCGTGAGAACGAGGTGCTTGCTCTGACCTGGCAATGCTTCGAGGCTGAGCCCAAACTGAGCTCTCAACATTGCAACATGTACCTGAGTCAACTCCGACAAGCATCAGGTCAACATGGACAAAATCGCATCTCTCACAGGCGGTAAGTACCCCATCACCAACACCTCGATGCTCGCCTCCGTATCTGACCATTAAAACTGACTGCCTTTCAAGATCTTTCCCGCCCTTTCTATCGCGCTCTCCATCCAAGAACCATGCTAACAGACCGCAGTCTGTAACATCTCCATGACTCGCCTCCACACCAGCACGACGCCCACCCACCAACTTCCCCATCCCTCGAGTCCTATGGAGCCATAGACTACCCACCACAGTACACAACCGGCTCCGCGCGCTTCACCCTCGGCAAGACCAAGACGAAGCTCAAGGCCATGGCCGCAGGTATCAGCGAGGACAATCCCACGCCGCTTGCGCGCAAAGAAGGGGCGGCAAGAAGCGCGCCGCGAAGGATGTCCAGTGCGATGATGACAAGGAGCAGGCCGAGATTTCCAAGTCGAAAAAGAGGGCTAAAAATACTGTCAAGGGCACGGAGCTGGGTGGCGGGAAGGTCAATAAGATGCTGGGTCTTGGAGGTGGAGAGGATATCAAAATCCAGCCCGAACCGGAGGATGTGGGTTTTGGTTGGGGCGACGGCGGGGATGGTGAGGAGGAGGCAGCATGAGGAGGTCTGAGGGCTCTTTTCTTTACCTACGATGTTGGCGTTCAGCTCGAAAGTGTTCGACACACGAGGGGAGCATGATCGGTAAACCGTGAAACGATAGCTGACGTCTTCAATGATTTGACGAACATGGCGTCATCTGCTCTGATACGGAATACGGACTGAATATGGACGTCTACATCTGGACACGTCGACTTTTGCTCTTGCATATCCCTCTTTGCTATCTACAGAAAGGAAATCTATTAAAAACTTCACAACTCCACTACTCCCATGCATGCTCATATCCGCTTACAACAGCTCTTCTCGCCCCACCCAATCGGTTTCTCATCTCACGTTAACCCCAGTCCCACACCCTCGCCGTTCGCCCTACTCTCGCTAGCATCCCTCCTCTCCCTCACGCTCCTCCCCATCTCCCTAATCCGCCTCCCCTCCATAAGACCCCTCAAGCCACGTTTCTGCAAACCCACAACCGCGCTCTGAACCCCGCTCCACACCTCCCTGTCATTCAGACTGCTTTTGCCATATTCGGAATCACTGGCGCTCGCACTAGTCCCCTCGCTGACCGCGGAGCTAACCTCGTCCTCACTCGGCGATACAGACGTATCGATCCGCAGCGCCCTCAGTCCGGCCGACATACTGCTCTCGCCCTCGATGTGCAGACTAGATCCGTTTGTGCCGTTAAGATTCGTGGAAGACAGGTTGTTGACGCCCATGAACGCGATACCGCTACCGCCTCCTGCGGCCATAGCTGCTGCGTTAAAGACGGCGGCTGTGTTGCGGTTGTCGAGCAGGACGTGCAGGCGTTCAATGATGGCTTCCAGCAGCCCATCGATGTGATAGGGGCGCGCGAGTTGGAGGAGTGAGCATAATATCTGTGGTGTGCAGAGTTGGCTGCTTTGGGGCGGGAGGGAGGATGTGTAGAGGTAGTGGATCAGCGCTTGGAGTGTGAGGTGAGTGTGCGGTAGATAAAGTGTGCGTGGACGCCGTGATGGCGGTTGTGTCGTTGGGTCGGGTGGCGAGAGGGAGTTGTATGCTGTACTTGAGACGGCTGTTGTTTCTGAAGAGGTGATGGTGTTTGCTGTAAGGGTTGTGGCTGCCGAATGGGTGGTGCGGATTGATGGCGTGATAGTTATGCTGGACATGCGAGAGGGGTGGCCGCCTGTGGCTGGACGCAAGGTTGCAGCATCTGCGCTGTCTTTTTCGGCGTTCTGTATGCTTTCGCGGAGGAGTTGGTTGAAGTAAGGGCCCCAGCGTCGTGCGACCATGCGCGAGTTGACTGGTATCCGCTCACCATGTATAGCGAGGAAGTCCATATCTGCCAATTCGCGCATGCCTAACGTGATCTGGCCAAGTTCGATAGCTGGTGGTGATAGTGCCCTGCCACCTGCCAACATATCGAGGCCATCACTCTGTGGTGGAGCGCTAATAGACCCAAATGAGGAGCTTGGCGTGATCTTGCGAGGGTTGTCATACAACCCAAAAGCCTCTAGTTCGACTACGCACATGTTCGAGAAGTTGATCCGTCGATGGTTGTAGTCTTCTACAAGGCTTCGTTTGCGGTTGCCCAGAATCACAAAGCTGTTTCGTCGTTGCCATAACACGCCTCGGTTCCAACTTCCTTGACTGAAGATGTTGCCCCCAGCTTCTATCCGGCCCCAATTTAATGTTCGCAGATCTAGCGCCCATAGTGCGTACTCTTGTTTCGACGATGTCAAGAATGTCCCACTGACGACAAAATGATTGTTGATCACTCCACCATTAGGGAAGCGTAGTCCTGGCGGTGAGAAGTTACCGTTCATTGGCCTCTCAGACAACGACCCGTCTGGATGTCTGACCTGGAGTTCCAGCTTGACGTCCAGGAAATTGTAGTTCGAATAGATGAGCATCGATGATTCGCCGGTTGGATTCGAAGATGGCTCGTCCAATGACCTAGGTTCTCCACGTGTCCCCGCACCTATCTCGTTGGCGGGCATGCTTGTCAAAGGTGATACAACGCTGCGGTACGCGCCGCAACTCCTCCCTAGTGTGCTGGTCGTCGTCCACTTCAAGCTTCTCAGATTGAAGACACTTATTTGTTCGATATAATGGTTCGCGCTGTCTTGTCCACCCACAACTACCATTTCAGCACCTCCATCGCCCTCAAGGTTGATACCTATCGACCCCTGGTTAGGGTTGCCGGATGACGGATTGTGCCTTATAGCTGTCATGGCAGCCCCAGTTGAACTGAAGACAGCAGACGATGGCAGTATTGTCGCGCAATGAGCGTAGCGACCCTGAGGCGCATCATTCGTGCCAACGTGCATCCAGGTCCTCATGGCTGCATCATAGATGTGGACGTCTGACATTACGACGACTTCAGGCTGCGCATCTGCTGGTGTGCCCTGCAAGATCTGGGTTGATTGGTTTGCCGGTGATGTCGCAGGCGACATACCGCCATAACAGACAAGCTTCGTGTCGCCGAGCGCACATACGCTGTGAAAGTATCGCGGAGGTGGTATATCTCCTTTTGTTTCAACCTTTGTCCAGTGGCGCTTGACAAGATCTAATTCATACAGATCGGATGTGAGTTGCGGTCTTGTCCGTGACAGTCTCCTTCCTCCAAACACGTAAAGTTTGTCGCCAAGGATCGTGGTGGTCGCGCCAACCAGGGGATGTGGTTCGCGACCAGTGGTACGATGTACATTACAGACCAGACCAGAGAGCCCTTGAGTTGAACTCGAGGGTGTTGCTAATCCAGCTGTTTGTGCCATCGCTGGCGACGGGGTCATACCCGACCCTGGTGTGCGTGCAGCTGAGGTTGGTGGCCTGTCGGGCCCACCTTCTTGGCTATCTTGTTCATGAAGACTAGTCTGGCTGCTGTTCACGCTTGAGTTGTAGTTTCCGCTGCCACTTCGAGGTCCGCCTGTATACAGCTGTGATGGTGACGGCGCCGATGTTTGTGAATCAATCGTGCTGGTTCGACTTCCGCTGGGCGTCTGTCGGGCCATCCTAATCGGACTCTTGGGCCGGTAGGCAAGAACAGGGATTCTGACCCGGTCAGGTTTGAGAGTACGCTTGATAGGTGACGTAGAATATCGGTGTGTAGGCGTGACCCAATCCGGTATCACGATCTCAACATGCCGGGACCTCAAACTAGAGGAGTCGCCAATTGAACCTCGATTTGGGGAAGGTAAACCGGAGAGGCTGGGGTGGCGACTCGATTCGACAGTCGAAGAGCGAGAAGAGCTGAGTCCAACAGAAGTGCAAGGGCTTTCAGGTGCTACGGAAAGATCATAATCTGGCACGACAATGGGGACGTGCTTTGACCGCGATCGATGCGACGAAGCAGAACTTTGAACAGGAGACAACGAGCCAGATTGGCCGGGCTTCCTGGCCGAATGGGTCCACCGGTACGAACGGATAAGGGAGCCTGCAGTGGACTCGTGAGAATCTCTTCTCTGCGTCGACAAAGCCCGCTTGAGTTTCAATGCTTTTGGCTTCTTCCAAATGGATGAGAGTTCGTTTAGAGGCTCGGTATTGGCCGCTGCGGAAAAAGCGAAAACACCTAGTGGGACGGCCATTGTCAGTGTTTGGTCTACTGGGGTAACCAAAGATCGAAGAATGACATGGAGGATGCAGAGAAACACAGAAAGAGGAGAAAGCCCTAGTTTTCAAGTACCTCAGACGCTCCCAGCTGCAGCGTATCTCCATTGCAGGCCTTGCCGCAAGGTGGATGACCACTAACGAAGCGATGCGCAGCAGAGTTCGAAGCCATCTTTGCAGATTCGGAAATGACACACGTCTGTTGTGCAACTGTTCGGTGGTTGACCAAGGATACAGCTTGCAGCACCAAGCGCCCTGAGGTGTCACAGAGGCTGGTGGAGGGAATATCGAATCTTGCAGTTCCAAGTCGTTCGGACAATATATAGCTCAGCTGAAAGGCCGAGTTTGGAAACCCCTCCAAGACAAAAGGAAAGCACGTGCGCAGGCTTTAATAGGAGTAAGGATGGTGATGGGAGGAAACGAGGGGTTGTGAATGAGATCGCTGGCCTTACCTCAAGAACCTTGCCCTGCACCAGTAGCGGGCGGGGGAAATGCGACAGCCGAACGGTCGACGCGGGCGGAAGGGAAGACGTGTTGCGAACTGGCGCTGTGGAGGCAGCACACCTGGGCAGCGAGGATGAGAAGAGCGAAGAGGCTGTTGGAACCAGTCCAGATGCAGCAAGGGCTCTCGGCGTGAGCTGTTGTCCTTCCGTCCTGCCACTCCTTGCACCAGGTTCCAGCTGAAAAGAAGAGGCTGAAATATCGACAAAAAGTGCGCTCAAGGCACCAAAGGTATAACGGCAACGCTTGAGCGATATGACAGTAAGCGGAGTAAGTTCAATGCGGGTCTTAAATTAGTCCCCGTCAAGCTGCTGGTGTGCGCCGTCGCGTGGTCTGGCCTGCGCTAAGATCAGCTCGTCTCCGAGCGGCCAGTAGACGTACTACTACAACTGACACTTCTCGAAAAGAGTGCGATCGAAGATGGCGCGCTTGCGTTGCTATTGGGCTGTTGCAGCACAAGACAGGAACCAGGTGTGTTTTGTTTCGCTTGGAGTCTGCCGACTGGGCCGACTTAAGCCTATCTCCTTGGTGGCCGCAGACTGCCGCACAAGTCAACGACGCGAGTGCAGGCTGCGTTGTCCAATCTGCCTTGGTACCTGCTTCAAATGTCTGTCAACTACCACCTGCCCTGCAGGTACTCGCGCGGCATTATAGCGAATCAAGAGCTAGAAGAATGCATTGCGGACCTATCAGCACATCGAGTCCGACATAGGCTCCCTGAAGAAACGTGTGGACAGCGGTAACCCTGGAATATCTGGAATAGTAAACATCGCATGTCAAGACCTACACAGTACGCGTCAACGCCGCGTCTGCGAAGCTCCTTATTTAGACATCGACATGGACCTTAAGCAAACATGCATTGAAATGAGCAGGGGTCATTAATGGTTTTTATTATGCCGAGCGTTTCAGCCCTACGAAGTAAATCGAGTCCACGAACATCTACAAAATCGGATGCCCAAAAACACCCCACTTCAATCGGAAGGCACAAGGTCTAGTTATTAGAGCCAGCCCTTTCAGGTAACAGCCCAAAATTGAGCTCGCCATCTACGATGCCCGATGCTTGTATTCTCCGTATCTACTCCGAGAGCTTCATGCAGCTCCCGCAGTGCCCACCGGTCAGTTGAGACGTTCATGCGGCAGTGGTCTTCTCCTTGGGGAGAGGAGTGAATCGGAGGTAGGGCTTAACAATCCTGAAGTCAGGGAAGAGAGTCTTAGCCTCCTCGTTCTTGACGCCAGGGTGGACAATGACATCGTCACCAGGGACCCAGTTGATGGGGGTGGTGATCCTGTGCTTATCGCCGGTCTGCAGGCTGTCGAGGACACGAAGGACCTCAGCAGTGTTGCGGCCAGTGGAGGCGGGGTAAGAGAGGATGAGACGGATGGTCTTCTTGGGGTCGATGATGAAGACAGAGCGGATGGTGAACGCAATGCCCTTAGAATCAACGTTGGTGGCATCCTGGTGGTCGATCATGTCGTAGGCAAGTGCGACCTTGCGCTCCTTGTCACCAATGATGGGGAACTTCAGCTGAGAGCCGGAGATCTCATCAATGTCCTTAATCCAACCCTCATGACTGTCAATGGTGTTGGCAGAGAGACCAATGAGCTTTGCGCCGCGCTTGGTGAACTCAGGCTCAAGCTTGGCGAAAGCACCAAGCTCGGTAGTGCAGACGGGTGTGTAGTCCTCGGGGTGGGAGAAGAGAATGACCCAGTTGTCACCGATGAATTCGTGGAAGTCGATAGGGCCCTGTGTGGTCTCGGCCTTGAAGTTGGGAGCAGTGCTGCCCAGACGGATAGTCTCGTTAGACATTTTGTGGTCTGTTCAGCCTCGTCAGATCTGTCCAAACACTGCAAACATGAGGGGTAGCGGGGTAGCGCGGGGTGACATTGGAGCTTCAACTGAGCACTACAGGGGGCAATCCTTACATGAAATGTGAGTGTGTCTTGAAGACGGGTATCTGAAAATGCAATCGTTGCGATGAAAATAGCAAGCAGGAGTTGGAGGGGCAGTGAGGCGCTCTTACGCTTTTCTAAGACCCTCTGCAGCGAAGCTCAAAGACCGAACGCAGCTAGCGGGCATTGCGCAATACTCACGTGTTGGCCATACAAGAGAATTTCTGCCATCATACATCCCACATCGAGCTGCGTTGGGCCAATCCCTCATTCCGCATCTAGGGCGGTGTCAAATTGCCAATGGTATGCCCCCCAATGCCCAGAGCACGAGATGGTGCGGACACGTTGGAACAGCAGACTGGACTCGCGCGATTTGAGGCCATCATGGTGCCTTCAGCTTCTGCGCGCTCCAGGCACAGCCCGACGTCGCGTGTCGACTATTGTGAAGCCTGCTCGGAGTCCGAGAGTTTGTCGTTGGTGGGCGCCGTTGATCAAGACCGTATTAACGTACCATCAGCGGTATGCCGCTGACTGTCGATACGTTTGACAACCAAGCGCGGCTCCTGAGAACTCTACTCACAGACCAAGAAAGATACACACGATAATCTGGATGTTCCAACTGTCCCAACCTCGGAACAAGACTATCTGAGTCTCTTGGGGTGTTTTCGACAACCTGCTTTCCTAACACACATTGGTGGCATTCGTTGAGATGCAAGAATCAATCGTTGTCGGTGACAATCTTTTGAAGAAAATCTCGGTAGTCTGTCTGAGTATGTCACAGACGATACCTAGGCAGTCGCGACTGGATGAAGCCGACAGCCACGTAGCGAATGTGAAGTCTCAGAGGCGGCAGTCACTGCGAAGTGTACGCAATGATCGAACCTCCGCAGCACTCAACCGCGAACAAGAGAAATAGATTTATCTAGCTACGGTCTCTCACTCTGTAAATCATTTCGAAAGGGTAAGATCGGAGTTAGGCGTTAGCAAGCGCTCCATTTGCAAGCAGCGAGGGGGTTTGCGTCAGCCTTCGGCAGCGCGGCAGTATCCGCAGTCAGTAGACGCTGATCGCCACTGTATTCGTGGGTTGCTCAAGTTACATGTACAGGTCTTAGGGTAGGCTGACAGTACAATCGTGAGCTCGAATGCGACACCCAAGAAGTGATTGCCATTCGCTATAAGTCCATAGTGGCCAGCATTAATGGTCGCACAGCAGACGCACATGGGCTCACGTCAAGGGCTATGCCTCTGCATTGCACCAAACTCTCTCCAGCTTGTGAGCTCTACCGTCTACTCCGCATGACTCATCAACTGCGTTTACCTTCCTCTCTTTTCGAACCACAAGCTCCTGGTTTTGTGCATGCTCGCGGGAATAAAGCGGGATGACAGTAAATGGCGTCCTGGCGTCTCCCCACAGCGCTTGGGGAGCTAACGTTAGATCATAATCCGAAGCCCGAGTGATCTCCACTGCCCAGGAACACTTGCCTCCATGCTCCCTGCCTCGCGCACGCAAGCTGAGAGCAGCCCACCGCTCTTTCAACGACAGTATTTGCAGCAGAGTCATAGCGACGAATGCTCCGATTCGTCAGAAGTAACGTAAGAGCGTTTAGCTGCTCTCCACTCAACGAGCGTGCAGCCAGCCTCAGCCAATGTTATTCCCGACAACTATCAGACTTCTCTACCAGCGGCCCGGATCTGTTGAAACCAGCAGTAACTCCGGATAAAGCTTGAGCTTGCTTGGTTTAATCGACTCGCGGATGCCCAGCTTTTCTTTACGGGTGGGTTCTTCTGGGCTGTTGGGACTATGAAGCTCTAGATCTTGATCTCATCATCATTCCCACAACTTGGCTCGAAATCACCTTTACTCATTTCCTCGAACCTCAGCTAAACTTTGACAAAGAAGACGCCTTGGGCACGTAGATGGTAACATGTCGGCCAGCCCAGAGATCGCATTGCCGAAGGACTCAGAGTTGGGAGTCGAGACACTAATTTGCAGTCCGGAAATAACGACCTTCCCTGTGGACAACTTCCGACGAAGTTCTGACCCCGCTTTCAGCAGCAGCAAAGATCTGGAGAGAGGAAGTTACAATGAGCAGGAGGAGGATGTGACAGACAGCGCGGTTCCTGTTGATCTCAGTGATGGGGAAATTGTTTGGCGATATCTGACTTTTGAGATGGAGGTTCCACATCCGACAAGCTTGCATCCGTCAAAACGTATGACGACGGGTGGCGAACATTGCCCACCTCCAGAGTCGCCAGACCTTGTCAAGTACACAAACCCGTTCGATTGGACTGAGAAGAGAAAGAACTTCACAATATGGGTTGCGTGTGCCATCACAGCTCTGACAGCCTATGCGGCTGGATCGTACACCCCCGGTGTTGCGCAAATGTCGGCTGAATGGGGCGTTAGCAATGTTGCCATCCTGGTTGGTATCACAACCTTTACCACAGGTATGTGACCAGGTGTTATTGAGCGGCACATTGAGAGCATGTCTAATGTTTGTACAGGTTTTGGTGTCGCACCCATGGTGTTGGCTCCATTCTCCGAGATCAATGGCCGTCGCCCAGTGTTTATCGCTTCCGGCATCCTGTTCGTTATCTGTCAACTATGCACGGGCTTTACACAGTCATACGCAGGCATGCTCGTCGTTCGTTTCTTAGTCGGTGTGGGAGGCTCTACGTTCTCGACCATGGTGGGCGGTGTCGTCTCTGATATATATCACGCCGACAGCCGCAACACGCCGATGGCCCTTTTCTCTGGCGCTGCGCTATTTGGAACAGGCTGGGGCCCCTTGGTGTCTGGCTTCATTGCACAGAATCTGTCGTGGAGATGGATTTTCTATATTCAGACCATGGCGGCTGCTGTGATGGTTGTCTTCATCTGCATTATCTTCAAGGAGACACGAGGCTCCGTGCTCCTCTCACATAAAGCTAAAGCTTTGAACAAGTGGTACGATGAGCGCGAAGCAGCAGGCTACTACGGCTTCAACATTCCGGATACCGAGAAGCCGGAGATCATGGTCTCGCAGCGAATCCGGTGGAAGGTCAAATCCGACGAGGAGCGCGCCTCGCTCAAGACCATGATCAGCGTATCCTTGTACCGACCATTCCACCTTCTTTTCACTGAGCCTGTCGTCTTCTGGTTCTCGCTATGGGTCGCTTTCTCGTGGGCTGTCCTGTATCTGACACTCGCCGCCATCCCACTCGTCTTTCAGAGAAACCACGGCTTCTCTCTGCAGCAGTCCAATGCCGTCTTCGCAGCAATGTGCGTAGGCGCAATCATCGCCAGCGCTCTCTCTATCTACCAAGAAAGGATCGCCCGCAAGGCTGGCAAGTTCACCAACACCCCAGAAGATCGGCTTTACTTTGCATGTGTGGAGAGCGCATGTCTGCCCATTGGCCTGTTCATGTTCGGTTGGACGAGCTCAGGCAGCATCCACTGGGTCGTACCAGCAATTGCCATCTCAATTGCCACTATCGGCATCTTCACCGTCTACCTCTGCGTGTTCAACTATCTCGCGGATACATACCACCGCTACGCCAGTTCAGCACTCGCGGCTCAGTCGTTCTGCAGAAACATCCTGGGTATGGTTTATGCCGATAGATCCTACACAGGAGCATTGCTAACATGGGTATAGGTGGTGTCTTCCCTCTCGTCACAACTCAAATGTACAACGACCTGGGGTTCGGGCCGGCAAGCAGCTTGCTCGGAGGCATTGCTACTCTACTCACAGTGGTTCCGTGGATTCTAGTCTTCTATGGTCCGAGAATAAGAGCGAGAAGCAAGTTCGCGAGTGAGATAATGAACACATGAGTAGGCGATCGATGTCGCTGTGAGGCCACAGATGTAGACTTCAAAAGTAATATATTCTTTGCACAGAAGAACGTCACAGCCGTCATCATGAGGGTTCACGTTTCTGTCATTAGACGAACACCTTGGCTTTTCACTCGAGCATACTTTCGCGTGAAATCACCTTGAGATAGCTTATGACATGATTGTTTGAACACAGACTCGGAAGCCTGGCATTCCAAAGTGAGTCTATTGTCGACGCAAACTAAGAACAATATTTCTGTCCCAATCATCAAAGTCCATCGCTTCTACACGCTTGGGGTTAACAAAGTTAGTTTCAATGTCATCAGGGTCGATCATGAGGCGTGCAGCACATCGTTCATCTCATCAGGAGGTATTCTATCGCGCCATTTACAGTACAATGTCTGCGATTGGAAGTGTAAATCGTGGGGTCTAAGAGCTGCATGATGCGGAGATTGGCCTCGAGAGATTGAAGCTGAAAAGGTCGGCATTACTTTCAAGAACATAGTCGCTCTCAAGGCGCACTATGACAGGATGTGGAGGAATGTAGATGGTGTTACTATTTGCCGGCTATATTGAGCGTCACGATCAAGGTCCTAGAGGCTTACATGCGCCAGGCTGGCGTCTCACCGACAGCGAAGGAGCCAACATCCGCTGCGATACCCTGCAGTCTCGTCTCCACCCATTCCTTCTCCTTCTCCACAACATCTACTTCGATAGTCTGCATGGTCCTCAGCTCTTCCAGTAGCCCATCAAGCAAACTCTCACAGCAACTAACAATAGTCGCAATACTCGACCCAGCACCGGGCTGAGCCAATCCGCTCATATCCCGTGCAAAGCAAGTCAGCTTGCGCATGAGCGCCGCATTCTCCGATTGCCACTCATCCCCCAGCCCCTCAATCGATCCCATGTCGCCCTCTACCCGGTCCTGTCGCGCTGCACGCACCTCCTCGACCCACAACACCCACTGCTCGAAAGCAGCGACGTGCCGCTGGAACCGGCCGCCATTTTGCGTCAAGGAAGGAAGTTCGTGCAGTGGGCCAGAGAGGACTTGGATGTGCTTGACTAAGCTGCCCGATGCTTTGCCCCCGGTCCATTCAAGGAGGGCCTGCAGGTTCTTCTGCTCTTGACTGGAGCGCTCGCGCTCGAGCATCACTTGGTACATGCTGGAGACTTCATCGAACTTGGTACGTAATGTGCGTTTGGCACTTGCCTCCCACTGTTTGCTGACTTCTGCGGCGTCTGAGTGGAGGAGGTGCAACTGCAAGAGATCCATTTGCAGAGTGATGAGCTCAGGTGATAGACTGTTGTTTGTCGTGACTGGGGCTGGATGGAGGAATGTTGAGGTTGGTGCTTTGCCTGTCTTGCGCGGTGTGAAGTGTTGCTGCAGCGTACTAAATGCAGGCCTGGCGGGAGCTTTCTTGGGCTCTTCGTTGACCGGTTCTCTAGGTTTTGGTGGCGGAGCCATGGTTCTCGTGTGTGGAGGAGCAGCCTCATCAGGCTTTGTTGCTGCTCTGGGTCGCAAACCACTATTCGATGCACCGGGCCTTGTCTTGACACTTTCTGACCGGCTCAGCCCAGCAAGACGCGTGGAGACCCTTGCAGTTGCAGATTCTGGCTGTGACGAACCACTGCTGGCCGATGTGGCAATATTGGAGGGGATGTGCACAGATTTTGGCCTCTCCGCAGTAGTCCTCGGTCTTGTTGTATTGCTCCTATTCAGTGTTACAATGCTGGTGGATTGGGTGCGCAAGTGAGACGCGGCAGGCGCAGAAGGACTGAATTGCGTTGGAGCAGCTGGTCTGCGTAACGATTGTGCTCGCCCAAGTCCTCCTGTCGACGATGCTGCAGAAAGTTTGTTCAATAGGCTGGGTGGCCGCATTGATTGTGATGTTGCCGGTTTCTCGACTCCGGTGGTCTTCTCTGTTATGAGTGCTCCTGTCTGATATGTGGAACGTGGTCGAAGTCGTCCCAGCCTTGAACCAGTCACAGAGTTGCCGCGAGTCAAAGGTATCGAAGCTGATGATTTCGGGGATTCAGGAGCACTCATGTTGGAGTGGCTATTATCTGTAAGTTCCATTATGGATCCTGGGCATGCAATTGTCCTGATAGTGGAGGTCGGCGTTCCAGGTTGCGGCAGGAGACTGCGGCGCTTTGGCCGGACGCTGCTCCGACTTGATGAGGGTGAGGTTTCACTGAGGCTGTCGCCGTGATGTTGATCCATCGCATCTGCGATAGGCCAAGGGCTACAAAAGAGGTATAGGTCAATGCCTGATGTGATTGTAGTGGCTCATGCTTCACGCGCTCGTGCATGTGAAACAAACAAGGCGGGCAGTTGCTAGGCGGGCTTACTCATCACGGCGCACAGACACTCTTGCACAAGCAATGACTGCAGATGATCAAAGTGGAAGGTATATTGAACGAAAGGTTTCATGATCTATTCGTATCGAACCTGCGAGCGAGTGGCCCAATGCTTACTTCGAGAGGCGACCTCCGCACGCCGTGGTAAGTCTACATCGCGAAAGCACAAACGAAAGCTCTGAAGGTACCTATCAAAGGCTTACAGCATGCAGAGTGAACGACTTTCCAATCTCGATCCGAAGAAAGCAAGGGACTGATATGCACGAATAAAGTGGTCCGCAACCTACAGGCTGCCGCGGCGAGACGGGAATGCTACGCCATCAATGGCGGGGTAGTCGACGAACCAGCTGACTCGCCCTTCGCCCTTGTGGTTGACCAGACCGCACGGCAGCTGGTGTCCCTCGTCTGAGTCAAAGATCTGTTTCATGATGTCTTTCTTGCCGGCGCCTGTTGCTACGAAGGCGATCTGAAGGCCAGCCTGCGCGACAGGTAGGGAGATGGTGATGCGTTTGGGCGGGGGTTTGGGTGAATCGGTGATGTACAGGACCCAAGCATCTTCTTCCCGCAGGAGGTCAGAGCCGGGGAACAGGCTGCAGGTATGGCCGTCTGGCCCACAGCCTAGCAGAAGTAGGTCGAAGAGGGGCAGTTTGACGCTGTCTCGTGCAGCGAACACGCTCACAAGCGTCTTCTCGTACTGGTCAGCCAGTTCTTGAACGTCGTCCAGGTACTTGGTGTCGATTGGGTAGACCTTGGGTGTGCCTAGCGCGGACGGGATCTTGTCCAACAGCTCCTCCTTCACAAGCCTGTGGTTGCTGTCTTCGTGGTCGAGGGGCACGGCGCGCTCGTCAGCGTAGAAGATTTCCCACTTGTCGAACTGTGGCTTTCCTTCGCCGTTGGTCTCCTTCAGCAGCGCCTGCGCAAGGGTCTTCGGCAAAGAGCCTCCCGAGACTGCGACGCGAAAAACATTGTGGCGCTTGATCGCGGTATTCTGCGCGTCCAGCACGTAGGTGCGTAGGCTCGGAGCGAGCTCGTCGACGTTCTTAAAGGCGTATAGATTTGGTGGCTTTCCCATTTTGGCGACGCGAGGTGGTGTGGTGTGATTTTTGGGGGACGAGGTGGAGGGGTTGTGGCAGGACAAGCAGCAAGCGGCCGTTGGCGGGGCGGGCGGATTCTCACGATAGTGACGTATCGTGCAGACCTCAACCAGGCCCATATGTGGGATGGAAACCCTTCGAACCGGCCTGTGCGTCCTCTCAACCAGGCGGCGCAATGACTGTCAAATTGGAGGCCCGCGACCGCCGCCTGCCTGATTGCCACGGGCAATTGGGCCGACACGAGCGTTTGCATATGCCTGCCCGATGTGCTACCGCGCATTGCGCCAGAGCCTGATGCCTGAGGCCGCTCAACAACGACATGGCGACTTGAGGAGATAGGGAGCAGCGTCAGGAGAGGCATAGGCCGAGTACAAGTACTCAATGGCCACGCACTTGCATGTGTGCACCGTGCACATGATCGAATCGCACGCTTCCAGATGTTCACCTGAGCTCAGCTCGCGGTAGCGCAGCGCTTCCAGATACCTGCGCTAGTCTCAACAGCGCAGCAACACGAGCATCACATTCCACAGCCGTGCAACTGGGATAGGAACAACAAATAGGTACCTAGTACGTCGCAGCAAGTCACTGGTAAGGCTTGAGGGTCCACCTGGGTGAAGAGGATGAATGTTTCGCTTGCTTCATATGTCCGGCTGACATGTGTAAGCCTTGTTGTCACTTGGTGTTATCGTTCTCAAGAATACACTCAAACCCTTCTTACACATCATTCTGTTGGAAAATCTTACATCTAGATCAACCCAAAAAGGTAAATAAAAAGTGCCCAGCTCAACATGGACGGGCTCAAGGCGTCAAAGGAGGTGAACGACCGCTTGCGGGCAGTAAGCAGCAAATGTTGATGATTAGGAGAACATCGAGTCCTTTGAGGTGACCGGCTTTGCAGGCTTTTGACTTTCCCATGCGCCTTGTCGTCCCTCTGACCTGAGCGTACGATCCACGGGGTCGCCGTACATTTGCCACCGTTGCGTATGCATGTAATCATCCCTACACAGAGGTCTGCCGCGTATGAACATGTCCGTTAAACGCTCAACAGCCGTCTACCGTTGCAGCGGAGAGATGGGTCCCGTCCGGTTGTTGGTGCTGCTGTTGGGGTGGGTCGGTCTTTCTGACAACAAAGAGAAAGTTTATCGTTTGGTACACCTGTTCCCTACGCGAGGTTGAATGCGGGGAATTGAACCGCAGAGCAACCGGCTCCACTTTGGCTCAAGGCAACATAACGATCTGAGGCTTATCAAGTGAGCATGATACGCAGAGTCGGGAGGGGTTGTTACATAAAAACCGTATATCGTACGATCTCATGGCAAAAGTCTAGACAGATCTTCACAAGAACCTTCCTTGGAAATCGCCGCTCGCTATGCAAAGCGGCGTCTGCGGCAGCTAGGAAGCATCTCCGGTCCTTCTGGCAGCTGCCGTAAGCTGAAGCGCTCTGTGCATCTTTGGGTGTATCGGAGCTTCGATCTGGGCGCCTTTCCACTGCACCGGACGCAAAGACGGGCACCGTGACAGTTGTAGAGTTCAGCTGCGGTTGCAGACTTAGTCCACTGTCACCAGCCCCAGCTTGTGAGGCGCTGGTCCAGAGCCGCCACACCTTACGAGCCACCACGAGTGATGTCTACACGATCCTCTTGTCATTCACAGCCCGCAATGCCTACGTATCTGCGACATCCGTCCGGAGTGCTGGACTTGAGCGCATTCTCACGCAGGATCGATTAAGAGCTGATGCCCTGATGAGGTGAAGGCTGGCGTAGCTCGGTAGAACTTACGCTGGTGCAAGCTGTCCTAACTAAGAGATCGTGTTTTAGTGATGCAAACAGCTGTCTTCCCTTGGCGCTAGTCTCTGGACAGGGTGGTGGCAAACCCGAGATTCCAATTCCGGATGTTCAATGCCAGCATTCGAACTGTGGTCTCTCGCATACCACAACTGGTTGCCTATGCCGGTGTTGGCTCAGCGTGTGTTGGCTCAGCGTTGGTGTCGCCGTGAACGTTGGGTTTGTGTCTTGCGTTCTAGAATGGCCGGCCTCTCCATCCCAGCGGTGCGGCCCGTCTAGACAGCAAACCACTCGCTGCAGGTCACGGGCCCGCAAACAGAACAGCAAATTGTCGCGGGGTCTGGCATGCGTTTACATTGCTCAATCAATGTAAGGGGCGTTGCGGTTGCTGAGGAGATGAAACTCGGTGGCCGGAAGCTGGAGGTTATGCAGAGACGCGTTGGCAGGCTTGGGTGCTGCAAGAGTGCCTAATCTGAGGCAGCCCAAGCGTTTAATAAGACTCATCATTCGGCTCATGGGTTGAATTGCGGCCACAGAACTCGCAAGCTGTGTGGCTGCCCAGCAACGTAGACGATGGCTGTGCTGTTGGATGCGAAGTCAGCAAAACACATCACCACGACCGGTGTCTGGGGCGCGCAGGTAGCCTGCGTGAGCCCTTGCAGCTGCACCCGAGCCTCCGCGTTGTGGGCAGGAGAGTTGACAGATGGCTGATGAGTGGGGACTCCCTGGCTGGATCGCGCCTTCTGTCTAGGATCGAGCCGGGATGGTCTTTCCAAAACCCCGAAGGCAGAAACTGCGCACCCCAGCGCCCGGGAGATCAGGGCACGTTGCGAGCCAATCAGCTGAGCAACATGGGTCACGCCTTCCGTCGCTTGCGATTGGTCACCCAGCTGAATCGCACCGATGCTCGATCGCAACGCCCTTGTGTCCCTATATCAAGTTGCTCCGCCGTTGGCGTTCTAGCAATAACAGGTCGGCCTGATCACCAAGCCCCCGTCATACACAACGAACAGCCGCGCAGGCATAATGAACGATCTGCACCCCTTTGGACCTCCATCCATCTGCTACTTTACCTTGCCTGTGTCCACTTCACATTATTCCGACGAAACACCTCAACCATCACCTCAACCTGTCTTCTCCTCAGCTACATGGGCCAGTCCTACCAATCCACTCTTAGCACATAGATCACTACATATGGCGGGCCCCACCGTCGACGCTTCACGGCTTTTGCAACTGCAAACCCAGGCTGCCCACCGCCCTTCGACACAGCCACTCCAGCCCAAAGGCAGCCCTTCGCCAAGCAACTCAGATTCTAGCATGTCGTCGCAGCGTAGCAGCATCTCCATGTCGCTGTCAAACCCACTCTGCTGCTGCCGCTGTCGCCGCGAGTCCCACGGCCATTCAGGCACGTTCCAATTTGGCACCAACCTCTACTACTGCAGTCATTGCGCCAAGATGGTCGGTTACAGCGCTGGTTGAAAGACCAATTTCTTCGGTTGTTGTGACCAGCAACAATCTCTAATTGGACGATATCACTATAACGGCTTTCGGTCGACCAGCCCAGTGTCTCCACCCGACTTTGGTCAACACCTTGACCATCACGCCACCCAGTACACATAGCATCATTGCTACCACCGGCGCACTATCGTCTCATCCTGCAGTCCACTTTCAGACAGTGGAAAAAGAATTGAGAATTCATTAGCCTCAATCAGCGCAAGATTACGAGCATGGAACATCGCACCAGGTGTTATGGAAGGTCACATGCACAGGATGCAGCGAGAAGAGCCGCTTTTAGGTGGTCCAAGAGGTGGATGAAAGCAGGTCTTCACACCATGATCGCTCGGGCAGCTTGGAGTTTTCGTCAGCTTGAGATATGATACCCGTCGCTTCGAGTGTCTCTACTTGATCCGTATTTTCATGCCCAATTAATGAATTCATTTCACAACCACACACCGCCTTCATGATGCCCAAGTGATTGCATTGCGTGAGGCCGAAGATACTCTACCCTAATCTTTATATATTGCACTCATCTTCCATACATGTACCTGACTCGTGTTGTCGATGACCTGTCGCCGACGATCTTCGGATTTGTGACTCCCGCACCATTAGGGCTAACCACCGCAAGCTTGACAGCAATCTTATCTGGAGAAGCAAATACGATGTCCTCAAGAGGGCCTGGAGTGCGTCTCTTAGTAGCGAAGCGTTCAATACCTAGTCGCGCAAGTCTTCCATCCATCCCGAGTATTATTATTCCCAGCCTGAACCTGCATCATGCAAAACTCAATCAAAGGAAAACTTTAGCCGCAAACATGTGCGATAACAGCCACCGATCCCAAGAGTACGGCACTTGCGGCAGCAGCTGCCAGTCCGTATCTAATCTTGTGTGTGACCCACAAGGCCCGTGGTGTTTGACCCTGACCTGTAGCTGCCGATGCACTTTCAAAAGTCGATGCAGTTGTACCCGGTAAACGTGTGCCGAGCTAGGCTCGGTGCTACTAAGTGTGCTAGCCATTTGGAGTCAAGGCCTGTCGATCAGCTCGCGCACCGTCAGTCAGGTCGTTCGTCAGGGTCCAAAGTGGCTTGGGCGCCGACTGAAAAGTCGATGAAGGCGCAATTTCCGAGATGCGTAAACAGAGTCCAAATTTCCACGGAGCGCGTGGACGAGATGAAGCTGGTGATTCAGAACCCCATAGCCCACGCGGATGCGAGCACGGTTGAGCCTTGAACGGCGATACGATCTTGTGCAGGGCCTCGCTCCGGTGAAACGTTTGGGCGGACTTGGAGCGGCCTTGGGATGTGGCGAGTGAACGCATCGTAGAACCACGGCGCTAGGGTGTCGCATCGATAACACACCTCGATGCCGATGCGTGGGGCGAAAACGCATCCAGCGTGTTTCAACGTCGCTCAACGCTGTGTGTCCACTGATGTAATCGATGCAAAAGTCTCAATCTCCATCATGCCATCGGCCCTCAACTGAGATCTCGACAGTCTCACATCAAACCCACCCCTCTTTCCCAAGTGAGATCAAACCTTCTCCCCCGTCTCCGCATGTCATGTGCCAACGACTAATTGATCATTTCAGTCCTAGCTCTTAGCCCCTGTCCAATCGCCGCGAACTGTCAAAAGCCCATCGACGATGCTGTCCTGGATCGAAAATCTCCCGCTTTGTGGAGTGTCAGACATCGCACGCCTCCAAGCAGCAACCCTGCCCGGATGAGCCGTAACTTTGGCGCGATACGCAGAGGCACTTGTGATGCAGAAACATTGGCCGCGTCGAATAAGAAAGTTAAGGCGGCCTTCAATGTGGATCTGTAGGATACGCGTCGACCCGCCTGCTAAATGTGCATCTAGGTAGTTAGCCAATCGAGATGTTCGTGTTCCACCTTCGATGGGGTTTTCATCAAGATGGAAATGGCGTGGAAAAACGTCTCCCGTAGTGCAGATCTGTAACGGTGTGCTCCTTCAAACGTGATGACATCATCGTCTCTGGTCAGGACACACATCCACGTGTGCGGTCTCGATGCGGCTTTCAGTGGGTTATGGGATCGCACGATGAAGGCGCGGTGGTGTCTTGAACGTTGCCCCTCCGCAGTTTAGAGTGCCTTAGAACGACTAAAAACAGATCTCACGATATCCGCCACCGCACCTGCCAAATCTAGTGGCTCGCTGTCTCCGCACGCCTCGCTGCATCGGTCGCATCGGTCGACTGACTTTGCACACGCCTTGCAAGCGTGACACTCCGCGGATCTGGGTCCCAATAAGGCTCTTAAAGGATCTGCTAGCGACCGGAAGCCGTTCCTCCCCTGTACTCGAATTTACGAGGGAATCCTCCGCCAATGTATTTGCGATGAAGCGCCTGGCAAAGACTCGAGAGTCAAGTTTCCTCCGACAAATGCGCTTGGCAGACCTTGGATGCGCTTACAAAGAATGCTGCTTTAACTATTGAACTCGCACAGTTGTAACAAGAACATATCAACCACCGGAGGTGTCCCGTGAGAATGTCACAGGGCACTGAGGGCTGTCGACCGGTGTTGCATGAGACGGCGACCATCGTGTATTCAGTCGAGCATCCGCGTTCCGGGAACGAGTACAACGCGCTAGCAGACAGGCGAGGAATCAAATGGCTCGTGCGCGATCGCGTCCCCACCAACACATGCAACACCCATACTTCTCTATAGTAAACAACCCACCACAATGCCTGCAGAGTCAATTGCGCGTCGCAAAAAGTTCAAACATAAGCAGTATAACCTTATCCGACCTTCAAAAATAAATCGCCCTGAGCTGAGCAAGATTGAGCGCGCGTTCGCGGTAGGTGCTCTCACTGCTACATGAGGCGACTATGCCAACCAATGCGACCTTGCAATGCTTTGTGGGACGAAATATTATATGAGAACGATCTGAGACGTGAGAGAAGTCGGATGTTGACGCAACAACAAAAGGACGCGATTATCCACATCACCGTCAACCCACGCGACTCACGTGAGCAAGAGAGCTGGCAGGCTATTGCAAATGGCAATTTCAAAGACGTTGTACCAGAAATAAGCGTGACAACGTTTGAAAACGTCATGTACGAGGCAGGCTACGCGCGTCGCCGTCCAGGTTGGAAACCGGCACTCACCTCCACTCAGGAGAAGAAGCGGTATGAGTGGGTACTCGCCCACAACCCTGTTAAAGATTGACAATATTCGCTACCACGCCCTCTCATGGAGGGAGAAACGATTACGAGGATGCTCGGGCACTGCAAACGTATCGGTCGACAGTCACGAAGGGAAATGCCGCAAGTCAAATGTTTGGAAACTTAATTTTCGATGAAACTAATCGATTCCACAATATGCATCATTCATTCACAGCTAATGAACTCACTACCTGTTTATGGTAACATGATACCATCACCACCAAGCTTGGCCTCATGCAGGTTGGTAAACACGTCGAGCGGATAATCCTGCTCTCTCAGCTCTCTCCTCCATTGGTGCATCCTCCTGCTGAGCGCCTTCTCGTGTACACTCAGCTCCCTCTTAGCCAGCTTAGAGCCAGTAGGGTAGCCGCCAAGGTCTCCGGCAACGCAGTGGCTCTTTCCACCCCAGGTTGTATCAGCTACAGCCTTCCAGATCGCAGTAACATCGACGGTCATCTGCTTGGTGTACAAGATGCGGCAGTCAGATGGCTCGTAGACGAACTGAAGAGGCGTCTCCGTCTCGTCTCCGTCACGGATACCGTCCCGGAAGTTGATATTGACTGCACTGCCGATGGCAAGACGATCGAAAACAGTGTCGCTCCAGTACTCGCCCAGTTCGGTGCTGTTGAGCTTGGCTGCCTCGGTGCTATCAGTCAAGTTGTTGACTGTGTACTGGACCAGCGCCTGGATGTAGGTCCATCCAAGGTTGTTGGTACCCTTAACACCGCCAACGGCCTGGGTAATACCCTCACGAGGGCGACCGCCAAGCGAGACGTACTTAACACCAGCACGCTGACGCATGAGCTCAGAGAAAATAGTGCAGGTTGATGCACAGTAACCGTCAGTGACAACCACAACGTCTTCAGCGGCGAAAGGCTGTTGGGTGTAGTTGTTGAGGGGGCCGTATCCGTGGACGTAGATGCCTCCCGAGTTCAGGGGCGTCAAAACATCAGAAAGGTTCCAGCGAATAAGGTCGCTGAAGTTGTCACCCTTCTCGTGGACAAGAGGACCAAACTTATCAGCCCAGTCGACAAAGTTGGTACCGTTGGCCGAGACATCGGATTGATAGTTGAAGAGCGAGGAAACGACGGTGTCGGTAAGCTCGAACAAAGTCTCGTTCTGCTCCTCAGTGACAAGCTGGCGAGGAAGACCCTTGGCAACTTGGGAGAATTTCTGGCCGAGCAGGTCAGTACTCTCGAAAGCGCGGAAGCGGTCAGACGCAGCGTGATCGATGTCGTTGGGGAAAAGCAGCTTGTACAGATCGTATCCCAAGAGGATAGTACCACCACCGTTGGCAGAGACATCGACAACAAGCTTTTTCTTGCCAGCAGCCTTCGCCGCAGCGAGGAACTTGGCAGCAGTGTCTTGAAACCCCTTCTGGGCATTGATGCCTACGAACGAGGGAACAGAAAGGACAGCAACGTCAGAGTAGTCGTCCTCGAGGAAGTAGCCACCTATAAGGTTGTTTGCCTCGCGGACGACTGGAGGTGGGTACCCAGGAGCAGGAATAGGAGCGACAGTGGCAGAAGCAGTTGCCGAGGAGACAGCAGAAGATGTGACGTTTGAGGAGGCAGTCGGTGTGGGAGTGGCAGCAGTTGGCTGGTTGCCGGTGAACCAGATCTTGTACAGCGCCTCGCCGTCGTTGATGCCATCGAAGGGGATGAGGACCTTGGCATAGTTCTGGAACGACGTGCTAGTGCCGTTCTCGAACTCGAGCTCAGTCGTTGCGCCAGGGTAGACCCATCGGCCGCGTCCGCTGCCTGCGAAGGTACCGATGCCAGATCCAGAAGGACCAAGAGAGACTGTGGCCAGCTCGTAGAACACGTTGTTGTACAACGCGTCGCGGTCCTGGAGTGAGCCGTACTGGGCCCAGTTCTCCAAGTAAGTCTCGGCATCCTCGCCATTAATCTTGGTGATCGGCGAGGAGATGAAAGTTGCGTTGCCGAATGACTCAGCGAGAACATCTGCATACACGTACGCCTTAGGGAGCTCCTTTCCATCGGCAGAGACCGAGACAAGGGGCACAGGGCGCGCGAAGTTGAAGACTGTGCCAACCACGTCGGGGACATACACAAAGTGACCATCGTGTGTGCTTTGGAGAAGGGTGTACAGCTCGAATCCGAACTAAAGGAGGTCAACGGATGCATTCTAGATCGTTGGCTTCTTGCGCACCTCGAACTCATTCTCGTACTTTCCATCAACAACCTTGCCGCGAATCTCCTCGAGCTCGCCCCAAATATCGACAGCGGGTTGGACCTTCTCAGCGTATTCGGCTGGCGGGTCCTTCAAGAAAGCAGTGTTACTCTGCCACTTGAAGTAGGGCACGACACCGTCGACCAAAGCTAGAGCAGCAGTCTGGTTGAATGGCACGGAGGTGATGCACTCGTACGCCAGCTCAGCAGCAACAGTAGGAGTCGCAACGGACTTCTGCGCCACGGCGGATGCGCTCACCTGCGCGCAGGGACTTGATGCATTCTGGCGAGCATATAGTTGTCCTTGAAGAGGCGAAGACAGAGCAACAGAGGCAAGGGACAAGCCCGCAGCGGCAGTTGTGAACCGGACCATGTTCGCAGCAATTGTAAGACCGAAGCACTTGCGAAGAACGGATGGCAAAAAGGAAGATATCGGAGGCCTTCAGTGCATTTATACTCGTGTTGCAATCAAGGCGCTTCATAGTACCAGTACCAGTACCACGGGCTGTTGGATGTTATTTACGTTGTATCCTAACAACTATCCATGCAGGAGGAGGCAAATCGACCGATTGCAGCCAATGAGAAAACCCCATGGTAGCTTGAACGGACGTCGAAGATGCCTATGCTCGAGACGATGCCCAAAGAGGCAGTTGTGTTGCGATAGTTCCCGTTTGTAGATCGTATCCAGGAGGGGTTTGGCAGCCGTGCGCTTCCTTTTGCGCGTGTCCGGGCAAGTGTGTGGCAGAAGCACAGCGATAAGATCTCGCCAGCCGCAATGACTGCGGCCTGCTACTCCTGACAACTGGCACTTGAGTGAGACCGAGTGGTTTGCGAATCAGCTGTTCGAAGCTTTGTGGCGAGACGGAAGCTCTTGCAAGCATTCATCCAGAACAGTTGTGCTAGGCTTTATGAGGCAGGAGCTAAGGAAATCAAGGAAATTACGGGTCCCTGCCTCATAAACTCAGTCCGGCGGCGAACTGCAAAACCTTGAGTCGTATGTTACAACTCCTGCCCGATTCGTCATAGTCTTTAACCGGCATGAAGTCGCTGCGAAGTGGCAGGGTAGCGATTGCGTGCGGCGTGTCCAACGGACCGTAACAGTAGTTACAGTTGCTAATCATCACAATTAAAGACAGATTCTTGGTGTTATTACGTACCAACAGTTTAAGGTAGAACAATTTTACTGCGGTAACAGTACTACAGACAGTAGATGACAAGCCTCTACCTAAATGGTCAGAGGGGGGGGAGGGGCGAAGGTTGGTCTACCTCGGTCAATTTACCCCTGATACGCCTATTTCCTATATATACTCAGTCACGTTCCTTCACCCGTACTACTGTCAGTAATACTGTTGCTCCTCTCATTACGCATCAGGTACCGTACGGTCAACCTTCCCTCTATAATCGTACCGATCAAGTGAAAGTACTACGATCCGTTGGACACGCTGATTGCGTGCCAGCTGATGATCGATGGCGAACACTACTTTTGAGTCTACGTAGAGTGACTACAGCTTCCGATCAAGATATTCATATCCTAAAGATATATGTGTAGGCGATGTACTGGGCCACGATTGACAAAATCTGCCAGCACCTCAACATGAATGACAGCGAGGCATGCTGCACGCAGTCTTGCAACAAGCCTAATGTGTTACCGCACGCTGCAAGAGCCTTTGCAATACCTCTTTTGGGCTAAGCGTCCTCAAATTCGTGGCTCTCAGTACCATATGTCCGAGTTACGAGTATATTCATACATATGGTGATGCTTAGCCTTTCCCTAGGTTTGCCAGCGATTCGCAGTGAAGGGCTGAAATCGTGGTGAAAAAAGTGAGCGGGTTCTGCAGAGTAAAAGCACAAGTATGGAAATGACCCGACCCAGGAGAAGATGCACGAGTTTGAGACTGTCTATTCATCGCCACAGCCAGAGGCTCATGCAAGCCGAGTAAGCCTGCCAGCGTCGCAACTACCAGCAGTATTTAGAGATAAGGGGCGAAATATTTGAACAACGGACCAGGGCATATGAGTCTACCCAAGATGTGAGGCCACGCTGGATAACGTTACATCCGTCATTTGGTGCTAGTTAACGATACGAGGTCTTATACTAGCACGAACTCGCTGCCAAAGTATATGTTCGTAGCTTATCACTTTGCATGGGGCTTCATCAAGCGTTCAATGCGTTCAATCCTCGTCAACCAATAGTTCCGAATCTTGTCGTTATGGCCTCACTCCAGCATCCAAGCATCAGGATCGTCATACGTCTCCTACAGCTTGCGTTCGCCTTCGCCAGCCTCGCAATCCTGTGCATTAAACTCTAAGCGTACGGCTTCGCATTATGACCATACTTTCTAGATTCAGATATACCGCTGGCCATACTCACACTCTCAGCCACTGTCGCCGGTATCTTCCTTTTCGGCAGAACGTCGGTTTCGCAGCTATACCAGTATGTGCTTCAAGGATGTGCAAACACCGGCGTGTGTCATGTATGTATCCACAATACTACTGGGGATAGGAACCAGCACCGTAGGCGAACCACCTTCAATATACCGAATCAGCCGACTGACGTGGAGATAGCTGGTGGCGATCGAACTGAGTGAGAGGAATCTCAAGCTGTGAGGAACAATGAATTGCGCACGTCATGTGTAACGATATTCCTGCCCTGTGCAAGAACAGTCGAATCGTACTCATCTATTTGACTGTGACGATCGTAACTCTGGCCGTTCGTTTGGGCTTGGAGGTACTGCAAAAAAGTAGTGAGAGTAAGAGTCTGATGAAGGCAAGTCGCCAGTGTAAGAGTCTTGATTGACATCAATCACTAGAGCTTAAAGCATGATGCGGAGGACTCCAAGAAGGTCGGTGCAAACAACAGTGTCCCTAGAGGGAATAACGTCTATAGTTATGGGGTGCTACCAACAGTAAGAACCCGTACCAAACCAGGATATGTGCAAGGTTTCAGAAACCACAAACCTTGCTTCGTTACATCCGCGAGATTGACATTGAGTAACATTGCAGGAAACTGTACCTCATCGTTGTTGGTGATACCATACCCAGACAATTTGGTGACATTACAAACGACGATCTCCGCATCAGTGCGTGTCAGCCTTAAAATAATATCGATGACTAGTTTCCTTTGTGTCTCTGCTATGGTGATTGCCATCCGCACCTCTCTCAACATAACCGTTCGCCTCTCGCAGATCGCTTTTGCATGCACCATTCTCGCAGTGTCACTCTCCCTGAAACACATCGATGGGGATGCTGAGAAGTTCCTGAATCATCCGCCGACCCTTCTATTCGTAGCCGCAATCGGCGGTCTGACCACCGCTGGTGGGCAGTTTGGCCTAGCTCTGACATGGTACACATATCTCGTCAAGTATGGCCGCGTGGTGGATCTGCTGGGTATCGTGCTCAATCTGGACGCTGGATCGGTAAGTGTATGCCTTGTGCTGGGAGCCAGATCGCTGGTAGACTGGGAGCTGCTCGCGGTCAAAGTTAAGTGGATAAAAGAAGACTGCCCGACACAAGGTAGGTGGGGAGAGATGTACAATGGACTGAGAGAAGCTGCTTGTGGCGAGGGGTCAAAGATGAGTTGGCTGATTGGCGACAAGTGCGAAAACGTGGGGTTGCGATGCAGATTTAGTCGAATTGCATCCATCCTGTGCTTCGTTGTAGCAGCATTGCTGCTTGTGACTCTGGCGTTCGGGAGCTTTGTCAAGGGGAGGCCTGGACCTCCAGCAGTAAAGGCGAGTAGAGCGACCGAGGACATCCTCAGAACAGCTTGTCTTACAATTGGCAGCGAAAGTAACGCCAAGACGGCGATGTTGAGATAGACACGGGCATCCAAATAGCTTGAGCTGTTGATTTCGTCTCGGTTCAAGCGCGATATGCCGGAAGTAGAGCCAGCAAGGAAGAAAGAACGGGGGTAAACAAACAAAGTGGATTAGATAGACACTCGAAGAATTGTGGCATGCTCGTACTTAGATGTCATTCGCTCCTATCAATCTCCTTCCTGAGCCATCATGGCTTCACATCGCTATCCTTGCTTCTCTTCAGCATTGTCCACCTTGCTTTGCTCAAAGCATCAAAGTCGTCTTCTAGACAGGGCATGACTACTTTCATGTTAGACTTTGCTATCTCGTATTTCTGGAGTCACTCACGCTGCCGCAAGAGCTGCAGGACTTGTTGTCGCCGTCGATGCTAGCACCGCACTTGGGGCAGCTGCCGTGGAAGTTGACAAGGACCGTGGATGACTGCATTTCGCTTTTTGTGCAGATGTTCGGTTCTCTGTTCGTTGGATTCGAGGAAGTCGGTTCTGTTGTTGCTATTGTGAAGTCGGTGATAGCCAAGTGAGGTTGGAGGGGTAAGTGGGGTTGATATGGGAGCTATGGCAAGGCTAGTCAGCTAACGCATGCACCTCAGCTGACCTGGGGGCGGCAGCAGCGCTGTGTGGCCTGATTGGGTACGGTGCTGGCGAGCGTGGGATGAGTTGGTGAGAGAGAGCCGGCCAGGGTGTTGCAAGATCGGACATGGAAGAGAGAACATCCCGATGCTGACGGTGAGCCAGCAACAAGGATGTGGAGCCCATGGATGGCTTGTGATTCGCCTCTTTTACCGATTCTCTACTTTACCTGATGTGACAGATTACTTGGCCGTTGATGACTGCAAACCAGCCGTCTTCCTTCTTCTCCATCTCTCGGAATGTCGCTGCAATTTCCTCGAGCTCAGCCTCCGTACCGTGGTTGCCGTCCAGCACTCGTTGCTTGTAGTCGCTCTTAATCGTCCTGTCCGCCCAAAGGCCGCACCACTAAGCTGCTATCAGTATTGCGTCGGGGATGAATTGTATGATGAGCTTACCCAGGCTCGTTCCTCGGGCGTAGAGAAGCACCAAGACCCAATACTCGCCTCGATATCCTGTCTAGGTATCCCAGCCTGCAGTGCAATAGAATGCAGCATCTTGCCCATGTTGGGATACGCCTTCAGCCCCTTTGCTACCCTGATGTATAGGTCTTTCCACTTCTGCATGCCTGGGTGCTCGGGGTACCAGTCCATAGCGCCGTAGTCACAGTCACGCACTGCAACAATACCACCTTTCTTTGTGAGGCGCACCATTTCCTTCATGCAACCTAAAGGATCCTGCAGATGTTGCAGTACCTGATGTGCGTGGACCACGTCGAAGCTGGCTTCTTCAACACCATCAAGACCCTGCCAGTTGTGGATGTCGCCGACCTCAAAGCGTACGTTTGTGACGCCCTTCTCCTCAGCATGTTGTCTTGCTTTCTCAATCACATCGGCGGAGGGGTCGATCGCGTACACGAAGCCCTGCGGCAGGCGAGACGCGAGATCGACTGTGATGGTGCCGGGACCACAACCCACATCGAGGACTTTTAGATTGGGTCTGAGGTAGGGAATGAGGTGAGGCGCGGAGTTCTCGACGGTGCGCCAGCTGTGAGAGCGAAGGACCGAGGCGTGGTGCCCGTGAAGGTATGGCCCGGACATGGCTGGAGACCGAGGGTGTTGTCAAAGATATGTCTGTTCGGTAAGCAGTTGAATTATGGGTGTCTTCGCAAGAAAGACAGATGAATGCAGGCAATGATCGTAAAGCTGCTAGCTGCGCATGGGAGCTTTATAGCTGAGCGCCAACCGCACGAATCCTATAGCTACGGCTGTGCCGACTTCGCTGCTTTGCGAGTGCGGAGATATGCGTCACTAGTGAGCCTGTGAGATGACTACGACTGAAGCCGTTCGGAGGATGTTGCGTCGATGATGTCGAGGGGAAAGCATCCCCTCAACTCCTCCGATGCCGGCCCATCGAGGTGCTCACTGCTTAGTCATGTCACGGCCGCACAACTTACCATGCCCGCCAGATCTCATCATCTTCCCTAGCTCGCCACACATCCTGCACCAGTCCCCGACCCTCATATCAATCATACGCTCGTCGGTGTCATTCAATGTCGGCAGGCGACAGCATGGTCATCTTAAGGTCGTATGAGAAGCAGAGCAGCGGCGAATGCTATAACCGCTACTTCTTCCGCATAAATCCATAAGAGGTTGAAAATAAGTTCTTCTGCCCGACTCGCCGTCTGTCGTGGTACCATTTTGAGGGTGCCGTGGTACGCCTTCCCGTGTTCCGTGTCGACATGACCTAACCAGCTAGTTAAGCCTACTATGGGCCTATTTGCTCCAAGTTTGCAAGAACACCAGGACAGATAACAAAATCCATCCCCTAGAGTTGTTGCTAAGATGCTAACTGCGAACTCTCTGCTGTTGCCGGTGCCTCTTATACATGCACCTCTACAAAACTCATCGGAAAATCGCAGAAAGCCAACTCAGTCCAAACCCCCCTACTGCAAACCGAGAGCGGAGAGCTGTGCTAAGGAGGCCAGGCATCGCCAAAGCGTCGAGCAGTAAATGCGCCACTACCTGCAATCGTTGTACCGAAGCTCTCGATCATTGGAGTGGCATGCTGCGCTCTGATGCAGTCGCTAATCCGCCCGACACAATCCTCGACCAAGGATGGATGATGATACAGCACAGTAATCGCACCAGACAAGCTCCCCAAAGCAGTACCGAGTCTACTCGTAGTTTTTTTTATTAAAAAAACATCTCCGCCTAGCAGGTATGCAGCGATTCCCTACTCGCCGTCCTTGTGATTGTGCACCATGCCCACTTTGCTCTTGGTGTAGATTATCAGAACTGAACAGACGCGGATGCCAGTTATCTCAATCTCATAGTCAGATCCCCAGCTGTAGCCTTTGGTTTCGTCCATTCCGAATTTTGTATGTGCCGCACGTTTAATCAAGTCCGCAGCTGCACATTTGATGCTCTCTACACGACTCCGCCACCATTGCTAGTATTGTCACCTTCAATGATGTTCTTGTTCAGAGTCAAGTCCCGCCCTAATTCCTCGCGTCTGCATTTCTCTCCAGTATAAGGCTTTGGATTCGTGGGCTAGTCAGGCTTTTTGGGGTCTGGCGTCGGTGTTGGCGAGCAGGCAGGTGAAACAGGCAAGTGGCTGTAGCAGTATTCATCAAGTCAAGACATGGGAGGCTGCTTTCATCGTATCCAAGATGATACCTGAGCAACGCCCAGATAGTGCTCGCAATCTCCCATTTGGCACAAACACACATTCGCACCATCTCTGCAGAAAATGTAGTGCCGGTTGTATCTTGCTTGATTAGATTGTTGACGTGTCTCTAAAAGAACATGACCAGAGGTACAAACCCTTGGGTCGGTGGTCTCCACCGGCGGACTTGGCAAGGTGCTGTGACTTATGCCGTCTTGTCGCCGAGCTGCCTGCTGATGTTTGCCAGCGGGGTTGATGTCGCGCAAACTGCTTGCTCATGGGAGGCATAGCCGGACTCCAGGTTCCGAAGGCTTCACCGAACGCCTGCAGGTGTCGAAACAGCAGCAAGGTGCGTTCTGGCTGAGATGATTGAACGTACTTGAGTGGGCACGAGCGAGTACCGGCTGTTGTACATTTGATAGGCAGTCTTATTTGAACTCGTTCATTGAAGGTAGATGTTACCAGCTCATTGCTCATCATCTATGTTCCAAATCAACCCAACATTACGCCACGGGTCGTCTACCCCAGATAGCCACCCATACTACCACTATATGCACTCGAACACGCGTTCCACAACGCAAGGGTATATGATATGAAGAAGGAAACAACGCAGCCTTGTCGGAAAATGTATGGTATGCTCTAAGAAGCAGTGTTGAGCGCAATGCCAAAGTGACGTCGAGATGAATGCTGAGTAATGGCGTATTGCGCCGCGCTATGCACGAGTAAAAGGCCGCTCCAGAAAGTGGTGTGATTTGAAGGAAAGAGTAACAAAGTAGTCGTAACGTTACGCAAAGTCGACGGGGGTTACGAAGCCTATGATGGAGATCGTCGGCAAGGGTATCGGTATCCAAGTCGGCAATTGAGGGGTTTCGCGGAAGGATGCGTGGACCGGTCCGGACTACGCCGCAGCGTGGATGGGCGTTGTCGTCTCGTTCGATTCGGGAATGCCGCAGATTGGGCCTCCAGATTGCGCGTTCAGCAGCCAGTCTGCGTTGTCGAATTGGGCGTTGTGTTGGCTTTCCCAGTCTTTCCGCCACATTTCGTATTTGAGATCCCATCTTTGTTGCAGCCTCTTCCGGCGCGCTTCTATTACCGTATTGAGGCGCTCCAACTCCTGCGCGTGCTGCCATTCTTCCGCGGCCTTGTCCTTCTCCCACTCTGCGGCCATCTCCTCTAGTTCCGCCTCTTGCTTTTGCATCTTCAGCTTCATCGCGCGATCTTGCCGCGACCGCAGGACATTGATTGCGCTCTCATGTTTTCGGGGTAGACCTTGCTGAATCAGGCGTTGACGGTCGAGTTTCTTGAAGTCGTCCTGCGTGACCGTGTGCGCAAGGTCTGGATCCGGATTGGACGAGAGGCAATATGCCTCCATGTGTTTCAGTGCTGTGGCCACATTCTGTGTCTCGAGACGTTGCGCTTTGCGCATCGTGTCCTCTGCGGTGATCTGTGCGTCTTCGAGGTCCTCGAGCTCGAGAATATGCTGTGTAGCGTAAGCAACTTGAGCGACGTTACGCGGTGCAACTTCGCTTACCTGCTCCTTCCGCGCATCCTTGTTGTTTTCGTGTTGGGATGCAAGCTGTTCAAGGGAGTAACACTGTTGCGCGTGGAGGTCGTTCCGCTGTCTGCTTTCAAAGGCTGATACCTTTTCCAGTTGCTCTTTCTGCTGGGCTTTGAGGCTTTTGAGGGCTTCGTTTGCGAGAGATGAGCTGCCGGTCGGGAGCTGAACGGAGCATCGGCGAGGTGGGGTATTTAGCATTGATTTGGAGATTACGAGTAGTCTCGTCTTCTCGGCTGGCCGGGGCAACTCAATCGACGACATGCCGTTCTCGCTGTATCCAGAATCCCGCAGTGAACTCAATTCTGGTGATCGCACGGCGCCTTCTAGAACACGGTCCGTCTCTACTTTGGTCAAGACAGCGTCGAGGGTGGCTCGCGGTAGTGGGATACCGCAGCAGCTGGGTATGGCTCCTTCCTTGACCAGCAAGGCCTCCTTGATGTGAGCGCGAATGGCGGAGGTGGACAGGGAGTGACCGCAATCGAGCTTCGGCCCTCGGTGTTTGCCGTGGTGTTTGTGGTGTGAGGGCGAAGTGCAAGCGCTACACGGTCAATCAGCGGGGTGCTCTCACCACACAGCGAACCAGCCTACCTCGAATTCCTCCTGAACATGGAGAGAAATGAAGCACGTTTTCTGCGTGTGCTGGTCTTCTGCAGCGATGAGGCGCTTGACGACATGGAGTGCGCTGCTGAGAAGGTCGACGTGGTCGAGCGGCGCTGCTTGAAGTCTGCCGGGAAATAGTCCATGGGCGAGTCGACGGCAATGGAGACTCTGGCAAGCGTTGGCGTGATTTGCGGTGGGGGCAGGCGCTTCGCTGGAGGCTGATCCCTCGAGGTCCAGAAAGGGTCCGTCAAGCCAGTGGACTGCGTCTGGTGGGAGTGGATTGAGAGCGAGCTGCTGCGGGCGCTGCCTACTGTTGTGGTGGACACTGCTCTTGAGATATCTTGCACCGGGCACAGGAACCGGTAGGGATCCTCGATACCAGACTCGCGGGCCAATAGTGCGAGCTGCGCATCGACGTCGTCCTCACTCTGGTTGACGGGCAGGCCAAGTGCTTCGCGCAGATAGGCGGCGTCGTCGAAAACTTGCGTGGTGGTGAGGGCGTTGTCCCTCGGCGGTTGAGGCATTGCGCCGGAGCGCGCATACACTTATGATAACGATGTCAAGACGGACTCGAGCGACATGCGGGTGGGCGTGCGTTGTTAAGGTTTGTGGTGTTGCTTAGTCTCGATGGCCTTCAGCTGCAAGGACCGGATCGGTGCCCATTCAGAAGAAAGGATCAGCAGCGCGGGCACTTCTTGACGTGGGCGGCAGGCGCGAGTGGGATGGGGGGAAGCGGCGGTGTGAATGCTACCGGCTGCTAGGCGCGCTTCGGCAGACTGCACACGTACATGTACGTGTAGTCGATTACGGATTGAGACGTTGTAGATTCTGGGATTATGCGCCGGCACAGTAGTGCTGCATTCCTCGCAGCGCGGGCCAAGCATCAGAAGGCTGCACCAATCGCCCTTTCATAAGTACTAGCGAACACCGGCTCTCAGCTAACACGGCTGCAGCTACCCGCCGAAGTTACGGCTCGCTGACAAGGCCCTGCTCCCTTTGAGCCCATCACCACGCCGCACAAGGACGAACAGCGTCCGGACTTTCTTCCCCCACGCATCATGTACAGCTACAGCCGGCGTTTTCGTACGCGCCCACTGTCAACCCAGCAGTCTCCACAGCACCCTGCATACAAGTCTCCGCTCAGATCACGGCCGTGCGAACAAACACAGCACACACGCCGGTTTGCTCATCTCGTGATGTCCACACCAGCCAACCGCGATCCCGATATGTTTGACGTTCCGCTAGCTGCCAATCGCGGAGGATGATTAGGCTTCACCGCCTGCTAGCGCATCGCAGCTCGGTGACGCTAGGTGGTCCACGCCGGAGTCCTGTCAATAATGTCCGTCATGCGGAAACCTTGGACGCTCTCATCATCGACCATGGAACGGACCTCCTGTTCGCTCATTGAAATGCATTCGCTTGAGCCAATCAGCGCGCCGAGGTGGGGAAATGGTGGTCACTTGTAGCGCACCATTCGACGACACGTCGGACGGCTAGTCTGAAGGGGACTGTTGCGGGCTTCAGAATAGGAAGGGTCGGCGTCCTCCTCTGCTCTGGTTCTGCTCTGGCTCTGCTCTGGTTCTGCTCTGCTGTTGTTGGTGCACGATGCAAAAAGTCCACCTCAACTGAGCGGTGCTGAGCATGTTGCGGCACTTGTCAACTGCCGCCTGCCTTGTCAAACGTCCGGATCGAGCATCACCGCTGCAGCGGGCCGTGTTGTGTTCATCGAACGCAAGGGAGCAAAGTGTCACGGCATCGGCTCTGCGATGGGACAGGAACCGCTCTTTGTGCGACGCCCACCCGCTACAATGGCAGTCGCCGACTTGTGCTTCTAGACAACAGTCCCGCACGGCAAGGCACCGATGGCGGTCTATTTGCAGCCCGGAATGGGCGTGCCCGCCAGCAAGAAGTGTTGCTGCGCGCTTGCCGTCGAGCTCGTGATGGATGCGGCATGTGAATAATGTACACTTCGCAGCCGCTCGCAGACACCACTACCTATCCTGAGCCTCCTGTGCGACATCCCACCCACATCGCATCGCATCGGTACCGTCCTAGGGACTGCATGTTGTACGTGATGCAGCCAAGGCGCGCATCATGCAGGGCGAGCGTCGCTAAACGCACCGGTGAACGCTGCGCCTGTATACCAGCAGCTTCCTGTCGGCAGACAGATGGTCCGAGACAGATGCAGTAGATAGTCCTGTGCCGAGACAGATGCAGTAGATAGTCCTGTGCCAAGACAGATGTAGACCTGTTAGCGAATAAAAAGCGGGGCCAAGTGATTCGCACGATGACACCAGACCAACGGAGGGCACGTCTGTGTGTCATTACGAGCCCGCGTCCCGTCCGCGACAAGAAAGCTTGTCTGCGCGTCCTGCAAAGTAGAGCCTGCGATGAGGTTGGAATGAAGATGTATTTATTACAAGGACTAGAAGCTCGGCGTATATCCATCGGCCGTTACAAGGGGTTTTGTGCAGGGCGAAGCGGTGCAGAGTACAACGTGCAACGTACAGCGTGATGGGGGATGTGCGGACCGGGCGAAGAAATGTAGAGTACAGTGTACGGACATGTAAAAGGTACAGTGGTGTATGCAAGGAGCGCGAGTCAGCGCAGTGGAAGGTGATCAGCGCAGGGGAAGGTGATCAGCGCAGTGGAAGGTGATCAGCGCAGTGAAAGGTGGGCAGCGCAGTGGGAGGTGATCAGCGCAGTGAAAGGTGGGCAGCGCAGTGAAAGGTGGGCAGCCCAGTCTGCGCTGGTTCAATACGTCCTGTCTTCCTGAACGCCGTGGGTTATGCAAAGAAATACAGCAGACGAGACAATGACCGTCTATCCCGAGATGAGCACCCACAAAAGGAAGACTGCCGCGCGTTAGTCTGGAGACGTTGATGTTGCACGCAGAAAGGAGGAGCTTACAAATCATAAGCACACCGAACATTTTCGCAACGAGCCACCTGTTGCCCTGGACGCGACTCCAGTACTTGATGAGCTCGCGCTGCGCGCCCTCGACGTTGTCGACTACATCCTCGGTGTTTGCGTCGATGCGCTGGATCTGCTCGCCCTGCTCGGACACCATCTGCGCCAGTTGGCTGAAGATGCCTCCCAGCTCCTGGATGGTGGACTCGATGGATTCTATCGCCTGGCCGCGCTGCTGGATGTATGCGTTCTGCGGCTGCGCCTCCTCCATGAGCAGCAGCTGTGCGTCGGACTGGGGGCCGCCGCGCGTGAGAGCCGACGAGCCCGAGGGATCCAGCGATAGCAGGTCTTGGTGGGCGGCGTTTGTGTTCTTAAACTCCCCTGGCGAGCGGCCCCGTTGCGGGGTCTGGTAGAGCGGGGAGTCTGTGCGGCCGGGGTCGAGGGTCGACGACGACTGCGCGGTCGAGAGGAACTGCTCCGTCCGCGAGCGCGATGCCTGCATGTTCTTGGTCCGCACCTCGAGCACGTTCTTGAAGTTTGTGCCCACGTTCTGCAGTTTGTCCTTTAGCAGCAGCACGACGTTGGTGTTGTGCTCGCCCTCCTGGTCGGCGCCGGGCTTGGCCTTGGGGTGCAGCTTCGCGTTCATGTGCTGCAGCCTCTGGACCTGTCCCGAGAGGGCCGTCATGTCCTGCTTGATGACAAAGGTGAGCTCGTCAAACTCGACGGGGCGGTCGTCGAACAGCGTCTTGCGGCGGGCCAGCTGCGACAGCCGCTCCAGCTTCTGCATTGTGCTCGCGACTCCGCGCGCGACGTCGGCGGCATTGCGCGCAAACTCTGAGCGCTGCCGCTGCGGCGAGTGGCTTGCGCGCGCCCTTTCCTGGGCTGTGAGGAGCGACTGGCGCTGCGCTCCGGTCTTGGCCTGGGCCTGTCGTCGCTGTGCCTGGGCGAGGATGGAGCGGAACTCGTCGGTCCGGTCCTGGATCGAGACGGCCATGGCGGCGGCGGCGGCGGTGCGCAGAGGTGCGGCGCAATGTCCGAGCGTCGGTGACGGTGGTCGGGTGGGTGTGTCGCTTGCGGGTGGGTGTGTCGCTCGCGGGTGGGTGTGTCGCTTGCGGGTGGGTGTGTCGCTCGCGGGTGGGTGTGTCGCTTGCGGGTGGGTGTGTCGCTTGCGGGTGCGTAAAAGGGAGCAGTGGTGTGCTGCGCTTCGGAGCCGGCGAGAGGCGCGGGCAGTCGGCGGCGCGTCTGGCGCGGGGGCAATAATGCGTCGTGTCGGGCGCGGAAGCAATGTGTCGTGTCGGTCGCGGAAGCAATGTGGCGTGTCGGGCGCGGAAGCAATGTGGCGTGTCGTCGTGTCTTGTTGGCCGCGGGCGCAATGTGTCGGGTTGGCTCGATTCAGGGCTGGGGGCCATGTTCCCCGAGCCGGCCACCTCACCCGTGAGTCCCCGTGGCGCAGCGGTCCAGTGGCGCAGTAATACAGTGGCGTAGTGGCGTAGTGGCGCAGTACAATGCTGGCTGCTGGCTGCTGGCTGCTGGCTGCTGGCGGCTGGCGGCTGGCTGACGCATCGTCCCTGGCCCTGCAGCGTGAAGCCTGCTTTGGGCTCGACCCGACCCGCGCTGCTCTCGCGACCTCCCATCTCCACGCTCTCTTGCGCACGAAGCGGGCACCACAGGCAGCGGGCACCACAGGCTTCCGCGGCGCCGCTACCCAGACGGCCTCCCGTCACTCGCATGCGCTGCGTCCTCCAGCCACAGTAGGGCAGCAGCCGATCCACGCCTCGCGCACGACCAAGCAGAACCGTCGGCTTCTGCAGGCACGGACTGCAGCCTCACCTCCACCATGTCGGGCCCGTTTCGCTTCCACCAGCCGGCCGCCCAGTCGCCGCTGTATGTGGCGTCCCGCGCGACTTTGTGCCCGCCGTGCGCTGACAATGACGCAGGGAGCGAGTCGCCTCCCCCCTCGCCGCGGATGGCCAGCCCGTGTCCTACAAGACCAACGTGAACCGCTCCAAGACGAAGAAGTGGGTCGAGGCGAAGAAGAACGCATACGACGGCGACGACTGGGGCGACTACGACGAGTACGACGAGTACGGCGTGGACACGACGCCGGACCCCGACCCCGAGCCCGCACCCGCGTCGAACCCCCGGCCCTACGGCCAGCGACCGCAGTACGACACGCCGTCGCGCAGCTTCACGGATCCCGCCCAGCAGCTGCCGCTGCCGAGAGCGCGCAGGAACTCGTTCGACGCCGGCGAAGAGCAGCGCGCCTTCTCTGCGTCTGCGCCCCGCCCCCAGCAGCCGCCGCCGGCGCCGGCGCCGCCGGCGCCGCCCAGCTCGCCGCCACCAGCCACCCAGTTCCCGCCACCAGCCACACAGTTCCCGCCACGCAGGAGCAGCATCGGACAAGGCGGCGCCGCGCCCGCCGACTTGGTCCCCGCGGCCTCGTCGCCGCGAGAGCGCGCGGGCAGCCAAGACAAGCCGCTGCCCTTTATCCGACCCGCCGACATTTACAGGCGCGTCGAGGAGGAGCGTCGGCGGGAGTCGATGGAGTCGCAGCCACGACCCACTCTCGACTCGCTCTCCTCTCCGTCCAGAGACGAACCGCCGTCGCCGGTTGCGGACAGGAGGACCCTGCAGCCTCTCGAGACGGTTGCCGAAAGGCAGAGCGAGTGCCTGGGCGACCTGCACGCTGGACCACATGCAACAGAAGCGCAGCGGCCGCAACAGGACCGAGTCCCGTCTGCGCTCAAAGGCATCTCGACCTTTGACAACGAATTCTGGTCGAGTGGGCCGGACCTGCAGGCGCCTGCCAGCCAGGCGCCTGCTGTGTCACCCACCCAGGATCAGGGCTTCCGCTCGGTAGTCGACCAGGCCTTCACCCGCAGCGATGACTCGCGCTCCGTGCCGCCCACGCCTACATCCAAGGACTCGGACTCTGATGTGGACCTGAACAGAAGCCATACTGACAGTGCCTCTGGGATCAGTCCCATCATGAGCCGAGTGCCCAGCTCTGCCACGGCAGCGCTGAAGAGTCGCCGTCTTGGCGACGGTAGCACACCCGTCATCGCAGAAGAGCCACCCGAGGCAGGGTGCTCAGTCTCCAGGCCAACCTCTGGCAACCTTGCTCACGCACCACATCCCTTCCAGGCCCACACACGCAACGCATCCAGCACCTCACTTGCCCGCAGTGGTCTGGCAACACCTACTGGACGTGACAGCCCTGCGCGCTCGCCAGCCTTTGGCCCACAGACGACATTTCCCGCGCCAGAAGTCGCACAGATTGCGACAGACAGCCCCGACTCACCAGACGGCATGCAGGGTGGCCTAAGCGGTCCTCATTCTGCCTACGCCACACGCGAAGCAGACATGGCCACTGCCACGCCGGGCAGTCCAGTGCGAGGTGCGCCAGAGCGAGGTGCGCCAGAGCGAGGTGCCGCCGAAAGGCAATCGCAAGATGCTTTCCTCGAATCGCACGATGCTTTCCTCGAATCGCAAGATGCTTTCCTCGAATCGCACAACGCGCAGTCGCCAATCTCCGACGCATTGCCGCGAGACCGCTCCGAGTCGCCCAGCAAAGGCCGCGTGCAGGCGCTGGCCGGCAAGTTTGGCGAGGTCTCACAGTCCAGGCGAGGTTCGACGCAGTCCAACACCTCGAGAAACAGCGTGCAGTCCTGGGAGCGAAGCCGCGATCACTCACGTGCCCCGTCGCCTGCCAAAGGCGACCCTAGCAAGCCTGGCAGCCCCAAGAAAGAGTTCAGGCCGCACCTGCCTGGTGGGTGGGAGTCGTACGCCATCACCACTCCAGCGCCTGTAGATTGGTCCGAGGCAGAGAAAGGGCTCAGCGCAGAGAAGGCATCCGGTCTGGCGTCAGGTCCGGCGTCCGGTCTGGCGTCAGGTCCGGTGTCAGGTCCGGCGTCAGGTCTGGCATCAGGTCAGGCATCAGGTCCGGCATCAGGTCTGGTGTCAGGTCCGGCATCAGGTCAGGTATCAGGTCTGGCATCAGGTCAGGCATCAGGACCGTCATCAGGACCGTCATCCATGTCTCAGGCCGACCGCCTCGAGGAAGATCGAGGTCGCGCCGCAAACAAAAACGACAACTCGTCAGCCCTGGGAGAGATTGATCTCACACCGACAACGAAAAGACACCAGGCTATGGAGGTCGAACAGCCTGCTGAGGATCCAATTCTGGCCCTCAAAAACGCTGGCGCTGCCATGACCGAGTCATTCCGGTCTGCGGTCGGGTTAGGAAGCTCGAGTGAGAGTGCTCAAGAGCAGGACCGCCCGTCTCATGGCGATGTATTCATGTCACGGCCCTTGCACATGGAGCGGACGGAATCTGCGTTGTCGAGCATACCGCCAACACCGCCAGCCAAAGACACACCTACATCAGAGTTCCCACCCACTCCCCCTCTCAAGGCAACGGCACCGGAATCCCTCGCAAGGCCTGAGCGACCCGCGATCGTCCCACAGCTCAGCACCGATCCTTCAGCCGATGACCAGGAGAGCGACCGTCTGCGAAAGGAGATTGTCGCAAGTCTGAGCCCGTTGCGGATGGCCACGGTCCCGTCATCCGACCCAGATCACAGCCCTCTTCGCCCAGACAGCAAGGGTGCTGATCGCGCAAGTTCAATCTTGGACAGCTATTATGCTGAACTGGAAAGAGATTTGCCCCGGGCCTCGACCGATCTGGAACGCGACATTCCCGAGCTTGCTCCTTTGAAGTCAGCATCTTCGGCATACTCCCTCACACAACAGAAGCCTGCAGCTCTCGATCATCGATTCAGCTGGGAATCCAACACACCCCAACTCATGGCGCTTGAGGACGAGCAGAAGTCTGCCGCGGTTTCAGAGCCTACAGAGGTTGCCCAAACGCAACTGCTTCCTTCTCCAACAATCGAGCGAGCAGTGGAAGAGGAGCACCAGCAATGGAACGGAGGCATCCCTGACGAGCCATATTTCGGACCAGGCCACACCTTTACTGTCACGAAGCCAGAGCCCATGACCGACGCGGAGCTTGCCGCTCAAGCCCCGTCCTCACCGCTGGACACTGGCGCGTCTCTTACCAGTCCTCCCACACGTGAACAAACGAGGTCTCCGGGTCTCCATATTGTCAATTCCGCCGTAGATCCTGAGGCTGTTGATTTGCCTCCGCGCTGGAGCGCAGAGCATGCTCCTCAGCCGCCGGAGGTTGAAAAGAAAGTCGACAAGGAGCTCCCCGCGTCTCCACCGCAACAGCCGCTTGAACAAGAGACCAACCCTGCAGTCTCTGCTCACACAGCACTGACTGGTACGATCCAAGCACCAGAATCCTCTGCAATCCACGAGCCCGAACCCAAGTCGCCCACCTCGCCTAGATCGCCATCGTCAGATAAGCCACTGGGAGCCCGAGAGATTGCGACCATTGGCTCAACCGCCCAGCGCATTGCTACCTATAACAAAACCCGTGAACAGTGGGCCACAACTGATCACGGACTTGGCGACTGGATCACTGCTACTTTCCACGCAGACCCAAGCCTTGCCACGCAAGCCGCGCAGCCTCCTCAGCTCAGGCCACAGTCAGGAACTTTCCGTCACAAGCACACTGCATCCCTCGCCATGCTTGGCAAGTTCACTGGGTCGAGCAACAGCCAGCCACCAGGTGCATCCTCGGAGCAGTACAACTCGGCAGGTGCACAAGTCCCTGCCTCCATGGGCTCTCCAACTGCAGGAGCTTCGAAGAGCTTCCTAGGCCGGACGGGAAGCCACTCGATCCAGACTCAACAAATGCAAGCCAAAGGCAAAGACCTGCTGCACACCGCTGGTGTTTTGAGCGGTAAGGGCATGACCAGTGCCAAAGGCTTGTTTGCAAAGGGCAAGAGCCGCTTCAACCGTGATAAGGTAGAGAAATAATCTCCTTCTTGTCAACCTCCCCCCCCCTTTGGAGCAACGACACAATCCCACGACCGTGACGTTGCTCTTGTAGCCCAACAGAAGGATGGCGCCTTGTACTTGGAAGACGTTGGATGGAGAGTCCTTGATTTTGATTTGCGATCTTAAGAGGCGTTCTCGATATCATGATTTTTGTTTGAAGCGCACAACATGTCCGGTCCTGTCCTGTTTGTACGGTGTCCCACTTCCCTCTTGCGTAGTCGTAGTCATCGAAATGTTAACCCTACCTTCTCTTACCACCCACCGTCTCCGTGCTGATACGCATGTGACGCAGACCTCCGCGCCTTCCCACCAAGCCCCCCTCGACATCGATCTCGAGGCGGCGTCGCTCTCGCCCACGACCGCAGCCGTGCCCGCCAGCCCTGTGCAAGAGAAGAGACGACGTCGTTTCTCCTCGCCGTTCCGCCGCTCGAGATCCAGACCTCGATCAGCAAGCCCCGGGTTCCCCAGCACGACCTCATTGGTCTCCACGACTTCGTTGAATGCACATGCACACGACATACCAGACATCCCAAAAGCCTTCCAGGGTCGGCCGCACTCGTACCACGCCCCGGACCTGGGTATGCATCCCGCATTCCGGCGCTCGACGGAGCACTTCTCGCCCGCGTCGCCGTCGTGGGGAGGTGGAACACGAACACGAACACAATCGCACTTTGTTACGGAAACAGAAGTCCAAGACGATACCGCGCCGCCGGTACCTCCCATACCCGCGGGTATCGCGCATGAGCGGCACAGAAGATGTCGAAGCTGGGGTACTGCGGGGTTGGTGCTCAAATCAGATATCCGATACGCCACACCAACAGCACCGGGTTCGAGAAGCCTAGCCGCCAGCCCGGTTACTACCCACTTCGACGTGCCGGACAGTGCAGGCGCGTTTAAGCCAGCTGTCCGCGCTCCCTTGACTGATGATGCACGAGGTGACGTCGGCTCGAGGAGGCTCAGCGAGGGGATTACGAAGGGCTTGTGGATGGGCGATATGTCGCCTGTCCTTACGCCGCGGAATGATGTCCAGGCGGTGCTCCCCATGGACGCTGACGGCGCGCTGGGAGCAGCAGCTCTGCCGCAGCGGTCTGAAGACCACGATGGTCCTGTGGATTCTCACACACAAGAGTTGAATGGGGACGGAGGTAGCGTTGTGGGAGATGAGCAGCGACTGATGGACTCGCACAATTCTCCCACAGGGGCGCACGTGCCGTGGCCAGGCACAACGAGCCGCTCAGCCGACGCAGACGAAGCGTCTTCGCCGCAGACATTCAATGTGCTGCGAGCTGGCGATGTCAGCCCGCTGCTTCGTTCGTGCAGGGCGTCGCTGCTGGAGGTGTCTGAGGGTGAGTTGGAGAACCTGGGTGCTTCTAGTCTGGGCGTGACTGGCGGGAGGGTCCATGATGGGTGTTCCCGCGAGGCTATTGCTACTCCCACCGCATACGCAGATGATGACATGCCACCGAGGGCCTCCAGCCTGGAACCCCCCTCTGCCGACGAAGACAAGCAACGCGGCCAGGCCAATCTTGAGACCATGGATGTCGGCGCTGGTCAGGTGTCGCCCCTCAGCGACCGAGCTGATAGCCCTGCGGCCAACGCTCGTTCGACTCACGCGCTCGATGTTCAGTCTGCACTTGAGCGCAAGTTGGTTGGGGCAGGAGATGTTTCGCCAGTTTCTACAGAATCCTCTGTTTTCGTCGCCGTGCCTTCAACAGGTGCTGAATGCATCACGCGTGAAATCAACGTTGGTGAAGCGTCAGCAAGACCCGGCACCGAAAGGTTCTACACTGCCGGCGTAGGCTTCGACCTTCAATCTCCCCACGAGAAACCATCGGACTCGAATGCAGACAGGGCTATGGCTGAACGCCCTCGTATTGAGAGATTCCAGACGGCGCGGGAGGGCACGCAGGGGTCAAGCGAGCTGATCATCCCAAAAATCAGGCAGCCAGCAAGTCGTTACGCGACTGTTCTGGCTTCTGAGCCCATCGTGTCGTACAAAGAGTACACTGCAAGCTCATCGAGTTCGAGCATCAACTTGCTCGAGGTCAGCGCGGGCAAACCTCAGGCATCGAGTCCGGGCCCTTTGACCCCGCAGGCCGAGCGAGCCGAGCCGATGTCATCTGCAACTCGACGCGTTTCAGCTTCGCAGCTGCAGGTTGTCCACGCCGTCGAAGAGTATGCCGCATCCAATTCGTCTCTTGCATCATGGGATCAGGACAGCAACGCCGCTGATGCGATATCCGAGCCGGGCGCAGCCGTCGCGATGAAGGACGAAAGTGACCTCGTTACTCCTGTGGCGCAGGTGCCAAGGAATGCTGCTCACCACGGACAACAGGCTGACCAGGCTGGAAACTTCGACAACAATTCATCTCACGCGGCACCCAATGGATACTTCAACGAACACTCGACATCCGATTCTGTGCACCAGAAACATCAAAACCCGGCCTCGACGTCTAACATGACGGTTCCTGAGCGCTCAAAGTCGCTTCTGTCAATCATATCCTCAGCTGTCTCGAGCGTGCCAATTTCGCCTGCCTCGAGCAACGCCGGAAGGTCGACTCCATCGACAATTCACAGGATGCAGCGCGACTTTTCCAACGCCAAGAGCAGCAATCTCACAGATACGCAGATCCCGGAGGAGCCAGCGTCAGCCACAGATGATCAAACACCGACGGCCACGGACGAAGGCTATGATCTGTATGCCGACCATAATGGCGTAGTAAAAGATGTCCGCGATGGAAATGGCCAGCCTTTGCGAATTGCCAGCACACCGAACCCCGCTCCCGCTCAGCTAGCGCGAACGACTACTGGAACCTCGTCTATCGCTACAGCACCGGATGTGCAAGACTCGCCAAGTCGAAGATATAGCTTTGGGCGTCCGATGAGCTTCGTCTCTGGACCACATGACGATGATGGAAGGCCTCAGGATCAGATCAATCAGCCCCTGCCAGGCTCAACGGCAGTCCCACCTCAGTCGCAACAAAGATCGCAGCACCATTCGAGGACGTCTTCTGGTGCTATCTACTCGAGCTTTGAGCCAATGCAGGATGTTCATTGGCCGCCAGGTGAAGCTTCTTCGCTACCACCAGTTCAACCCACTCAGCCGCCAGCGCAAGAAGCTGCGCCCGCCAAGGTCGTCCGTCAGCCTACCCGTTTTGTTCCTCACTCCCGTGAGGAGGAAGATGACGAGGACGAGCAACCTTCTGCGCCACGAGCCTCGAATCTGCCACCTCAACGTACACCGCCTGTGATACCCAATGGGCAGCTGTCACCGAATGGTCTTCCACAGGCACAAAGCGTGCAGGACCCTCGCGCAACGCAAAACGTTCAAACTCAGCCTCGAAGTGTCTCTGCTCCGTTACAACATATGGCAATCCCGGGCCACGATTCTCGCGCCGTAAGCCAACCACTTGAATCACCCCCGACGGCGCCTCCGGCTGCATCGAGGAACGAGTTTGAGTATCAACAACAGATGATGCAGCTCCAAGCGAAGTATCCTCGCTTCCGCGGTAGAGAGAACCAGGGTGTCAATGCGCCACAATTAATCCCGAATCAACACGGGGACTTGGCTCCGGCTGCAGAGAAGCCAGCTTCGAAGCCAAGACTCGCTGCAGCTCTCAAGGGCATAGTTGGAAGAACCTCACCGAACGCTCCACCCCCGTCAAACGTACCCTCTGCGCAGCCATCAACGCTAGCTCCTACTGTACCGCCAACTGAGGCTAGCAAAGCTGGATCTTTGGTATCTGCAGTGAGCAGTATATCGCGCGAGCCAAACGCAGTAGCTCCCGGAGAACAACCGGGCGCCGTTGCTGGTCCGCAGCGTTCTCCAAGTCTTGGTGCAGACTCGCAATACAGCCATGTCAGCCACGGCTCTATGCAAGTGCAACCCGCACAATCTCGACAAGACCTCTCGATACCGCCGATACCTGCTCAATACCAGAGCTTGCATCCACAACAGCCACCGCAGCAACAAGCTCAACTCGCGCCACCGCAGCAGGCTGGGCAATCGCAAGGCCACCGCGCGTCTACCGGTGCCATGCCCGATGCAGGGAAGAAGAAGCGATTCGCGGCCTTCACAGGTCTGTTTGGCAAGACGAACCCAGCTGCAGAATTGCAAGGGAAGTTCAAGTTGTCGAGAGAAGAGAAGAAGGCGCAGAAAGCTCAACGACACACCAGTCAACCTCTCCCACAGTCTCAGCCAACTCAGCAGTGGCCTCCGCCACACACGCATTTCATCGGTCCCCAGCCGCCCAATGTCCCTCCCGGCCATGTACTCCATCAGAACGGGCAAGCTGTACATTCAATGGATCCGCGGTCTGTACCTCAGCATGGGCCGCCGCAAATACGTCCGCAAGGTGCGCCAGGCATGCAACCTCCGCAAGGTCTCCCACAGCAGCTCTCGCAGCCGCAAATGCAAGGGCAGGCGCAACAGGGATACCCACAACAACAGCAAAGACCAAGCATGCAAGCAGACGAAGGTTCTGCGTATCTGAGGACAAAGCAAATGGCTGAAGAGCACCAAGCAAGGCAGGCAGCAAGTCAGCCGCCGCGACCGGTGTACGAGAATCCTAATTCAGTGGGACTACTGCGGCCATCGGGCGAGCAGCCCCAACTGTCGAATCGCCTGTCATCTCAAAGACCGCCGCCTTCCAATGGATACTACTACCCTGAGAAGCCATCGCCAGAGCAAGGTGCATATGTGTCCTCTCACGAGGAGCAACAGCGGGCCTTACAAGTGAGGCAACAGCAGCAGCTTGAAGCAGAGCGTCAACTCAACGCAGCTCTACCGCGCTCGCCAGGCGAGCAAGATACATTTGGCGCTTCTGTGGCTCCGCGCCAACAGGTACAGCAGCCACAGCGGCCGCCGTCAACGGAGCATGGAGAATACGGAGCTTCACGGGCTGCACGTCAGCAATTACTGCAGCAGCGAGAGGAGCCTGTTCGCGAGCAAGGCGCGTACGGAGCTACACACGAGGAAAATCAACGCCTACAGCAGCAAGATAACCCCCCTCTTCCCGGGCCGGAAGCCTTCGGGCGCTCTCAGATACATTATGACCAGATACAGCAGCATGGTCCGCCGCAGCGCACAATGGTACCGCCGCAACACGAGCGTCAGCAGATGTCACAGAACCATCATCAGGGAGCTATGGCACGAGACGAGCATATAAGGCAGCAGGAGCAGGAGCTGGCGCATCACAGATGGCAGCAACAGCAAACGCAACTTCGAAAATTCCACCTCCAGCAACAAGCTCAGCTTGCAGCACAGCAACAGCAGCAGCAGGCTGCTAATCGAAGCGTTTCAGGACCGGTCCCGAGTCAAGTCTCACCACCTGTAACGCCTGTTGCGCAACGGCATGTGAGCTCACCGGAACCCCAATATGAGACTCCGCCCATCCCTGGCGCATACGGTCCCGTACAAGGTGTTTTCGTCTCGCCTCTCGACCAGCCGCACGCATACTCGACGCCCCACGACCAGTTCCGTCGACAGGAGTCTGATCCTCGCATGCAGCCACTCTCGCCTCAGGTTTCTGCGCAATCTCAGATGCCGCCAAACGGCCGCCATCACTCGGACGCGAGCAGCGTGTCCGTAGTTTCACCTATTGCTGGACCTACGCCAGAGCCTCCTGCAGCTGACCAGGATCCCGAACAGAGGCAACAGAGGCCCAGGATGCCAAGCATAGCAGAGGTACATCACCAACCACCACCTCAGCCGCAGCCGTGGCACATGAACTTCCCGCCAGGCACTACGGAACAGGACATCGTTCGAGCTCGCCAGAAACAGTTCTTTCAGCAGCACTTTGCTTCCCAGCAACAAGCGCAGGCTGAAAGGTTTGCGGCGTCACCCTCACCTCGCGCATCACCCGACAAGCCGTCGCCTCCATTCTCTGCACCCCTTCAGCAGACGCAAGAGCAGGGTGGTGGATTTCGAGAGTTGTTGCCGCGGAAGTCTCCGCAACCGTATGCAGCACCGCAAACAGCGCCTCTTGAACGCCGTAGTCCCCAGCCGCTGCAACAATCGCCATCGCATCCTCGCGACGGCGCAGGGTGGCCTCTCAACTCAACATTTGGTCCAACAGAGCCTCAGTACGCGATTGCAGGCCCGCGACCGCATTCGAACGGACCTCACACCCCGAATCAGCCCGAAAATGCTGAGCAACGTCCGGCATATGTGGAGGACCCGCGACATACCGCCTTCGACCAACGGCGATACGAGCCAACGCCGCCGAACGAAAGTCAGCGTGCACCCCCGCCATCCCAACAGCCCCAATACGAGGAGGTTGTATCCGACGAGGCGCCTCCGCTGTACGAAGGGCCTGGTGCACCTAACGATGGAATGGAGAAGAGCAACCCGGAGCGCCCTCGACCACCAAACATCATAACTCAACCTGATGATCGAAGACGCCAGCACGATATCCGGCCGCGTCAGGCTTCTCTTGGCCTCATGCAACACCCTCAACCTGCGTCCATGGCCGCATCACCTCAGCGCACGGTACCAGACATGGGCGCCGAATCGCTTCGCCGCCAAATGCTGCAACAAGAAGAGCACGCACGCATGGAACGCATTCAGCGCTCGCAAATGCAAGCTGCCCAGCGCCAACGAGAGCAGCAAGAACGCGAGATTGCCCGTGCTCGAGCGCAAGAGCTCGAGCGCAGTGTCTCTGGAGGTGGCAGGGTTGGCAGCCTCCGCAGCGTGCGTGGCAGCCACAACGGCGGTTCGCCTGGCTGGGAGAGACGCGGCGTCCAGGGCGGCAACAGTCGTCCTGTGTTCGAGCTGCCTGCTGTCGAGGACGATGAGCCCGTTATGCGCGCTACGTCTTTCCCTGGCCAGGAGTGGGTGCCGCCCATGTATGTGGAGGACTAAGCGTATCTGATCTGATCGCACCAACAGAACTTGTGTGCCTCTTTTTGCAGTCGTAAATTTCTTACCGTTGCCCGCTTTTATTCATCGACCCTGCTTTCTTGCATCTCGGCGAGCGATGCATCGCGCTGTGGCATTTTGGCTGGATACCCCCTTCTTTCGTACACATCGATCTCTGTTGCATTTCCGTCATCTTTCTTTGCATGTAGCAACGTTCTGTACAAAATTGGCTCAATATATCCCATGGTTCGATGCTTTGCTTTGCTTTTGTTCCTCTCCACCCTGAAGATTCTTGGCCTGTGGTTCCTGACCCCCATGTCTTGGATAACGATTCTATCCAGGCTGCTGATCGGAGTCTCGACGTCGACCGTTATATAACTGGCTCGCGCGATGGAATTGTGGTAGATAGTGAGCCTTGGTGTGCAGAATCTGAATCTACGGCTGGCGAAAGACTGTGTGACTGCCCTGAGCCATGTCATGTCATGTCACCCGGTTGATCCAAGCCAGTGAGTGGGACAACTGCGTTTACAACTGCAACATACAACCCCCTTTTGCTTTGTTGTGCTGAACATACCCTTGGCCTTGTGACTTCCACGACCCCTTCAAAACAGCTCGCCTTGGTGTGGGGAACCAAAATCTGATGGTTGCTGAAAGACTGTATGTGACTGCCCTGAGCCATGTCATGTCATGTCACACGCTCAAATCTAAGCCAGTGAGAGGAAAACCCGCGTTTGCGACGGGTAACGAAACACTCCTTGCTTTTGTTGTGCTGCATATACCTCTGGTCATACAACTCCCACGACCATTTAAAAGAATCGGATGTCCACGCACGCACACGTAGAAATGGACAGTACTGCACTCAATCCCGCTACCCATCTATCCACTCCAAACGCCGTCTCCAAACACCGATCATCGAGATCGCGAGGCAGCGCGCAGGCTAGATACATGGAGACGCTAATACTGTGTCTGAGGGAGATGCGCGGAGTGTGGAAAGAGCGGGTTGTTGCTGGGCGTGTGGGTATGGTTGTTGAATATGGTTGCTGGGTCTAATGACATCGTGTGTCAGCTTGTCGTTCTTTGAGCATATTTGCCGAACGCAGTAATTTAATTTCATCGGGTGAAGGGACTCGCTACCTCAATCATTCTGATGGCGCTCGCTGGTCAAAGTTGAAATTTGAAAACTGGAACGCGCCTGACCGACCCGTGGTTGTAGGTTGATATGTACCCTATTTGGCCCACACCTGATTTAGTTGAAGTTGTGTAACTGTTGGATTTCGTCTTTGGTTTGTTTGTATGTGACACAACCCCTACTACCACCAGCCCAATCATTACGTGAATGCCTTTGGTTCAGCCTCATTTTCTTGGCTGTTGCCTTCCAATGGGAGGCGCCCACGCCCTACTCTTCCATGGTTCACTCTCTGGCATACTCGGCGCATTTGCTATAATTCCAGTCCGAACCCATTCAGGTGTTGCTCAGACACAATGCGAGTGAATTCTGCAGCGGAGCTCAGCCTTGCGTACATTGCACAATACGACCAGTTGAAGTGAAGGCAGCCTCGTCGTCAACCGCACGCAACAAAAAGGCTCGTGATCTTGCCTAGCCTACAAAATACTGTACGGCACCGAAAACACATTCAACCACTGCTACAACAATCTCCAGTTCGAAACTGCAATATGGGCGACTACCGCAACGACGACCGCCATCGCCAATCACGGGCTCCAAACAACACCATCGGCCAAGACGCTGATTTCCAGTACGCAATGAAGCTGTCAGCTGAGCTCAATGGAGAGCTAGGCGGTCATGCAGAGGCCGCTGCGGCGGCTGCGAAGCGGCAAGCTCGGTACGAGGACGACTTCGACATGGCTTTACAGATGCAGTTCGGCGACGACGAGTCTAAGACTAACGGGCATCCTCCTTCGTACCTTTCAGGCGCAAACACTTCCTTCCTCCTAGCTCCCCAACCCCAGGGCACTAGCAAGTCTAATGCAACAATCGTAGAGCCAGAGTCGCCTGCCGGGCGAACGTTTAGTTCGTTTTCCGGCCTCGCGGACTACATCAAGGCGAGCGCGTGCTCAAAGTGCGGCGAGTCCTTCTTCAAGTCCGAGGCGGACGTCACCAAGCTCTTCCAGGACTGGTACAACGGCAAGGGCAGCCTCTCCTCGCTGCTCAAGTGCAAACTGTGCGATACGTCGGCCTGCATCGCGTGCACGACCGCCATCTTTTCCAGGCATTCCTTGGCTACGACCGAGAACAAGTCTGTGTCCTGGTGCTGCCACAACGGTCGTTTGCTGGTGATCTGGATACTCCTCTGCGGCTTTGACGTCGCGTACTGCGAGATGAAGGAGATGAGCGCCAAGGACACCTCAGCAGCAAAGCAGAAGCTCGAGCCACGACCAGAGACCGTGGGCAAGGGCAAGGAGAAGGCATCGGTGCAACAGAGTGGTATTGGGTACGGCGGTAATAACGACTACGGCTATCAACCATGGGAAAACTCCGACGGAGAGTACGATGCCGACCTGCTTCCACCGGAGTTCTCTTACATCTTCGGTAAGTTTAAGAACAAAAAGAACCATTGGAAGGCCACAGGAGCGGGCAGGACAATCTCCGACCAGAAGTCGCAAGCTTTTGAATGCCAGCAAGCCACGGACAAGCTGGGTGCGACGATTTTCAACCTGCTTCAGCACCTTCTACCATCTCCTGAGCGCGGCCACTCCTTCGACATGGATCCGCCCACGATGATTACCGAGATGCTCCTCGAAAGCAAGCTGTTGGATTACTGCTCGGAGCTGCTGAGCTACGAATCTCTCGACGATGCCTTCCTGCGAAAGGCGACGTATGGTGCTCTTCTGGATTTCGTCATGGTCATCAGCACGCACCCGACTACAGCCAATCTGACGGTTTTCTTGGGAAAGCCCAAGCAACCTGAGCAGCGCAACTTGCTCACGCAGACATATTGCCGCGTGGAATCTTCGACAAGCGGAACAGCGCCATCGCTTGCTGACGGCTTGAGCGAACTCAGCAAGCTCAGCAGCCTGCTGTTGAAGAACGCCGAGCACCACAAGACAATGTACAACGCCGATAACGATCAAGAGATGCTGGCGCTCTGTCGCAAGATCTCAGATGTATGGGCAAGCATCTCTGCTCACATGCTGGTTCCAGGCTCCGAGGCCTCGCCGACTACATCTACTGCAGAGGTAGCTGCCATCGGCGACATTAGTGATGGCCAGATCTGCGCCTCACACGCCTTCGCAGCGCAGGCACATGCGCAGATTCGCTCAGCTCCTGGTCGCTTCAAACGCTTGGTGTCGGAGATCAACGTTCTGAAGACCAGCCTCCCGCCTGGTATCTTCGTCCGCCATGGAGAGTCCCGCTTGGACGTGATGAAATTCGTCATCATCGGCCCGGAAGGTAGCCCGTACGAGAACGGGATGTGGGAGTTCGACATGTACTGTCCCGCGGAGTATCCAAATGCTCCACCCCTGGTCACATTCAAGACAACCGGTGGCGGACTGCACGGGATGAACCCAAACCTGTACCCGGACGGCAAGGTCTGCTTGTCTCTGCTGGGTACTTGGCAAGGGGAGCCTTGGAAACCGGGACAGTCGACTCTACTACAAGTGTTGGTTTCACTTCAAGCTATGGTGTTCTGCGAGCAGCCATGGTACAACGAGCCAGGCAGGGAACGCAAGTTCGCCAGCAGCATTGCTAGCAAGGCCGCTGATCGATACAACCGCGAAATCCGCGAACTGACGGTTCGCCTCGGGATGCTCGACTGGCTGGAGAAGGCGCCCCAGATCTGGCGAGAAGTCATGGATCAACACTTCAATTCCAACGCAGACAAGGTGCTGCGCACAGTCACGGAGTGGAGCAAGCAGTTCAGCCCTGGCCCGAGGCGACCCGGTGCGCACGCTGAAGCGCCAGACCGACCAGAGTCCTACGAGTACGGGTTTGGCAACCGCGAGACCGGGTATAAAGCTACGCTCCCTCGATTACACGGGCTCCTGCAAAAGTACGGTGCAACGATGCCGCTTCCAGAAGTCTGCGAACCGGACCACCCACCACCGCGAGCGAAGAAGACGCGCGTCGAGGAGTCGCAGGCTGAGAGCTCCCGAGACGCTGCTCTCCCACACGATCCAGAGACACCCTCGTTGTACTACGAAAATGATGAGATGGCGGCAGTCATGGCTGAGGATGACATGGATGACATGCAGGACATGGATGAAATCTTCGGTCCGCTGGGCGCATTGGTGGGGCCATTCCCTGGGGGATATGCAGGCCGTGGCGCACACCATAATGACTACAATTTCAGCGGCCGAGGGCAGGTACTCGGTGCAGGACCGAGTGGTGCTACACATCCAGCGCATGCCTTCCTCACTCCTCCGGCAGCATCAAACCGTGGGGGTGGTCACGACAGCGCTCGACACTATGGGGGCTGGACGGCAGGCCTCGGTCGTGAGAGCGGTCGTGGGAGAGGTGCGCCTGCACAGTACGATCCGAATGCGTCCATTCACGAGCTCATGTTCGGCAAGGGCAGGAGACTCGGCGATGCTGAGGACAAGGTGGGGCGCGGCGGTCGTGGTGGAGGGTTCCTCGGCGAGTTTGGGCGAGGTCATCGAGGCGATTGAGGGGGAGGCGGAAGCCCAGCGGCGTGAGAAAGTGTCTCTCGCGTGTAAAGACGGTGACGGCACATTGAACAGCTAGGCATGGCGTGTGCAGGATGGAGTTTAGGAATCTCGGCATACAACGCACTGGGAATATGAGTTCGAGCGATCTATAGATGAAAGACTCGTGTGGAGATTCTTACATGTTGAAGAATTCAAACAATAATAACTCAATGTAAGTTATAGTCTGAATATCAATATGGTGAGTGAAGACGCGACTTTCCCCCGCGCTACGTGGAGACCCCCCACACGGCCCACTTTAATACCCGGCGCCCGAATGACATCAGCTCCAAGCATTCACATTCACATTCACATTCACAGCCTGGTGCCATCCGACACTCAGCCTTGCTGCTCTCACACGCGTGCCTTCCTGACTGCCCCGACTGCAAGATGCGCCTCTCGTTCCGCGCAATCCGCACGTCATGACCACCTCGCCGTGCCCAGCGGGAAGTGCGACGAAGTCGACGGCAGACGCTGCCGTCACGTGCTCGCTCGAGCAGCTCCCCGGAGAGCTACTGCAGCTCGTCGTGTCCTACCTCAGTACCGACGCCCTCCGGCACGCTGCCCTCGCCTCGCGTACCCTCTACCGCCATGCGAGCGACCGTCTCTGGCAGCACGTCTGTCTCGCGGACAAGCGCACGCTGCACGAGCTCGACGACGCCGACGAACACGACGATACGCCCATCATCGAGAAGCTGTACATCCTGGCGACCAATCCCGTGCTGGCCGCCAAGGTCCAGACCCTCACCCACCGATGCCACCTGCCCACGCCGAACATCCTCACCGAGCTGCCACGCATGTACTTCGACGCTGCCAATCTCTCCGCCGACGAACGTCTGCACAGGCTGCTCAGGGTCGCCATCTGGAACCTGGTCAACGTGCACACTCTGCGCGTTGTGTACGGCCACTGGCACCTGACCACTGCTCTGGTCGCTGGCTTCCTCGACTATGCACGGCCGCGCGGGGTCCCGCTGCGGAAGCTGTGGCTGGAGAGCTGTGCTTTCGACATGACAAACTTCAGCTTTCTCGGTCCGACCGGCGACAGCGGGCTTGAGTCTGTCCGCCTGCGCCGCCTCAGAGCAGAGCCGCGCCTCGCTGGATCCAAGTACGGCATGGCGTGGCTGGACATGAAGCTTGCGCGTGGAGGGCACCACTACCAGATGCACAACGGCGCAGGTTCGTGGGTGGGCACCACTGTCGAGTTCTCGCAGAAGGATCTGCCGACACAGCTCACGCTGCCCACGCCAGGAGCCATGACGGCCACAGGAAAGCGGTTCGACAATACCATCTGGGCAGACCTTCGAGACATGGAGCATTACATCCAGCATCTGCCTCCCGACCCCACGCGAAGGGTGCCCTCGATACCCATGGCGCCCATGCATTGGCTGTTCCAGTCGGCGCAGTCGACGCTGACACGACTTGATCTCGATTGGATATTGTGGCATCAACGAGAGTACGACGACGCATATGACACATCGAGCGAATTCCTGAACGATCTTGCTGCGCTGAGATTCCCACATCTGGTCGCGTTCCAGATGCGCAACGCCGTGCAGCCGCTGACCAAGCTCCCGAGCGACGTCTTTCTCCTTGAAGACACCTTCCTCGCGTTTCTGGAAGAGCACCCCAGGATCAAGTGTCTTGCGTGGCCACTGGATAAGTTCTACAACCACACACGGCCTTCTGTGGAAACCCAGACCAGATGTCGACGTCTCATCGCACATCTGGCTGCGGTGTTGACTGATGTGCGCCTCGACACATACTACGCTAGCAACGGAGAGCCTATGACTGACGACGACACGGCAGTCGAGGCCACCCATCAGCGGACCCGGCGCAGGAGATTCATCGCCGAGTTCGCTCCCCACATGCAGAAAGTCAAGCAGCTCAAGCTCGAAGGCGGCATCCCGCGGGACGAGAAGCGCGAGATCCTGCGCGCCCTGCACTACTGTCCACTCGAGAAGATTGTCTTCATTGGCGTCTCGTTCCCAGTAGGCAACACCTGGGGCGCCGGCGGCGCACGTTTAAAGCAACTCGACGCAGGCCACGCCTCAGACTCTGCCTGGGACCTCGAAGAGGAAGACACCGACGGCATGCTCGCAGCGTACCGACAACGCCCTTCGGTACCCTCAAACTTCACGTTCTATCCAAACTTCGGCTGGTCCGCCGAACCGCCGCTCCTGCACACCCTCGCCCTCCACCACGCCGACACCATCCAAGAGCTCAAAATATGCGGCTACAACGGCTGTCCCGTGCTCTCCTACCTCACCCCCGAAACCACGCCTCTCCTCGCCCCGCTCCTGCAATACCGAAACCTCCGCCAAATCGTCATCAGCTTCTGGCTCCTGACGCACTTTGAAGGCGCATACCGCGACATGGAAATCATCCAGAGCTGGCTGGACACGCGCTCGCCGTCGAGCACGGCGCTCGTCGTCGTCACGCCCCCGCGCAGCCCCGAGCGCGAACACCCCGTCGACGGCGCCATGATGCCGGCCCCCGAGCCCAGCGCGCCGCGCCCGGCATTCAACCGCTGGGCCGTCGCGCTCAAGACGCGCTTCACGCCCAGCGCGCTCGCGTACAGGGTCGCGCGCGACATTGGCCCGTTTCTGAGCCCCGACGCCAAGGCGCGCGACGGCGGCGTGCGCATTCGCGCCAGCTTCTGCCTGGGCGCGCGCGAGGAGCGCAGGGTTGCGAATGACATCTTCGATCTGGACATCAGGATCGGCCGCGATGATCAGGTGCTGGAGTTTGTCGGGCCCCGGGAGGAGGGCGAGAAGGGCCGGTGGTGGGCTAAGATGGAGCGACGGCAGTGGTTCTGATGCGTGGCTGGGTGATCATGTGCACTGGTTTATTTTCCGTCTTTGATGGTGTTTTAGCGTCATATGAGGTCTCACATATGTTATGGATGATGTGTGGGGATATGCATTGTAGGTCTCGCAGCGCTTTTCACTGACAGGTATACACGCATCAAGCACTTGTACGTCGAAACTCGACCCGACCAGAGGACTTGGGCTGAGTCACATGTGCAGAATCAAGGCGAAGGTATGGTTGTGTATCATTCATTCGCTTTCTGGCGTTCATGGAGCGCACCTCGAAGTTATGCCGCGTCAGATAGAGACTGCCCATGGTGTTCCAGAACCCGGATATGTACCCGTACCACACGTTCAGCACGGGGTCGGCGCGCGCATCGTTGTAGCGAGGCAGTCGCTTGACCCACTTCCAGGTACCCACGAGACCGACCCTGGCGTCGTTGAACGCGGGCAGCGCGCCCGCGAGCCAGGGCAGACACCAGATTGTAGTGTCGTCGACGCAGATCATGATCGGGGTCTAGACGTACTGCATGCCGGCGACGAGCTGCTGGCGCTTGTTCGAGACGTTGACATCGACGACGCTGATCTCGGTGTGCTTGTCGAAGGCGAAGCCGGGAAGACTGTACGCGCGCTGGTAGCGAGTCTTGCCGGCTTCGAACGACACGCGGAAGTCGGCCAGGAACCTGCGGACCTGCTCAGCAGCCAAGACGGTGTTGCACGCGAAGACCAGACGCGCAGGTCTGCTGACGAGAACCGCGGCTATAAGCTCGTCGAAGACGGTGTCCCCCTCCGGCCCGACGGTGGCGCAGATAGCAGTACAGCCCTCGGGCTTGAACGCATCATTCGCAGTCGGAAAGGGCGGGCATGTGCCGCGTCTAGAAAAAGACTTGCACGGCTGTCCGCCAGTAGCGCAGCACGAGCAGGAACACCAGCCAGACCAGATAGTAGTCGACCGCGCGCTGGGCCGGAATCGAGGCCCTGAGGGAGGCGACGCCGGGGATGACATGCCCGAACATGGCCAGTTACTTCGGCAGCGAGAGGTGGCACGGGCGTCCGCGCAGATCGTACAGCAGGAACAACAAAACCCATGAGAATAGGGTGATGGTGCTGTACATACCCACTGTAGTAGGCCCGTCCATTTCGAATGGAGACAACATGTTGATACACCAGTATGCCGCTCCGCAGAACGTGATCAGCGCCATGCACAGCACCATGATCGTCCATGGCGAAGTCATGTCGCGGGACGGGGAGCGCAGGGGGCCCGGCGCATGCAATGCTCGAGCCTGCGATTGGAGAAGCGGCTGATCCATAGTCAGCGTTCAGGATGTGCTGTTGACGTTTGAGCTGTCTGATGGCCCGGTGGATTCAGTAAGAACCCGGAAGAGTGCTGATGAGCCTTGCTCCTGCATGGTGACTCTGAAAGGAGCGTTGGGTATCCGGTGGTATACTCGATGGTCGCGAGAGCTGGACTTGACCGGCAAGTGCTGCTGTAAGAATGATCGAAATGAGTGAAGATGTGTAGAAGTCGTAACGAGTGTGTTGCGTGAGGCTCTTGCTGGTTGAGAGTGTGTAGCTGTGTGAAGCATCTTACAGACCAGATTGGATGCTCTTGATGTAGCATCAGGGGTGGCCATTTGGCCTGGCAGTGAAGCTGTTACTTGACGGGGCGGGACGATGGTATTGCGTATACGTAGAGTCGTCATGCTTTCACTGCCTTGAGGACTTCCCTTGGCTCTGGCAGTGAAGCTGTCGCTTGACGAGGCGAGACGATGGCATGGTGTGTACGTAGCGTCGCGGTACTTTCACTGTTAAGGAGTTCTATTGATGTGTGACGTCCATCCCTGCGTAGTGGGACACCCTGTATGGCGGGTCACTATTTCATCCGGACCTTCGACGTCAGGCCAGCTCGACTGCACAAAGTTGAGCTTAACGCACTTTGTTCTGCACATGTTTTTCTCTTCCTATACTAGCCTCTGACTAAGGACAACCTAGTGTTGGATCTGCTGTTGGTCAATCTGTTAATAGCGTTTTTTAACTCTCTGCTACTACTTCCCTATTTATTCGCCACAATGAATCTTTATCAGGTATTTGGACAACTAGGAAGGAAGCGCAGATGTCAAAGATTGAGATCGTGGGCTCTAAAGATCAGCTTAAGGTGAGGAATGTGCCCTCCGGCAGTTTCTCTGTGCAAACAGCAGATTTACCGCAGTAGCCTGTAGTAGCGTGCTTAGATATCTATGTATGCTATTGTAACAAATCTAACGCTATGCCCACAGCGGAGACTTCTAAAGATAGCTGTGGCACACACTAATAGCGACCAGCGAGGCGCGACCATTTCTGCAGCGGCGCTCCTCTGTCAAGTTCGCCATCACTCCTCTATGTGCTGCAGTCCTGCCCCCAGTGATTGCGCCCATTGATGCGCCCGCGAGAGTCCGAAACGATGAATCGGCGTCTAGCACCTCCCTTGCCTACCACCGCACACATGCACTGCGCTCGAGCAGCTGGACAAGGCAATGCAGGTCAGCTCTGCCACCCTGCTCGAGATTACGCGCCAAGCTTCCAACCACACGCTCAGTTCAGCTCATGCTGTCTTTAATGGAGCCGCCTTACAGCCTCGCGGCTTACATGCTGCTCGTAAAATTCTCCCACACCTACCCCGCTCAAGACCTGATCCAACGCTGTCACCAAAGCAGCTTCAGCTCCTACAGTGTTGCGCATTGCCGTTTACTTTTGATCGACCTCGTACTTTAATAGCCATTCATCCTCCGTCTACATGCTTACCTAGAGAGAATAGGGAAAGCCGGCTGTCGCATTCTGCCTTCTAAGTTACCACATTAAGCCTTCTGTCTCGTTCGTATCGCATGCGCTTGCCCCACAACCACACTGATCGATGCATCTCCTGAAGTACGGCGAAAATGGAGAGCTCACGATCACCAGCTTCGAAGAGAACGAGCTGCCTCTTTATGCGATACTCTCCCACACCTGGGGAGCAGATGAAGAGGAGGTGACTTTTGCGGACATTGTGAAGGGCGGTGGCAAGGCCAAGCCTGGCTACAAGAAGATTCGTCTCTGCGGAGAGCAGGCACAACAAGATGGGCTGGAGTACTTCTGGATCGATACCTGCTGCATCAACAAGGCAAACAAGGCTGAGCACTCTCTAGCCATTCGGTCCATGTTTCGGTGGTACCGCAACGCTGCTCGATGTTATGTCTATTTGTCGGATGTCACTAGCCTGCCTTCCGCGGTTGCTCAAGGCCAGTTCAATTTCCAATGGCTCACCTGGACCTGGATGCTCCCTGTTTTCTCCTATCTATTAAGCTGGTACAACAGCACGATCCAACGCCTCTCTCATTCGCGACATGTTTCCTGTCCTCCTATGGATAGCGATATTGTATGCAGCCAGCAAGAACCTGAATCTGAGCTCCAGAAAAGCAGATGGTTCACCCGCGGATGGACACTGCAGGAACTTCTTGCACCGCCTACAGTAGAATTCTTCTCTAAGGAAGGGATCAAGCTTGGGGATAAGCTTTTGCTGACAGAGGAATTGCGTAAAGCCACAGGCATCCCTGATTCAGCGCTGTACGGCACACCTTTGTCTGACTTTGATGTTCATGAGCGCATCTCGTGGAGTGAACATCGTACAACAACGATACCGGCAGACTCTGCATACTCTCTAATGGGCATTCTCGGTGTTAGTTTGTCCCCAATCGACGGAGAGAGTCCAGCTGAAGCGATGAAACGAGTTATAGATGAGGTCGACAAGCAAATCCATTGCGTCCGAGACCTGCGGCTTACCAATCCGCGCGACGATAGAAAACGCATTGAGGAAACAAAAGGCGGGCTGCTAAAGGATTCCTACCGCTGGGTTCTGGACAACAGTACCTTCCAGCAATGGCAGCAAGACCTGGACAGCCGACTACTGTGGGTGAAAGGTGATCCTGGCAAAGGCAAGACGATGCTACTCTGCGGTATTATGGATGAACTTCCGCACTTGATGCCTAAGGGCGCCCTTCTATCGTACTTCTTCTGTCAAGCGACCGACTCGAACATTAATAGTGCTACAGCCGTGCTACGAGGCTTGCTATATATGCTTGTGCACCAACAACCGTCGCTTGTGTCGCATATCCGCAAGAAGCACAATCACGCAGGTGTAAGCTTATTCGAGGACGCAAATGCCTGGGTCGCCTTGACAGATATCTTTGCAGACGTGCTGCGAGACGTTAGCTTAAGCACGACTTACCTGATCATTGACGCACTAGACGAATGCGTCACTGATCGGCCAAAGCTGCTTGGCTTTATCGCAAGGCAGTCGTCTGTGTCCTCTCGTGTTAAGTGGATTGTTTCCAGTCGCAACTCGCCAGATATTGAGAAAGAGCTGGTGACCGCAGAGAACCAAACGAGGCTGAGCCTCGAGCTGAATGCCAAGTCAGTTGCGACGGCAGTTCAGATTTTCATCGAGCGGAAGGTGTGTCAGCTGGCGCACAAGAAGGACTTCAAGCCGGAGATGCGACACGCCGTGCTCCAGCACTTGACATCAAACGCGAACAACACCTTCCTCTGGGTAGCATTGGTGTGCCAAGAACTAGAGCGGACCGAAAACTGGAACGTACTAAAGAAGCTAAGCTCACTCCCTCCCGGGCTTGACGCTTTATACAGGCGGATGATCGACCAAGTCATTGTTTCTGACAGCGCCGAAATCTGTCTGCAGGTCCTTGCCTCAACTGCGGTCTTATATCGACCTGTTACCATCACCGAATTGTTTTCGCTCGTTAAGCTGCTTGCTGACCTAATTAATAACCTAGAGTCGGTGCGAAAGATTGTCAGCCTATGTGGATCGTTCCTTACACTTCAAGAAGACACAGTGTACTTTGTGCATCAGTCTGCAAAAGACTTTCTCTTCGCAAATGCGTTTGATGAAGTATTTCCAGATGGGACTGAAACCCCTCATCGTGCAATCTTTTCACAGTCGCTGGCAATTTTGACTAGGACATTGCACAGGGACATGTACAGCTTGGAAGCGCCAGGATATTTTATTGAGAACGTCAAACTATCCGGGGCAGACCTGTTAGCAGTGTCACGATACCCGTGTGTCTACTGGATCGATCATCTGTGCAATTCAAACGCTAGGTTTCTGGAGAATAGTGGTGGTGACCTGCAAGGTGCCGAAGAACTTGATATGTTCTTAAGAAAAAAGTATCTCTACTGGCTAGAAGGGCTTAGTCTTTGCAAGAGTGTAGGGAAAGGCGTTATCTCAATGACAAAACTGTGGTTATTAGTGCAGGTAAGTTGTTTAGAGTCTGCGTATCTGTGTCGCGTGATCAAAATGCTAACACTAGTAGAAAATGCGTGACTACGATGGATTAGGTCAACTTGTTGAAGATGCACGGCGATTTATTATGTACCACAAAGGGGCTATTGAGGGTTTTCCTCTCCAGACATATGCTTCTGCGCTCCTGTTCAGTCCGACGGGTAGTCTGATCCGACAGCTGTTTCAGCGTGAAGAGCCAGAAGGATTTTGCGTTAGGCCAGCGCTGAGCAATGGCTGGAGCGCGTGCCTGCAGACGCTTGAGGGCCATAGCGATTATGTCAGCTCAGTGGCCTTCTCGCACGACTCGACGCGGCTGGCGTCGGCGTCT